>NC_143250.1:113700192-114010961 GCF_984573655.1 Nuphar pumila
ATGTTTTTTAACAATCGTGGGATGCGTAGAACGCCATATGCCCCGTCCATTATTCACTGTTCTTTTTGTTCCATATACCCCACTGTTACAAAAATAACAGGGACAGGCGGAACTATTAAAAAATAAAAGCATCGACCGGCGCATCGCGGCCATCGATATATCTCTCTCTCCCTCATATGCAGTAAGCAAATGGGGAGTTCGAAATCTTCACTTTATATCAGAATTCCTACCATAGGGTTTCATGAAAAGGGCCTAGATGATGAGCGATGGTAGGGCAAGTTCGGTATCAGATGCAGTTGATGGCTTTGTATGGAGCAGGGAGCAGGAGAAGGCCTTAGAGAACGCGCTTGCGACCTACTCGAAAGATTCGAACGATTCGTGTGAGCGAATTGCAGCCTCAGTGGCATGGAAGAGCATCGAGGAGGTGAAGAGCGTCAACCGACAAGCTCCTTCTTCAGCAGGGGTTGCCACCGGTCCATTGGCCGGTGCATGATCGATGGTTTTCATCGAATGCATCGGGGTCACGGCAAATCCATCGTGCAGTGCCAGAAAGCTATCCCCCCTGCCGGATTTAGATGAATTTGAGGGTTTCTTGGTACCGAACATCAAACAAGGAACATTTTGAATGAGTACAATCCAAACAAACGTTCAACTTGGAACGGTTGTTATAAAACGAACATAACCAATTTTGTTTATTTCGTCCAACCTTTGACAAGCCATCCAACATGCCCCTAACATTCTGATTGCACAGATCTTATCTGACATCTTGCTTCTTGTTCCTTGGCAAAATCTGATCTGGATGAGTAACATTTTTCATTGCTGCCCTGTAATCCTTAGACGGTTATTGGAAGACTCCTTATCGACTTAACCTCCAAATCTTCTTCACGAAGACTTATGTCATCCCCCGACTTTGATTAATAAAATGTTTTCCCTTTTCCTAAAAAAAATATGCTCTGAACTTGGAATAAGTATGCTAACTTGTTTTTTTTTTTTATTTAGATCAGTGTTTTTAGGTTGGATCTAATCCACATCTAGATCAATATGATTTTTTACATGCAAAGAGGTTAAATTTTACTTTTTACTGTGTTTTACCACATCCATGTTTTGGCATATATGTTTTGGATCCGGATTCAACCCTATCATATTAGATCTTATTTGTATTCGGATGTACATTTTTGTATTTTGGTTTTAGATTCGGATCTAACAAGATCTGATCTGCATCCAATTCGTTGGTAGCCCTTTATCATTAACAACGTATCGAGCTAAGCGCTAGCTCTCGTTTTAGTATGACCTCAAGCAGGGGTCTCCAACTTCTTTAGGGTCATAAATGCATTTTGGAGTATTATTGTATTAATAAAAAAAGAAAAACAAATAAAGAAAAAAAGAAAATATGTGGAACAAGGCTAACGGCTTAGCTGGATTGGAAATATGCACAACTGAAATAATGGATGAAAATGACTTGAAACAAGAAAAGATGCTCTACCTAGAACAGCGACTGCAATTTTTATGAGGCATAAAATGGCATAAACAAAACAGTGGTAAAAATATGATAATATATTGAAATTGGCACAAAGAGGGGAGGGTGGTGTATGTTGAATCCCACGTCTGTGTTCGGGGCTTTGAATGAGCACCACATATACAAGCACATGGGGCTCGTATTCCCGTATATGTTGACATAACTTTGCATCGGACTCTGGTGTTGTTGCAAAGACTTAAGTACCCTTTCTTGCTATTCTTCTCATAAAGTGATGGTTTGAGAAAATGACAAAAATGCCTTTCATTCAAAAAAGAAAAAACAAACAGTTCAAAAAAAGGACAAACATGTCCTCTATTCAGAAAGTCGAGGATGATGTTGACTCTTCAAAGTCTTCTTCTTCTTTCTTCGTTCAAAAAAAGGACAAACATGTCCTCCATCCAGAAAGTCGAGGATGATGTTGACTCTTCAAAGTCTTCTTCTTCTTTCTCCGTAAAATACTGTAAAACCCTATCTCTCTCTCTAGAGAAGAAATCAAGGGAGGCAAAAAGTTCTCCCTGGAGAAGGCCATGAACATCAACCCTCTCACTCTCTCTTCCTTCTCTCTCTACTTATGTGCATATCCAACAGACGATCCTACATTGCTCCATCGCCATCTTCTTCTTCTTTCTTCTCCGTAAAACACTGTAAAACCCCCTCTCTCTCTAGAGAAGAAATCAAGGGAGACAAAGAGTTCTCCTTGGAGAAGGCCATGAACATCAACCCTCTCACTCTCTCTCCCTTCTCTCTCTATTTCTGTGCACATCCAACAAACGATCCTACATTGCTCCATCGCCATCTTCTTCTTCTTCCTTCTCCGTAAAACACTGTAAAACCCTCTCTCTCTCTAGAGAAGAAATCAAGGGAGGTAAAGAGTTCCCCCTGGAGAAGGCCATGAACATCAACCCTCTCACTCTCTCTCCCTTCTCTCTCTACTTTTGTGCCTGATTTAGAGTTTTTGCCCTTACAGGAGAGGGGTCCGGGGGCTCCCCCCCGGCTCGGGGGGCAGCGCCTTCCGGACCAAAATTTTTTGGGCCTTCCAACAACGATTTGTAGTATTATCGGGCTTTCCTACAACAATTTGTAGTATTTTCGGGTGATTTGCGGAAGACACTACAAATCGCTATAGCGATTTGCAGAAGACACTACATATCGCAAATCGCTATAGCGATTTGTAGTGTCTTCCGTAAATCGCTATAGCGATTTGTAGTGTCTTCCGCAAATCACTATAGCGATTTGTAGTGTTATTCAGTAAGCAAATCTCTGTAAATCGCTACCCGAATTAGGACAAACTTGTCAGGGCCATATCTCCCTAACCAGAGATCATATTTCAAATCCGTAAAAAGTGGTGTCTTTGTTATTGAGTCTAGTTTATTTCTGTAAATTTTTAGCGATTTCTATTATCATTTCATTCCTCATTTTAACTAAAAACCAGACCCCTATTATTTTGTGTTATTTAAGTTGCACAATACCATTCTCGCTTGACATCCACATCTTGATTCTGGCATGCTCCGTGTTGGATTTTCCATTGATTTCTTCCAACCTTGCTTGGAACAAAAATATGTCTTTCTCACCACGATACCCTGTGCATTTTTTACCACAACACCCAGGACCCGTGCCGGGGGGAGCCCCCGGACCCCCCTCCTGTAAGGTCAAAAACTCTAAATCAGGCTCCACAACGAATCAAGTTGAACGATGCTACCCACGCTAAGAGGAGCCCCCAAACCCTCCTCCTATAAGGGCAAAAACTCTAAATCAAGCTCCACAATGAATCAAGTTGAACGATGCTATCCAGGCTAGGAGGAGCCTCCAAACCCTCCTCCTATAAGGGCAAAAACTCTGAATCAATCTCCACAACTCATCAAGTTGAATGATTCTACCCACGCTGGGAGGAGCCCCCAGACCCCCTTTTCTGTAAGGGTAAAAACTCTGAATCAAGCTCCACAATGAATCAAGTTAAACGATGTTATCCAGGCTAGGAAGAGCCTCCAAACCCTCCACCTATAAGGGCAAAAACTCTGAATCAGGCTCCACAACGAATCAAGTTGAATGATGCTACCCACGTTGGGAGGAGCCCCCAAACCCTCCTCCTGTAAGGGTAAAAACTCTGAATCAGGATCTATAACTCATTTAGTTGAATGATGCTACCCACGCTGGGAGGAGCCCCCAAACCCTCCTCCTATAAGGGCAAAAACTCTGAATCAGGCTCCACAACGAATCAAGTTGAATGATGCTACCCACGTTGGGAGGAGCCCCCAAACCCTCCTCCTGTAAGGGTAAAAACTCTGAATCAGGATCTACAACTCATTTAGTTGAATGATGCTACCCACGCTGGGAGGAGCCCCCAAACCCTCCTCCTGTAAGGATAAAAACTCTGAATCAGACTCCACAACAGTCAATGTGCAGGTCAGCCGGTGCTTGATGGAGCAATGTAAGTTCTTCTGTTGGATGTGCATAGAAGCAGAAAGAGAAGGGAGAGAGAGAGAGGGATAGGGTTGATGTTCATGGCCTTCTCCAGAGGAGATTTCTTTCTCAGATAATCCTGCAGTGCAGAGACTGGGTCTTAAATAATCATCTTCGGGGCACTTAAGTCTTTACCACCACTCTTTTTCAAGAATCGTCATTTTTTTTTGCACCAATGGAGGAGAGGGTACTTAAGTCTTTGCAATCACATCAAACTCCAATGCTAATTAATGCTGACAAATATGAGGATACGAGACACACATGCTTACATACATGGTGCTCTTTGGGACCCCGAACATGAGATGTAGCTAACTGCCCTGTTCGGGGGGGAACATATAACCTGCTTTGCACAAAGAGGGGAAGAAAGAGAATATGGTAGGCACCAGAATCTGTCGGATTGAAAAAGACAGAACCACATCTGAATCCGACTAGTCAAAAACCTGATATTTACACTTAATCAGATCATTCAAGTTTTAATCTGATCCAGATTTGGATTTCAATAAAAATTTAATACCAATTCCGAATCCATATTTTAATCAGATTTAGATTTGGCTAATATGATTAGGATTTGGGTCGGATATCAGATTACATCTGTCCTGTTGACATCCCTAGCATTTCACCACGAAACTATATACATCACATGGATAAGAAGACACACACAGATTCAATATAGTCACAAGACACTAATATATATATATATATATATATATATATATATATATATATATATATATATATGCAAATCTTTTGAAAATAAGAAATGAGGGTGCCAACTTTTTTAGTATTAATTTTTTATAAAAAAATAAATATTTTAATATATAAATATGTTTATTATTGAAAATAATAACAATTAAAAAAAATGTCTAAGCATATATATTTAAAGATAAGATTGATTTGCCATCTATTCGACACTTCCTTGTATGACCTTGTCATATATGAAGCATAGTCACCTTGTGTTCGAATCCCAATGACATAGTTGTATATCGGGTAGAGGTCTGCCTAACCCCGGCTTTCTCTGTCAAAAAAAAAAAACTTAGTGAAAAAATGTAATATTTTTTTTTTCAGTGTTTTTTAATCTTACATATTGATCTATATATGAAACTGACCTTTGGATTATGTTCTACACACGTATATGTCAGATTTTATAAGGGTTAAAAAAATCAATGGCCTGTACCCAATCGCTATCCCTATATATGGTACACATAATAAATGCTATAGTACACATAATAAATGGTATCCCTATATATAGTGCACATAATAAACTACCACCTGTATTATACATGGACTCTCTCTCTCTCTCTAAGTACAAAGAGATACACTCATATGCTGGATGTGGAACATGCAGTTCTATGTTACGAAAGATGCAGTCAGTCTGAAATTTCAGGGCTATATCATACGCTTGGTTATTTTCATTTATGGGCACCTAAGCTAAGTAGATGTTGGAACTACTCTTTCAAGGACAGATTTACTGTTCCTCTTCTTCTTCAGATAGAGATTGGGTACAGGACAAGTACATGATGTGAGATATGGACAAACGCCTAGGAAAACTACCAAACTGGTGTTTGGATGGATTAGGCCAAGAAAACTACCAAACAAACTGCACTCCCTTTCCTGTGTAGTCCATTAAGGAATTTATTATCATATCATTAAGCTCGATTTGGAGCCACAATACAAAACGACCAAAGGGAAGTGCGAAAAGCTAAAATTTTAAACAAGCAATCAAATCTCCTATTTATCGCCATTATAACTTTTTCATCCCTATTACGTACCATTATAACTTTTTCTCTTTTATATTCGCATAGTTTTCTTTTTTCACATATTTTTACATATATATATATATATATGGGTATCGACATTTTCCTAATATTTTTAATAAAGCACAAAAAAAATCCAATTTATCGCCAAATTTTTCCTTACCGGAAAGAATCCCGAGAACAAGAACCACTAAAAGTTGTTAAAACTAACTCACACGCTCAAGCGCACGGTCATATCACATCCACATCAACTTTATCGTTGCTCGACTCAACGACAACCTCCCTCGGCTTGAGCACCCTTTGTGACAAAAACCCCTAACCCTGCGGTCCTACCAACCAATCCCGACCGTCAATCAACTATGGGGACCACACCACCACATGGCCCCCACTACCACCATGTGCATGCTCATTTTCGCTGACCATCACCCTAGGTTAACCTCCCAAAAAACCAAAGGCCTGGTAGCGCTGGCTCAGCCTGCCACAGCGCGGCAGCGTAAGACTTCGAGGCTAGGACTCCTGCCTCTGAGACCTGTGCTATACAGATTGACTTGCGCAGAGAGGCTATACTCATGAGAATCGAATCTTGACTGCCCGGCCAAGACCCTACTCCACTACGCCAACACCCTTTGGGCAACACCAGAATGCACTTGTAATTGAGAAAAAAAGAAAAATACATATTTTTGTTCAAAGAAATGTAGACAATGTTTTCTTAACTAATATAATAAATATAAATACAAAAAAAAAATTGAAAAAGATTCTACCGCGACGAGTAAAGGAAGAAACGGAATGGGAGCGTGGGGAGGTGCTAATAATTACGCACCCTCCACGGCCAAGAGTCACATGGGCCAATTTCTCACCCCCTCTCTTTCTCTCTCTCTCACTGCCTCTCACTCTCCCTTTCCCTCTCCCTCTCCCTCTCCCTCTCCCTCTGAGTCGTCATCGTCGTCTATTCGTTTCTGAACCAGAGTGGGTACAGAGAAGAAGAAGATGATGGAGAAGTACATGAGGAAGTACAAAGAGATGGGCGAGGTGGCGGTGATGGAGGCGTCGCAGGTCGGGGGTGCACAGACTCGGGCGAGAACCCTAGCGGCGCTGCGGAGGAGGAGCGGTTTCGTCTCCGGGGAGCTGCAGATATCTTACCTCGAGCTGAGGACCCGGAGGCTCGTCAAAACCTGGCCGTCGAGGGAGAAGCAAGGGAAATTCCGGTCGAGGCTAGCCGCGCCGGAGATGCCGGCGGTGAATTCCGGCCGGGTTCCATCAAGAGACGCTTACGCTAGGGTTTCGCGGTGCTCGAGCAACGGATCGAGCGTGGAGGACGCCGCGGGGGTGCGGAGGAGCGGTAGCGTCTCGGATCTGGAGGTGAGAATTCCGATTCGTTTTCCTGATCTCGGGGGTTTGGCTCGGAATTACGGTAGGTTTTTTTTTCGTTAACGGGGTAGGGCTTGCTTTGGTCTCAGGTAAAGGTATCGCTAGGGGAGAACTCCGCGGACTACGATTGCATAGAGAGGTATCTATATAGAGAATTTTATCTTCTTCTTCTTGCGTTCTCTCTGGAATTTTCTGGTTTCAGAATTTCATCCTCCTCCTCCTTTTTCTTTTTCTTTTTCTTTTTCTTCTTCTTAATAAGTTCTCTCCAGAAATTTCTCGTTTCCTTTCGGTAATTGTTGTTTTTTACCATTAGCGTCAGAGAGACAACTCCGTTGAGCGATCTCCTAGCGGAATCCGAAGCTCTCGAGTCGACGACAAGCTCGGCCGTCAACGATTCCGGCGATTTCCGCCAGAAACAGACGCGAGGAGCGGCGAGAATCGTGCCTCCGGCGTCAGAGATCGAAGAGTTCTTCGCGGCGTTCGAGAAGGAAGAGCAGCGGCGATTCGCCGAGAAGTAATTTTTCCACCTCCTCGATTTTTTTTCAAATTTTCGATTTTCACCTTCTTTTTCTCGATTTGTGTCTTGGAGAAGTGAAATAGTTCGTAAAATCAGTTTTACCTCTGCCGTAATTGCCGTGTTCAATTCTTCCTTTTCTTAATATTTTTTTTTCTTTTTCAGCTATAATTACGATTCGGTGAAGGATATTCCCTTGACCGGTCGGTACGAGTGGGTGAAAGTAACGCCGTGAGGGATGAGGACGAAGAGGAAAAAACCAACACCAGATGATGAAGATGAGAAGCTAGCTCCTTTTGTCTCTTAGTCCACCTTTTTATTTACATGGTCAGTAAGTTTCTCTTTTTACGGTTTTCTTCTTCTTTTCCCCCACTAGGCTTTTTTTGTACATGAGATGATCACCTCCTTCTCATCCTCCACCTTGTTAATCTTCTCTCCTTCATAGTTTCTTAACCTGAAATAAAAGAAATTTACCATAATCTCCTCCCTCCTCCTCCTCCTCCTCCTCGTTCATAGTTTCTGGGCACGACTGCTTTTTTTTCTCCATTTTTGGATGATTTTCTTGCAAATTTTTCTTCTTCTTTTTTCTTTTAGAGAGAAAGCTAAGAAGTCGACCGGTTGACCTCGGGCCGAGCTATTTTTTCCCATAAAGCAGATATGGTACACATTTGTGCGTGGAAGATGAATGGAAAAATTCTGTACGAAATGTAAAAAGGACAGAATTCTTCTGATGCTATTCCAAACGACAGGCAAATTTTCACCTTTTTTTTTTTTACGATTTCGTACATATTAAAAGCTTCTCCAGCTAAAAGTTCGTGATTTGGCTGTGATAACTTTCGCAACCATACACCCTTGCTTTTCATATAAAACGAATATTCATGCTTTCTAAGAAAATTTTTACCACTTCTGGGGGTGGTGTTTGGAAATCAGAAAAAAATGTATACAAATATGAAAACTATATATATTCTTTTTGAGACAATTCAAGAGAAACCCCCCATCAGTAACTGCACATTGGCTGGCCTCTGGTTGGTAAAATCCCTGAGGTCCCTCTTTGGCTCCGGAGATTACACCCAGTTTCAAGCTTGCAGCAAGGAACGTCACCCATGGGTTTCGAACTTGTGACGTCCTGTCAATTTAGTGACATTCACAAGTTCGCTCCTGTTAGATGAGTGGAGTCCTTGCTAGCAAAACTTTAATTATTTTTACATCTATGCATATAAAGAATTTCTGCACCTAGATAAGTGTCTGGAATTTTTCTCAGCCATACATTCCATGCTTTTTCATAGGATAAGAACCTTCAAATTTTCCTATGAAAAAAATTTACTGCTTTTAATAATAGCTCTTAATCTATGATACGGAGATAAGCAAAGGCAAATATACTGGTTGCAAGAATGCCAATTTCGTTTAATCTAGAATATAGCTCGTTAGGGTGCTTGATTGGTACCCACAAAGTTTTTTTGGTTTTTGGTTGTAGAAACCACCTCAGGATCGTAGACCTAGTTGTGCTGTCTCTGCCTGCCCTACTTACAGTCGCTGTCCTGATAGCGTAAAACTCCGAGGGCTCATTTATTACTCATTTAAATTCAAAATTGAATTACCAAATCAAAAAATGACTTATCTAGTAGATCCCATTTGCAAGAATACATCTCGAAGAATTCGATTGCCATCGATGTACGCCCACGAGGTATTAGGTGAAAGAGACTTGAGCTCCTAATGGAACTAATCCATGGAGGGTGATTCAATTGCTTTTTCTTAAGAAAGCAGGTGATTTTGGTTTCCCCTCTACCCAAACACAACCTAGCCGTTTCTTGATTCAGTCTAGAGAATAAATTAAGAATGGTTAACGAGTCCCTCACTTGGATTGACTCATGAGAGAGAGAGAGAGACGAAAGAAGATCAACATTATCACTCACTCATGAGAGAGAGAGAGAGAGAAATTGGAGGGGTGTGTGCGCGTGCTGTGGGAGTGTAGGGTGGTTAAGTAACGTATGCATTGGATCTGGTGCCCCTCTCTCTTGAATCCCACGTCCTGGGCCTTCCCTACTTAGAATGTTGCTTGTGTAAGATTCATTGACATTTCTTCTTCCTTTCTTTTTATTTTCTTCTCTGTAAAACACTAACCTGCTGTAATTGTATAATTTGTGCGCATCCCTTGCAATAAGGCCAAAGCTAGGTGTACTCTTTGATAATTGTATTGCACCACCTTTTGTCCCCCAATCTCAATGTTTTCTTCATAGTGACAAATATGACTGATATTTAGGAAAAGTGTTTGGTAATCTCGTGGGTAAGGAACTCTTTAGTTGAAACTCATACTGAGAGGTTGTTTTGTCCAAATCCAACACCGCGGATGTGTTCAGAATATATGCACAAATTAGTGAAAATTGACCCTTGATTTGTATTTTTTATGTAAAAATACAATTTTATGAGAGTTGAAAATTTGGTATATTGTAAGCCGTTGATATTTCAATCTCAGCAAAATCTTACATATATGCTTAACTCACGGATTTTGCCTAGGTCTGGCACGCCCAAAGAGTGAGGACCTCACAAGATAAAAAAAAAGGAGCAACATTGGGACGACCTTATTGTTGTTCTTACTAAATCCGCTATTTCGGGATTGGCATGGATTAGAGAGTGGATTCTGCCCTGATTGCAAGAAATTTGAGTTTTATTGGTACAGCTTTTGCGCCAGTAGATGCTACATGATGTACTACTCAAAGTTCGAATATATAACATATGGCCAGTTGTTAATATAGTTGCATATAATCGCAATTGCTGCACCAGTAAAAGTTCAATTAACATTGCTGGAATAAGGAAAGTCGTATAGAAAACGGTATTGTCTCTATTGGGTAGGGACAAGAGCTCAACAAGGGCGTCGAGGACTTCAGCAGGGGAGGAATTGTAATGGCCCGCCAACCACCGTGCTAGCCTTGCATGGCCCAAAGGGCTTATAAATATGTATATATGTGCAGTACATACCCTTGTTAGGCCAAACCTAAAGCAACATGATCCAAGCACTGATTTCTACTAATCCAAATTGTAGATCACATCTGAAGGGTTAGATGTACGAAAAAACATCAAAAAAATGAAAAATGTTACAGTTTCTTACTAAAGAGTTCTTTACCAACAAGGGTAGCAAATATTAGCTCTAATATTTAAAAACCGATATAATGTCCCAAAGAATGCAATGTTAGTATTGCATTTTATCACAATTTTCTGGTTCTTTATATTATTTATAGTTTTGTGCATATTTTACATATATACGTTATATATTTTTATACTGACATTTTCACGAGTTGTTGCCCAAAAACTAAAATTTTTAAAATTTTGAGATATTTCCTCAAGGATTTGTGACTGATTTTCTCTATGCCAGGAAGCGTGGTTTGTCACAAGTGAAGCTTGAGTTGGTTTTCTTTTACAGCCATGGGGTGACTCCCTCCATTATGAGTTAAAGTATAGATCCGTTATCTTCCACTGTTTAAAATAAAAAGTAGGTGATTATAGAGCTGGATGAACGTGCATTCCACGAGAGGGAACTACTTAAAATATCTGGTTTTAGTTGTTTTTCTATTGGGGTTGTTGCTCTTATTAAATAAATAACATTTTGTTGTAGGGGTGTATGAGGTCATGCATGTGTAGTGCAATCTTGATCAATACTAGTTATATGTGATGAGGCACATGCATCCCTTACTCTGAAATTGCAATCTCACCTTTATGAGAATAAATTTATTGATACTCTCTTACAAAGTGGTCAATGGTAGTTAGGGATGTCAATGAATCGGATTTTATCTGATATCCTACCCAATTCAATGCCGTTTAGTTGCATATGGTAAGCCAAAAACATATCCGGTTATAATTGGATGCAGATGCGGCCTTGGTTTTGGTTTTTTGGCTATTGAATCTGACTGGTATCTGAGTTTGATGGATATCCGAATCCGTTTACATGTAAAAAAGTGGATCTGGTATAAACTTGTCACCATCCAAACCTGAATCCCAATTTGAATCCGTTTAGCCAACATTCAATTTGTTGAGTAGGGTATTGGCCACATCCGATACAAATCCAAACAGTTTACATCCCTAATGGTAGTGCTTCAAACCATAGTTTAAAAACTCACCTGGTTGACCCGGTGACTTGGTTGACTTGGCCCGGATCGCCCAGTAGTCACTCTGGGTTAAAAAACATGTGTGACTCGATTTTTACAAAACTTGGCCATTATGGGTGAGTCAGCCTAGTCATGCATATATACATATATAATATTATATATATATAATTATATATATTGTATAAAATATAATATAGATATTATGTATATTGTATATAAAAATATTATTATACATGTATTAATAAAACTATATATTAAATATATTATACAAATATCATATAATGTATATTATATATAATATATTGATAAAATATAGATAGTATATACATGTATTTATATATCTTATATAAAATTAACATGTTCCAGCTGAATCACAAATCACTCAAGGACGAGCCTAGTGACGTGTCACCAGGTTTTAAAACCAGCTTTTTTTGTAAATAAGTTTTTTAAAACCATGCTTCAAACGATAGAAAGTTTTTTTTTTTTGACGATCCAAGCTAGGAAACCACCCTCACGACGCATTAGCTGCCCTCTGATGGTAAAACCCTTGAGGTCTCTCCTGCCCACAGGCGAGTACACCCAATTTTAAGGGATGCCACCAGTGGGTTTCAAACTTGTGACGTCCGGTTAACTCGAAGTTTATGAGTCGCCCCTACCAGATGAAGGGATCAGCACTTCTGCGTTTCAAGCTATAAGAAGTTGTCTCTTTCTTTTTTGTTTAAAAAAAATGTCAAGCCAGACGGAAAAACCATTTACAATCTTGTTCTCTTCAGTATGGAGACACCATCAAAGTATGACATGGAGCCTTACTCTGCAATACAGGAGCCCGCACTATGGGTATTGGCTTTATGCCATGCAAAGACCCCAATCACAACCGTCTTGTCCAAACTGGTTTATTTGGTAAAGGCATGAGTTTGACCCTTAGTTGGCTGACGTAAAATCAAATTAACCAACGTACAGATATGTAGCTGATTAAAGTCAGTGAACTCAGCTTGTTGATTAAGTTATTGCCTGAGCATTGCTGCACCTTGAGAACACCAAGATGTCTTGTGTTATACATCAACATTTAATATGGAGACATGGCTTAGACAATTAATAGCGTTACACAGCAATTGCTGGTAGTTTTGGATCAAGATAAGGGCTCAGTGTCATGGTTCTTTCTTTTCTTATTGTTTTTCTCAGAGAAATCGCTCCAGGCACACGAACACCTAGCCATGCTGGCTCAGCCTGTCAGCCTGTCCATGTCAGCATAAAACTCGGAGGGCTTAATTACCCCTCGACCTCAGGGAGTTGCCAAGCTTCAGCTTACACAGGGCATGAGATTTGAAACTAGACAGCCCGTCAAGCGGTATAGGCCTCATCCCACTAAGCCACACACCTTGCATGGGTCTCAGTGTCATGGTTCTTTCACTCTGCAAAAAGAAGTCCTTTTCAATCGAATGAAAATCTTCAGTAAGGTAGTTATGTTTTCCTATATATGTGCCTGAATATGGCTGAAAAAAAATAAAAAAACCTAAGCAGCTTATGGCTCGGCTCTTAAAGAATTCGTTTAAGCTTGTAAAATAGGTTAAAAAAACCGAACATGAATTCGGCTCAGCTCAGCTTGTATAAACTCTGGAGTATTTGTTTTAGGATAACAAAGGAAAAATGGTCACGCTCTTCAAGTTAATTGGCATATATAAAACATCAGGTCTTGCCCATGGAACAGTTCTACACCCAGCTTCGGTCTTGCATCAAGGGACTCACATTAAGGGGTTTCGAACTTATGACGTCCAATAAATTTGGTGGTATTCACGAGTCACACCCCTACCAAATGAGTGGTGCCCTCATGGGCAACTCGTTGAGTAGTAACGAATGTATTATAGATAAATTTTATATCATGTAATATATTATAAAACAAATAGTTGAAGTATTTGAATTGCAAGCAATAGGTTTAGAGATAAAATATTATTGCTTCTAACTTAAAACAATGTATCTTTTGTAATCTTATTTCTTACAGCTCCCCGAATTAATGTATTTTTCTGTCAACAAGTTAGCTCCAGCTTGGTTTGGCTTGCCTGGGCACAAGAATCAGCGCAGTTTGGCTCATTTACCAGCCCGATAATATGAACAACTTTTTTCCACACATTAAAACTTCTTAAATGGATGTAGTTTCTTTCCATCGTTTTTCAATACCGAGAAAAAAGAACAGTTAAGTAGTTTGTTGCTAAAAGAATTTTGAACACTCTTTCTTCAAATTTAAGAAGGAAAAATCTATATAGGGATTTTGGGAAGGTGTGCACAAGCAGAGATAACGCAATTGACGTGCAATAGAAGAAAATGCATGTCTCGCTGCAGCTACAAAGCCGGAGACGACATTAAAAACCAAAAAGAACTCGCAGCAAGACCGCTGAAATTTCAGAACACAATCTATTATTTATTGCGCAAGAGAGGCATCTATCTTATAGCATCATTAGCACACAGATAAGGCCATTCATTCATTTCACGGTGGTCTAAAGTTTTATGTGCATTAAGTGATGGATTTCAAACTTGATTGCGTCTCTCTCTCTCTCTCTCTCTCTCTCTCTCTCTCTATATATATATATATATATATATATATATATATATATATATATATATATATATATATATATATATATATATATATATATATATATATATATATATATATATATAAGCAAGCAAGCGTATCATCGAATGACTTAACCATCGAACAGCGGCCGGAGGCACGTGCTTTTGATGTGAGTCTGCCCTCTGTACCCAAAAAAAACTTTACTGGTGCGCAAAAGCGCCAGTAAAGGCTGAGGTCTTTAGTTGGCACACCATCCATCGCGAGGCTGTCGCTAATTCGCAGAGATTTGGTTTTGCGACAGATACACATCCATCGCAAATTTCGTCGCTATTGTAGCGACGGATTACAATCCGTTGTCAAATATTGGCCGAATCAGTTTTGCGATGGATAAATATCCAACCCTAATCCGTCGCTAAATTGCAGGCCAATACTAATTAGAGACAGATATTATTCATCGCAAAAAATAAAAAAAAATAAAAAATTTTGTTTAAAATATAAATATCGAGAAAAAATTTCTCATTATACAATTTGTATATCCTGTGTATAAAAAACAAAGTACATAAAAAATACATCTACAAAGCAGCTGAAATAATTTATCGATCCACTATAATCCTTGTCAAGTTTTAATTATGTACAAGTGAATATTTACAAAGTGTTTCTTTTGAAACAACAAGAAGGTACAACAAATTCAACACATGAATCTAATCATCGCCAAGATTTTGAGCATTATCTTCTTCATTGTCTCGATCTGTCCCTTCATCCATGCCTCCATCAGCTCCTCTACGTTGATTATCTTCAGCATCCTACAAGAGAAAAGAAATGTTAGTATTGATAAACAAAATATAATAAAATAATTTATATGCAATGCACTTAATCTAAGGCAATCAAAGTAACATCAATGAATTACACATAGATTAGCTATCAATGAAGTGAAGGACATTAACAAAATTCAGATATGTGTTCTAAGGCGGACAGAAAAAAATTCAAAGTGATTCAATCATGCAGATATGTGTTCTAAGGTTGTCAAAAAAATATCATAGTGATTCAAGCATGCATATATGTGTTATAAGGTTGTCAAATAAATATCTTTTGTATCACAATCATGCTTATATGTGTTCTAATGTTGTAAAAAAAACTCTCATAGTGATTCAATTATGCATATATGTGTTCTAAGGTTGTCAAAAAACTTTTATAGTGATTCAAGCATGCATATATGTGTTCGAAGGCGGTCAAACAATTTCATAGGGATGAAATCATGCTTATATATGTGTTATAAGGCAGTCAAAAAACCTTCATAGTGATGGAATCAAGCTTATATATGTTCTAATATTGTCAAAAAACTTCATAGTGATTCAATCAAGCATATATGTGTTATAAGGCAGTCAAAAACTTTCATAGTGATGAAATCATGCTTATATGTGTTATAATATTATCAAAAAACTTTCATAGTGATTCAATCATGCATATATGTGTTATAAGGCAGTCAAAAACTTTCATAGTGATGAAATCATGCTTATATATATTCTAATGTTGTCAAAAAACTCTCATAGTGCTTTAAGCATGCATATTGGTGTTCTAAGGTTGTTAAAAACTTTCATAGTGATGAAATCATGCTTATATGTGTTCTAATGTTGTCAAAAAACTCTCATAGTGCTTCAAGCATGCATATATGTGTTCAAAGGTTGTTAAAAACTTTCATAGTGATGAAATCATGCATATATGTGTTATAAGGCAGTAAAAAAACTTTCAGAGTGATTCAGTCATGCATATATGTGTTATAAGGCAGTCAAAAACTTTTATAGTGATGAAATCATGCTTATATGTGTTTTAATATTGTCAAAAAAACTCTCATAGTGCTTAAAGCATGCATATTTGTGTTATAAGGTTGTTAAAAACTTTCATAGTGATAAAATCATGCTTATATGTGTTCTAATATTGTCAAAAACTCTCATAGTGATTCAATCATGTATGTATGTGTTCAAAGGTTGTCAAAAAACTTTCATAGTGATTCAATCATGCATATATGTGTTCTAATATTGTCAAAAAACTTTTACAATGATTCAATCATGCATATATGTGTTATAAGGTAGTCAAAAACTTTCATAGTGATGAAATCATGCTTATATGTGTTCTAATGTTGTCAAAAAACTCTCGTAGTACTTCAAGCATACATATATGTGTTCAAAGGTTGTCAAAAACTTTTATAGTGATGAAATCATGCATATATGTGTTATAAGGCAGTCAAAAAACTTTCATAGTGATGGAATCATGCTTATATGTGTTCTAATGTTGTAAAAAACTTTCATAGTGATTCAATCATGCATATATGTGTTATAAGGCAGTAAAAAACTTTCATAGTGATTCAATCATGCATATATGTGTTCTAATATTGTCAAAAACTCTCATAGTGCTTCAAGCATGCATATTTGTGTTCTAAAGTTGTCAAAAACATTCATAGTGGTGAAATCATGCTTATATGTGTTCTAATGTTGTCAAAAAACTCTCATAGTGATTCAATCATGCATACATGTGTTCTAATGTTATCAAAAAACTCTCATAGTGCATCAAGCATACTTATATGTGTTCAAAGGTTGTCAAAAACTTTCATAGTGATAAAATCATGCATATATGTGTTATAAGGCAGTCAAAAAACTTTCATAGTGATGAAATCATGCTTAGATATGTTCTAATGTTGTGAAAAAACTTTCATAGTGATTCAATCATGCATATATGTGTTATAAGATGATTAAAAACCTTTTTAGTGATAAAATCATGCTTATATGTGTTTTAATGTTGTCAAAAAACTCTCATAGTGCTTCAAGCATGTATATTTGTGTTCTAAAGTTGTTAAAAACTTTCATAGTGATGAAATCATACATATATGTGTTATAAGGCAGTAAAAAAACTATTTACACTATTTATAAGATAAGTATTAGATAAGTAAAAATGAAATACTAATGGTTGATTATTGATATACACTATTTGAATGAGTCATCGTGTGTCAGACTGAGAAGACCCTGCATCCAGTGTTATCTCATGACGTGTATATATAGCTGATGTAGGTAGGTCATGTGCAGGCGAAACATCATCCATAGAAAAATGAGTTAGAAATTCATATAATACATATTTAAACTAATCAAGTATATAATTAGTTAAATGATATACCTATCGAAGCAGCCCGTGAAGATGAAGGCTGAGACTGGCTACCACTAGGTACTCGACCACTGTAACCTCCAAAAACCATATTCTAACAAATAAAAATTTTATTTCAATTAGTTACACAACTCTATATATTCATGGATACATAATCAAATCGAAAATAACTTCATGAATACATTCAAATCATTGCAATACATCCAAATCATTCACATCAAACATTGCAATACATTAAAACATAAGATATGACATCACTTGTTAATCATGGATAACTTATCCTTAACTTGCAATACAATTGGATCAGTTACACAACTTTAAAAATTGCAATACATTCAAACATAAGGTATGTATTACAAGATGTATTTTACTAGCTCGAGTATGTTTTCTCATCACTTGTTTGACTTTCATATTTTTCTTCTTCTTCCTCCTCCTCCTCTTCGTTCTCTTCTTCTTCTTTATTGTGTGCTCATCCACTTGGTATATCATTTAGATCACATTCTTCCATACGTATGTCATCGGACAATGATGATATGACATGCATACCATGTGCGACATCATGACCATAAGAGAAGTCATACATATCATCTGATTGATAGTAATCACCCTCTTCAGCAATCTTGTATTTCTGTAACTGGTCATACTCGGGGTATAGTTTAGACTTCACCTTGCAAACTGCCTACCATTCATTTGTATCTGACTTCTTTGTATTCGGATATGAAATATAATAAACTTGTTGAGCTTGTGAGGCTAATATGAATGGTTCATATGTTCCAAACCTTGATTTATGATTCACCTCTACAATGCCTGAGGCTTTGTCAACTCTTGTTGCTATAGGATCAAACCAATGACACTTGAATAAAGTTACCCTATTATTTATGCCTAAGTAAGTCAACTCCATTATTTCTTTTATAACACCGTAGTAATGTTCATTTTCACCGTAGCTGCTACCCTTGACACACACGCTACTATTCATCGTTGACTTGTTTACACCATAGTCTTTTGTATTAATTCGATAGCCATTTATGATGTACCCATTGTAACATTGCACAACTTTGGTTTGACCATTTTGTAAATCACATATTCTTTGGTTATTAACATCACCATGACAGACCTACAAGCATAAACAATAACTATGATCACGACCAATTAAGTAACTTATTGTTGTTTACATAGAAAGAATGTATGTCATCGTCCTTATCAACTCTTTCAACCATGCTACAAACTTATTTTCACGTTCTTTCTGTACTTCTGAATAAGTGAGATGTGAAAGTTTTTTTCGTAACTCCAGATCAAATCGTTTGCACTTAACAAATATTTATATTACTGAACTATGTATACACGTATAGAACTTAGTGTTACATATTAAGTATATTTACTCGATGTAGGGGTCGATCGTTGAGCAATTACAAAGGATATAGATTTATGTTGCATCTTGCTCTCTATCTTCCAAGAGTCTTGACCGGCAACTACCAAAGGCATGCCCAAGTGGTTGAAATATCGACAGTTTGTCAGCTACAGTAAATTGTTCTTCATCATCATTATGAGGTGGGCAAGTGTAACATGTTGGAATATGAGGTTCAAATTACATAGATGAGAAATTTGAAATCTCTTCTAAAGTGTACGCCTCACAAATAGAACTCTCTACTCTTGCTTTATTCCAAACCTTTTTTTGAGGTCAAACATGCATTTGTCAACAATATACATCTCGTAATACAATAATTTTTCAATAGCATTGAAGAGAAAAATATAAAAAATATATATATCTTTTAAATGGATACATCCACCGATATTGTACAGAACCACCAACTCTAAGTTCATATGACAAATATATGATTACATGTTCCATAACATTGAAAAATGATGGCAGAAATATCTTCTCTAGCTGACAAATAGTAGTGACGACAAAATCCTTAAGATTCTTTACCTCAGTTACTACAACTTCCAATGCGCACAATGTACTAAAAAATCTACTCAACTCGGATAATACTCCCAATATAGGTTTGTCTAACATATCATAGAATGCTAGGGGAGTCAACTGTTACATAATGATATGACAATCATGGCTCTTCAACTCATATAATTGTCTCTCATCTATCTTTACAACCTAAACAATGTTAGAGACGTGTCCATCTGGAAATCTTAACTGTCTCAACCATTGACATACTTGCTTTACTTGATCTGGTCCAAACACGTATCTTGCCTTTGGTTTTGGTACTTTGCCATTGTACTTTTTGAGTTTCAATTCTGGTCTTTTATGTATTACTTTTACACTACAAGAAAAACCTTAATTAGCGATGAAAATTTGTGATGGATTATTTTGGTCACAAATTTATGATGGATTAGCTAGAGAAAACTAATTGTCCCTAAAATTAGAATTAGCAACGAAATTAGTGACAAAAAATTCCGTCTCAAAATCTGTCGTTAATTAGCGATGGATTAGCGACGAAAAAAATTTGCCTCAAAATTCATTGTAACTTCACGACAAAATATTTTCGTCGCAACACCGTCGCTAATTAGCGACGGATTTTGAGACAAAATGTTTTCGTTGCTACTTTTCGATTTTAATGGTGGCGTGAAATTTTTTTTGTTACTTTCGCTCTTTTCCCCCTTTCATTGTACGCAGCTGCCCCCGAGCCTTCTCTTCTTCTCCTTTCTCTTTCTTGTCCGCCCCCAAACCTGCAATTTACTATGCCAGAATGGGTACACGGTAAAGTGCACGACAAATGGAGCTGCAACACCACAGGGACGGCTGGGTGGTCGACAATGACGTGCGCGGTGCTGAAGCGCACAAAGCTTGCGACATGTTAAAGGGAACGACCATGCATGAAGCATGCTCGTTGAGCTGCGGTATGCGCGAGCGGGAGAGAATGTCAAATTCTTTGTGTTTTTTGCTTTAGGGTTTCGAGGAAAAGCTCTGCCTCTCTTTTATTCTTTCCCCCCTTCTTCCCACTAGGGTTTTGGTTTTTCAGATCGATGCGCTGATGAACGTGGTGAAGGAAGAAGCGCAGGGTCAGAGCTACAGCACCTGCCATTCCATCAGTGAGCGATGACTCCACTATGTCCGCCATCATGGGATCTATCGTCGCCTCTATGCTGCTTGTGTCCTTATGCTTCACTCGAGCTTCTTCTGCCCTATCTGTATGGAGGTTTATGCTGACAGGTTCTCGCCGAAAAACAACATCAAATGCCCCAATTGCCCTTCGTCAGTGCATGCTGCTTGCATTGCCCTAGTGGCGGATAAAAACTATCAGAAAAACCATTCAGCTTTGGAGTTTAGTCTTTTATTATTTATCAGTGACAGATAAAAACTAAAAGCCTATTGTTGCATATGCAGAAATTTATTCGAACAATGTGTGGAACACAGGGTGCCCTGATAGTCGCATCTACTTTCTAGATTATCATTGACTTTAGTGGACTTTGGCGAAATGTTACCAGGTATTCTTATTAGTTTATGTAAGGAAATGATGTTTCAAAATCAATGTAATTCATCTAGCAGTACTGAGTTTATGCATTTCTATTCACTCCAGGTTTCTTAGTCCTTTTTCAGTGGTCCCTCTTATAACTCTAGCAAGACTTGGGCTTTTGAATTTGGTTTTTGAGGTAAGTATGTGACTCTTTTGTTTCATGTGTCATGGTAGAAAAATGAGATTAACATTCATGTAGTTCATTTACAGATATCCGAAAATAAAATGAGACCCGTCTAGCAATGGGATATGTGCAACTGAGTGTGTCTATGTTTGTTGTGAGCCTCACTAACGTGAGCTGATGATGTAACACTTTTGTAGGTGGCGAAGTGCATTGAAATTGGGCTTCCTACACTTATTGTGCTAGTGATATTTTCACAGGTAATTGATATTGCTTTTCTTTGATGATTCTAAATGTTCTAGTGAGTTTTGCTCCACTTGAGAATGAAGCACTACATTCAGAGCTCATTTCTTTTGCTTTTATCTTATGAAGTTGTTTCTTTTTATTAGTAGAGAGCGAATCCTTAAGGTAGTTGGGAACTTTTGCCATAAGATAAAACGAACTAAACTCCATGGCAATGCAAGATGACAACTTTAATGTTAATTCCAATAATATCCTCACCTGCATATTGTCAACACTTTTATGCAATACATCCCTCACTTAATACGATCAGAAAGGCCAATTTTTGATAGGTTTGCTGTTATATTTACAGTAGCCATTGTGTGGATTTACGCCCATCTCCTAACAGTTGGAGAGGCTTACAAGCATTCACCACCAAAGACACAATTTTATTGTCGTACTGATCGAGTTGGACTTAATGGCACTGCTACATGGTAATTTCACTATTTGATGGCTATATATATGATGCATTATATATGTTGTTAGAATTCTCAATCAGCTTTTTCGTTTCTTTCTTTCTTTCTTTTTTTCCCTTTCTTCTGCTTCAATTATTCTCGTCCATGCAGCCCTTGATAACAAAATTTCTATGCACCACCTGCTTCATTAAACCATTTATTTTTTCAACCTTGTTGAGTGCTATGGTGGTTGGTACCGTGAGGTGCCCTTTCCTTTCAACTCTTGGGTCAATTCACTTCTAATATAATTTCCTCTATCCACAATCCCGACAAGATGTTATCCATATGCTTTTGATAAGTAGCCTTAGTTCCCCACTTAATGTTTCTTGTATAGCTGGACCTCATAATCGTTGTCCCATGTTTCCTGAACATGTTTTTGTTCTTTGAGCATCAATACTTTCTCCACTTAAAATTCAAAGCGTGTACACCCTAGCTTGAGGCGCGCCTCACCTCGAGGCATGAGTCTCAAGGTGTATGAGGCGCACGCCTCGGGGCTCTTTTTTTATTTTATTTTTTAAAATTTTGCGATGGATTAGCGACGAATATTATCCGTCGCTAATATTCAGCGATGAATTTTTGATGATGTTTTGCGATGGGTTATGTTCTATCGCTATTTTAGCGATGGATTAGTGACGAAATATAATCCATCGCAAAACTAAATTTGTGCTTATTTAGCGTCAGATTAACAATGGACATGATACATCGCTAATATATCATAAATTAGCGACGGAAGTAGTGACAAAATAGTTCTGTCACCAATTAGCGATGAGAAATATGCAATGAATGCTATTCGTCACTAATCCGTCGTCAATCCATCTCTAAACTGATTAGCGACGGATAGCGTCCGTCGCTAATCCACATTTTTCTTGTAGTGTTAAATCCATACGGGCCTTCAGATTATCCTTCGTTTTCTCTTTGACATTCATTACCGTATTAAACACATTATCAAACACATTTTTCTCCACATGCATCACATCCAAATTATGACGTATCAATAAGATCGACCAATATGGTAGTTCTCAAAATATAAATTTCTTTATCCAATTGTGATCCTTCCCAAATCTAAGGAAGGGTGTTGGACTACGGACATCTATCAATCCATATGAAAAGTATCACAATCGGCTTAAAATCTTTATGTCAGACAACCTTATAGGTGAACCTTTCATTTCAGTTGTGCCTGTTCGAAACACATTCCTTTATCGTCAGAACAGATTGTCGTTGGGTAAAAATCGACGATGACAATCAAACCAACACGGCTTCCTTCCATGCATCAATTTAAAAGATTTTGTATCCTCCATGCAATACAAACATGCCAACCTCCTATGTGTGCTTCAACCAAATAACATACCATATGCAGAGAAGTCACTGATTGTCTATAGAACAACAACCTTCGTATTAAAGTTTTGTTTTTTGTGGGCATCGTACGTGAGAACACCTTCATCCTACAGTATTTTTAGTTCATCAATCAATGACTTTAAATATACATCAAGATTTTGGTCCGGAGAGGTCGGAATAATTATCAATAGAGACAAGAAAAGATTTTGATGCTTCATACACAAGCTTGAAGGAAGGTTGTATGGGGTGACAAATACTGACCAATACGAATATGGAGTTAATCCACCTCCAAATGAATTAAATACATCTGTACATAAACCTAGCCTAATATTCATCACTTCCATTGCGAAGGTCTGATGAGTACGATCAAAGTGCTTCCAAGCTTCCGCGTCAATAGGATGTGTGATCTTGTCTTCATCATGTCGAACTTTATTTATATGTCATCTCATGTGTTTAACTGTCCTCGAAGACATATACAATCGTTATAATCTAGGGGTGAGAGGAAAGTAGCAGAGCGACTTGTATGCCACTTCTTTTGACCTCGTGCTATCATTGCCTCTTGTCTTTGGCTTGAATCGAGGATGCCCATAAGACGAACATGATCTGCTATTTTTTTTATCTTTGAAATACATGTAGTGATTTGGACAAGCATCTATCTTTTGACACCCCATACCTAAAGCGTTGACTATAACCTTCGCACGATAGAAATTTTGTGGTAATTTCTCATCTTTGGGCAACATAGTCTTCACAATAGAACACAAACGGTCAAAACATGATTCACTCAAATTATACTCGAACTTTAAATTCATTAGTTGAAGAACTGCAGACAAGATAGTGTGACTCTCACAACCATTGTAAAGTGGCTCATCAGCATCTCTAAGTAAATAATAAAATCTACCAGCTGCATCGTTTGCTGCTTCTTTCTCTACCCTAGTTGGTACATCACTAGGGCCCATAGCAGAACCTAGTTCTGATCCTACGACATTAAATATCAAATCCATATATGGATTATCGTGCACCACATTCACCCATACGTCAAAATTGTTTCAAAATTCTTCACCATGAAGCGTCAAATTCTGATAATCGCTCACAAAACCCTTCATCTATAGGTGATGTCTAATGCCATGAGGTTCTACAAATCGATTATTCTTACACATCGTGTAGAGACACCCGATCTGACCTGTGAGATCCACTGTACTGACATTTGTCATTACAAATTCAATAAAACTGTCAACACCATTCATATATTCAAGCGATACCTCATTGTCAACTATCATACGGTACATGCATTCACGATTTGCAGCCATTTTGGGCGACAGATGTTACAGATACTATCCTAACCAGTTAAAAGAGAATCATAGGAATGCTATGATGAAGAAAATATATAATTTATCATGCATTCATGTTGGATGTAATTATTTGATATATATATATATATATATATATATATATATATATATATATATATATATAATGACATTTAATCACAAAAACTACGATGCATGCATTGATAACTTAATATTTTCGCATGCATTGATAACTTAATATTTTCATGTGCAAAACTATCACATCATAATTTATACTCATCACAAGGATATTTAGAATGATAAAATCACATTCATCAACACGATACATTCATTTGAAGCATGTTTTCATGATATAATTTCACATGAAAGGCATAATCAAATTGAAAATAATTTCATGCAAGCATGGATACAGTCATATCAAACATGGCAATACAATCACTCATTCATACCACAACAATGTCAAACATGTATCTGCAATAAACCCACTCTAATATTCCGCTAATTACTACCATGACTAGCATGAAATCCGAACTCCAAAAATAAGAGCACTTCTATTTTCATACATTCAAATCATGCTCAGCATGATCTCTCAACTCCAGTAAAACAGTCCTAGATATCCACAACTAAGTGACTGTGTGAATAGAAAAATTTTGCATCCAAGAAAGTAAATAACCTGTGATGCGACTGCATCACTTACTCACTACGGGTATTTACCCGATTTGCATTTTGCTTGTTTATTTTCGTATAGCATTTTAAGCCGCATGTGATGCTTAGCATTAAGCATCACGCATTTTACTCTGTTACGCACCTGCAATACACATTACTCTTAAAAGACAAAGATACATGGAAAAATAGAAGAAAATAGGCTGCCGTCCAAAGACACAGGCGGGGCCCCCTGCCGCCTGAGCAAATACAACGACAGAGGGGCGAATCTCCCTACTGTTGTTGCTTAAACAAGGGCAGAGGGCGGAGCTCCCAACCAAAAAGTACCAGCGGCAGGGGTGTGGGGCCCCCTGCCGACCGAGCAAACACAACGACAGGGGGGGCGGATCCCCCTATCATTGTTGAATGATGGTAGGGGCATCGCCCCTGCTGGCCGAAATGAAAGAGTGAGACAGCGATGGGGGCAGAGGAATCACCCTTGCCGGAAAATCCAAAGGTGGCAGGGGCGCTGCCCTGTTGTCAAAAAAATGAGCGGCAAGGGCCGAAGCCCCTGCCTGACAGAGTGAGGGTAGGCAGTGCCTTGCCCTGCTTGCTTATCATAGGGGGAAAAAGGCAGGGGGCAAAAGCCCCTACCGACAAGGGACATATGGCAGGGGCATTGCCTCTACCAGAAAGAGACAGGCGGTAGTGGGGAATCGCCCATGCCGACCTGCCGAAAAAGGAATGAACGAAGATGGAGAAGACAACAAGGAGTAGCGGTTACCTGTGAGAGAGGTAGGAGGGTCTCATCATCGAAACTCGTAGGAGCAAGCGATGAAAAGGGTGTTCTTGTGGTCGCCGACATCAGGTGCCAAAACACGAGCAGAAGGGAGGGAGGAAAGCAACGACAGTATAGCTGTCGACATTTGATTGGCTGAAAAAGGAAGCGGGAGAGAGGGAGCGACGCGGGGTGACCGATGGTCGGTAGTCGTCAGTGGCAGCAGGGAAGAAGGAGACGATGTTAGTGTTTGGCGGCTTCGGTCATCGGCGTTTGCTCGAAGGATGGCCGACGGAGAGGAGGATCGAGCGACAATGGAAAAAAGGCGATGGGTCGGTGAAAGAGGGGAGAGAGAGAGAGAGAGAGCAGGGAAACAATTTTGTGCCCTAGATGGGTCATTTTATATCGAAAAGTAGCGATGGCTTAGCAACAGAAAAATCCATCGCTATTTAGCTATGGAAAAAATTTGTTGCTAAGTTGCGACGGAGTTTGAGACCAAATTTTTTCTTTTCTAATCTATCGTTAATTAGCGACAGATTAGTGGTGGAATTTTTCCTTCGCTAATCCGTCACTAATTAGTGACTGATTTTGCGACAACAATATTTGTCGCTACTTTGACGTTAATTTTTTATTTTAATGACGGGTAGTTTTCTCTCGCTAATTCGTCACCAATTTACGATAAAAAAAATCCATTGCAAATTTTCGTCACTACTTAGCATTTTTCTTGTAGTGGTTGATCGCTTTCATGGCTGAACAAACTGAGAGTTCGACAATCCACCAATCTCTCTCTCTCTCTCTCTCTCTCTCTATATATATATATATATATATATATATATAGAGAGAGAGAGAGAGAGAGAGAGAGAGAAAGAAATGTGTAGGTTTCAAAGCATATATCTCACAAACTATCCCAGATACTTTTAAAAAATGCATGTATTTTTTACTTAATCTAAACTTATAGATGTTTGTTCACTAATAGATCAAATCAATTTAACAAGAATTCTTGATTTTTAGTTAATCAAGTTTTTGGTGTAATATAAACCGCTGATTTTTTTATGTTGAGTGAAAAATACATGTAAACACCGAGGAGATAGGGATAATCACATGGCACAAAATTTGTACAATAAGCACTTGGTTGCCCTCTAGCAGGCCTTGGGTCCCACAACTGACAGGCCCTTTCACCAAGATGGAGGGTGTTCGTGTTTTTAATGAGCAAATATTTGTACAATCATATTGCACTGATCTTTTCACCATGACAAGGTGGGGGCGCAAAACCTGGCTCAAAAGTTTATTTTTGACAAACCTGGTTTGCCAAAAGCTAAGTTTTTAAAATGTTTGGATGACCGCCATTAAACATTACAAAAGAACAAAAATTGTCCGGATGACACCATCCGGACCGGTGGGTAGTGGAAAACTTGCCAGATTACCATGGTTAAAAAAAAATTTCTGGCCATTTTCAGCAAGAAAATAGTCGGACCGGTACTGTCCAACACTGATCGGAAATGGTCAAACTGCACTTGGGTGGGAGAGAGATCGATGAGGCTGTTGGGGGTTAGGGGTTGGGATAAACCCTCCCCTCGTAAACAAGGTTTCCAAGACATGGGAAAGGAGTTTTTTCACTTAGTTGGGTTTTGGCAAAAACCCAACTTTCAACTAAGTTTTGGTGTCAGCTAAACACACCAAAACTCAATTAACTCCCCCAAAACTTAGTTCTTGGAAAAATATTTAAATACATGTTTTCTACTAAATAATGTATACAAATCACTATAACGGGTTTAGATTAAAGGAGTGTGGGTTGGAAGATAAATGAACTTATATAATAGCATGCATGGTTTTCGATCCTTACACCCCTGGTACTTAGTGATATCTAATCATCCAGCTATCTCATTCGGCCACTTGCGTTCTGCCACTAAAAAACGAATCCCACCTACTTCATAAGGGCATCCAATACATGGTCCGATGGCCAGCGGACACAACATGACACGCATTATGTGATACATTCAAATCATTTTTTAATATTTAAAAATAATTATTTGTAATAAATTGTACTTTTTATATATTAAATTATCAAAAATATTTTCGTAAACTAAATTTTATAAATCTGTGGTGGTAAAAAAAATGACGTCAGCTCCAACCTTGATCTGAGTGCCCTTGGATCTTTAGGGTAGAAGCTGATCTTTCTTGACGATCTCAAGTATCTTACGTCACTGATTGGATCTCTACCTAAGGCCACTGACAGGAAAATAATTGAATTATTGGAAGTGGATTTCCTGAGAAAATGACATAGTGCACTTCAAAATTACCATATTTTCAGTTGAGGGAAGAGTAAATAAATCCAAACAACGTTAGTGGAGTGAGTATACCTTCATCTTGGAATGGTGCAAAATTTCAAATCAACTCTAGAGATGTGTGTGAACAAAAAGAAAATATTTTTTATATTTTTATCATGGCAAAATTATTTTGTAGTTCAATTTTCTGTGAGGCAAGTTTCCCATATCAACAAAAGTTTTCCACTGTACAAAAGTGGTAATGTCATTTTTGTCTTCTTTGTTTTGAAAGGCAAGCTGGGGTTAGGCAGACCCTCGCCGGTTATACAACCATACCATTGGGTTTTGAACTTGCAGCTTCCCAACACAAGGAGCCAAGATCCCCTGATGGCCTTAATCTTTGCCTGACAGTCTGTCAATTATGGGGCCCAAAGGAAGATGGAGGGCAGCCAGGTGCAGAGGCACAATCAAAGTGTGCCATGTGATGGCACCTGATCCTGACTCCAACACAAAGGTGACGTGCACTAACTGCTGAACAGTGGAGCCCAACATCTCTGCCATTACTTAAGTTGCCAATCTCAACTTTCATTTTCCTAATCGTTTGACTTTGATTTGGATTGCATAATATTTTCATTTCATAGGCTGTTCTGGTGCCTTTTACTGGTGGGATTCCTAGGGGCTTGGGTGTCAATGACTCCACCGAGAGATTACTAGATTCGGCAAAAGACTTTGTCATAAAAAAAAATTACTATATTTGTAATTTGATATATAATAAATAGATACTATAGTAATTGTTTCATGACTCAGCTCTGAATAAAGTGTAAATCAATTTACAGTCATGAAAAACGTATGATTCAGTTACATACATAGGTTATAATAATATAGAGAATTACATAACCTATGTAAGTAATTGTGAATCTAATATTTCATGCCCATAAATTGATTTTCTGAGTGCTACAAGATATCAAGTTTGGACAAAGATGAAATGCATAACAATTATTTAACCAATGCTTGTCATCGAGGCAACAAGCTCAATCTGCATTTCATTATCCTGGACCAACGAGTTAACATAAGGACTGACCACAAGGCTCTCAAATTCTTGCTAGGGTTGCGCATTACGACCCTCAAAAGTGGATTGCTAAACTCCAAGGGCATGACTTTGAGCTCCAGTAGCCTAATAAATAGTGGTTGGTATGTTGTGAGCTAACATGGTCTTAGTAAAAGTAAGATATTTTAGAATAAGCATCACATACCCTTGTGTAGGGTTGAACATCAAGCCAGCCTAACCTAGCCCTACTTGATGCATGTTAGGGCTGCCCAAATTTTTTGCACAATTTTTACCATGTACTAAGCCTACCGAAAGCCATGCGTGGCTCACACGGGCCTTTTAGCCTTGTAATATTTGTACAACTTTATATACTTGTAATTTGCATTTTTCTTAATGAGACTGCGGTGCAGGGCACTATTGTATATTTCTCACGTTCAATGAATTGATTGTTATTGAACGTTCTCTCTCTCCCGATTCTCTCTTTCTCTCTCTATGCTATGGGTGATTGTTGCCTCCTTATAATTGTGTGTTTGCATGCAATAATGCCTGCGTACTTGTTGCTTCAAAAGATCCGTTGCATTCACTTTTGAAACTCGCTAAAAAGGATTGTTGAGTCAAGGTTCCACCAACTCCGTATGGGCATATGAAATTTAACCCATAACAAGTAGTACCAAAGCTGACTTTACCCAGGGTAAGGTCCAGTTTGTTGAGTCTCACTCGACTAAGCGACAATCATTGATCATGGCTTCTGAAGATTCTGGTGTGATGATACCGCCAAAGCCAAAGAGCAAGAAAAGAAAGGGGACAAAGATGTCTACCGCCGAAGAAGCTTGGGAAACTCCTTTGGCAAACTCCACCAAGTTAGAAAAGATGGTAGAAAGACTCCTGCAGAAAATGCAGGAGATGAAGGCTATAGTGTGTGAAGCCTCTCTCAGCTATCAAAAGCTTGATGATAAGCTCAAGACTATAAATGAAGACCTCTACAGAAATATTGTGTTACTCAAAGATAGAGCAGACTTGATCGTTGCCGAGTTGGACACGCAGAATCCTAGCTCTGAAACGTTGACCAATGATCGACAGTTATGGTGTAGTCGAGATGTCGACTACCCATCTAAAGGTTTTCAAGCCCAAGAAGTTCACTGGTGCTCACAATGCCAAGGAAGTAGAGAATTTTATGTGGCAAATGAAGGAATTCCTCAAAGAAAGCTTTGTCAGAGATGAAGCAGTTAAGATTCGAGTTGTTACAGTGTGGTTGGCTGATAACGCCTGTGTCTAATGGCAAAGAAGGAGCAGTGACATAGAGAAGGGTCTTTGCAATTGATACATTGGATGACTTCAAAAGAGAGTTGTGAAGTCACTTTCTTCTGATGGATGCCAATTACTTGGCATACAAGTTCATAGGCCTCAAATAGACTTTGTCAAGACCTATTTAACCCTCATGCTAGAGATTACAGATATGGGGGAGACAGACCACAACCTCCATTTCATGATGGGACACGAGCACTCACACATCGATTTGTCCATGGCGTCTACCAGTATGTATCATTTTCATAATCCGGTTCTGTTTTAAAAATATGCCAACATTGGGTTATGGGCCCACTACACTTCCACTCCACTGTGGGTGAAGGTGCATCAACGTTCATTTGCCATTCACTAAATCTATTGTCGGCATTTTTTTCTCCCTCAAGACCGAACTAGGTATATACTTGCGAGACTGCACCAGCGTTGTCGTCGTTGAACGCTTGCTTTCAACAGGCGCAACTTAGGTGGATGACTGGCGCGGGCCAATGGACCCACCGTGCTACCTGAGTTATGTGGCACAAGGGCCTTCACCCCTTCCAGCGCTACTGACAGCGGGAGACTAACAATAGGGTTGTAACCGTCGCTGACGGCATTTCATTCCACTCGCCGATGCCGGTGATAGCGAGTAGCAAAAAATGGGGGCCAGCATGCAGAAATCCCTGTCTGCTACTAGCTTTTTGTTTGAATAGTGGTAGACAATGGGTTTACCGGTGCCATCGCCCACACTCGTTGGTCGGGCAGGCGGTGGTAGGCCTTCGGTGGTGACAGGAACCCTGAGAGCAGTTGTATATCAAAAAAAAATGTTGCAAACCCTTACTTATGGCCATCCGACTGTTGGAGCAAAGGAGGGTGTCAATCACCGTCGCTGGCAAGGTCTACTCGATTTCTGTTGTCGATGGCTAGTTGCCATCGTCGATGGTTTCGTTGGTGTCGTCCTCTGAAATAGGTGGGAAGGTGACAATTGATTACATAATCGGATGGGAGGAGGTCGTGCTCACCTGGCTTCGCTGGTACCCTTTGCTGAAGCCGACATAAGCTGGGGAGATGCGAGGAGAATCAAACACCTTCGTCGGTGGCCTCGTCAGTGTTGTCCTCTACAACTGAGGAGGGCAGCGACTTTCATTTACAGAAACACAGGTGGAGGGCACAATAGCCCTGATCGCAGTCTCCGATGAGGCATACGCCAGGGACAAAGGGGGGAGCCGGTCGCCGTCAGCCTCATCGGTGTTGTCCTCTACAACAGGAGAGCGGCAGTAACGCAATCTATAAAATGGGAAGGCAAGGGGCTTTTGCCCTTTCGATGAGTTTCAGAGAAACCAAAAGAGCACACTCGTTCTAAACGCTCCGTGGTCCGAGTGGATCAGACCCAGATCTGGACCTAGCGTTAGGACCCGATCCAAGAGATTGGACTGGATCCGACATGAGGGTTCAGACTAGACCCGGATCCATTTGGGATTCTGGGTGTGGGTTTAGACTTGAACCCCTATATCAGACCTGGACCCATTTGGGTTTTGGGACTAGGTCTGATCTGGACACCTGGTCGATGATGGGACCCATCCCGGATCCATTAAGGATTGGGTCTGGGTTTGACCCAAACCTTTGGATCAAACCCAGACCTATTTGGGTTCTGCGTCTGGATCTGATTCAGATAGACTAGGTCGAGATCTGAATCCAATCGGATCTGGGTCTGATCCGAGTCTAGGTCTGATTCGGTTAGACTGGGTCAAGATTCGGATCCAACCGGATCTGGGTTTGGGTCTGATCTGGTTAGACCGGGTCAAGATCTGAATTCAGGTCTGATCTGGGTCTCGGTCTGATTCGGTTAGACCAGGTCGAGATCTGGAACCAATCTAATCTGGATTCAGTTCTAGATTGGGTATGGTTTCTAGAACTGACCCGGGTCTTGTTATGCATCAGATCTGGATCTGAATCGAGTTTAAATCATTGGATCCAACCCGGGACCCAGACATTATGGCTCTGGATCCAAATTGGATTCGAAGTGAGGGATCCAATTAGAGATCCTTTGGAACTGGATCGGGATCCAGATTGGATCGAATCATCCAAAAAGGGGTTTGTTCACTATTTACACTAAACTGGTTGTGTGACCAATATGGTACTTTCTCAAACCGGTTCAGAACCATTTTTGATCAGTTCTTATCCAGTTTTCACTGGTTTCAGGATATAGAGACCTTGTTTTCATGAATCAGTCAATGAATATGGATTTTCTCATTCGGTTTTATGGTTTTATGAGATTTTGTTTATGTTTTAAATTGGTTCATAAGTTTCAGGACCGATTCAAACCCTTAGATGACTAGTTTAGGGCCGTTTCAGACTAGTTCAGAGTACTTTTAGACCGGTTTCAGCTTGGGGACCCCAGGTTTTACCCATATGAGTATGTTTTTGTCAATTTTCATGTTTTATGTGTTTATTGTTAAGAAAACATGACTTATGCATGTCTAATACATGTGTTTTATGTTATTTAAGTTATGCATAACACTACAAGAAACCTGTGGATTAGCGATGACATAAATCTGTCGCTAATCCATTGCTAATTCGTCGCTAAACAGTTTAGCGACGGATTAGCGTCAAATTAGAGACGGATAGCTTTCATCGCGAATTTTTCGACGCTAAGTAGCGACAAAACTTATCCGTCGCTAATCCATCACTAATTTGTGATGGATTAGCGACGGAAATGATCCGTCGCGAGTCTGTCACTATTTTAAATTAGCGATGGATAATATCCGTCGCGAGTCCTGCGCTATTTTAAATTAGCGACGAATAATATATGTCACTAATCCGTCGCTAAATTTAAAAAATTTTGCTCTCTGCCGGGAGGTATTCCGGCAGCAATAGGCCGGACTTGGAGCCATTCGTCGGCGGCGACGGAAGAGGAGGACGACCCACCACCGGATCCCAGCAAGTCGTACTCCCTCGACCCCAAGATCTCCAATTGGGTCTCGTAGAGGTCAGAATGGACCGATTTCGTTGTTGACGGCCATGACGGAGACAAGGCCGGTGTCAGGGCGGATGGCGTCGCGGAGGCGGTCGAGGTCGAGGAGGTCGTCAGAGCCGACGGAGAGGTAGGTGGCGTGGAAGCGACCTGCTCCCTGGCGCGCTCGACCGCCTCGTCCGACTCCCTGCCGTAGAGGTGAGTGCGGGAATGGGGGTTGTCAAAGTGGCCAGTGAAGAAGGGCAGCATCGCGTCCAGCACCCGCGGGTCCACCGGAGACGTCGCCTGCATGTCCAGGTACAACGGCTGCCCCGCGATCCACACGCCCTTCATCAAGATTCCTCCGCCCTCCTCTGCTGCGTCGGAGTTGGGCAACGACAGTCCCGGCGGTCGACATTGTCCAGCAAGATCGTCCGGTGAGCCTTACTGCGGCGAGCATGAGGCTCGACTTCATCGACCAGCGGGAGCACGAGGCTCGGTTTAAATCAAACATCAGTTTAAATTTCGAACGGGGGAGAGATGGAAAATTTTGCGCCTTAGGTGGGACGGTTTAAATAAAAAATTAGCGACGGAATTAGCAAGGGAATTTTTCCATCGCTAATTAGCAACGGAAAAAATCCCTCGCTAAATTTGTCGCTAATTTCCTACAGTTTTGCAGTGAAATTTTTTTGTCGTCGATCTGTCGATAATTAGCGACGGATTTGAGACGGAATTTATATCATCGCTAATTTCAAAAATATTTCAAAGATTGGCGACGAATAATGTTCTCTCGCTAAGTCTGTCGCTAATTTGCGACGGAAAAAATCTGTCGCAAAGATCTGTCGCTAATAAGGGTTTTCCTTGTAGTGTAATGTTATAAGCATGAATTATGACTAAATTTATGACATTTATAATGCATTTTCACCAAAATTTATTTATGCATATCCATGAATTTGTATTTTTTATGATATAATACATGTTTCATCGTGAATATACATGCATTATTGTGTATGCATGGGCATGCTCCATAATACAGATATATTTTCAGTAAAATATCTTGATTGATTGACTCATGTATTCACCAAAGTGATCTAAGTTGTATTGATTAAAGATTCTTTGGATTGTATTAAGATTTGATATTATGATTGTATATGACTTTATGAAACAACGATTCTACTCAAAGGTAGGACATTGTATTTTAAATTCACATAGGGTATAATAGTAAATATCTATACCAGCCTATGAAACATGTTTGTACCCAAAGGTACATATCTGCTAGTTTTACCATTTGAAGTCAATTCCTTGTGAATTGAGAAGACGAAACAACTATGAGTATTATCATTTCCACCAAAGTGGAACGATAATGGCTCAATTATGATTGCCTTAGAAAACATAAACAATAAAGGGTCTCAGTTTTTACTTTTCAACACGAGTCTCGTTTGAGCAATAATTAGGTCTTTTCTTTCATTCCTTGTTATATTAGACTCTCTCATCATTGACGGTTCTAGTAACATCCCTGTGTTAGATGGATCAAATTTCTCAGATTGGAAAGAAATAGTATTATTTACTCTGAGTTATATATACCTAGTTTTGGCCTTTAGGATTGACGAACCTCCCACTCTTACAGAGAAAAGTACAACCGAACAGAAGGATATCTTTAAGAAGTGAAAGGGTTCGAATAGACTTAGCTTATTGCTTTTGCAATCTAGAGTGACTAAGAACATTCGAGCCACCATCTCTCACTATAGAACAGTAAAGCAATTTCTGAGACCCATTGAGGCTCAATTTGTCAGTTCTAATAAGGCAAGGGCTAGTATACTGATGTCCAAATTGGTGTCAATGAAATATTCTGGTGAGAGTTACATCCGACAACACATCTTGAAGATGAGAAACATTGTGTATTAACTTAATAACATAAAGTTTGTCATTTCTGACTCTTTTTTGGTCCATCAGATTTTGACCACATTACCTACTGAATATAGACCCTTCAAAATCTCCTATAATACACATAATGATGAGTGGTCTTTTAATGACCTCTTGACCAAGTGTGTTGAAGATGAAGAAAGATTGAAGGGTGAGAGGGTATCGAGTGCACACATGGCCTCTTATAAGAAAAAACATAGGCTGGGGGCAAAAAAAAGTTCCTTAAAATAGAAGAATAAGAAGAAAACCTCTAGGAAGAATTCAAATTTTTAGGCAGAAGGTTCTTCTATAAAGTGTGTCTTCTGTAAGAAGAAGGAACATAAAAAGGTAGACTGCTAGAAGTATAAGAAATGACTAAAAAATAAAGGTAATAAGTCATTCATTTCTCATTAATGCAATTTGATTCATGTTTCATTGCATAATTGGTGGATTGATTTTGGTGCTATGATGCACATTGTCAACTCTTTGCAGGCATTTCTAAACAAAAAGAAACCAACATAGCATGAAAGAAGTATCTTTTCAGGAAATAAGATGCGTTTGCATGTCAAGAATGTTGGGACCTACAGAGTTATGTTGGAATCGTGATTTATTTTGGATTTGGTTGATATATTTTATGTTTCATCCTATAGTTGGATCAATCTGATTTTAATTTCAAAACTTCATAAGTTTGGTTTTATTTTTAAATTTGAAAATTTTGAGCTTATTACTATTAAAAATTCTATTAATGTAGGTTTTGCATGTGTGTGATGGTTTATATCATTTGAAAACCAAATTTCAAATTCGGGCTTCTCACTCTGTTGAGAACATAATGATTGACAATAAATGTAGTCTAAAGAGAGATCAATTCTATTAGTTTTGGCATCGAAGATTAGGTCGCATCTCAAAAATATGAGTTCAAAGACTTATGAAAAAAGGAATTCTTGGATCCCTTGATTTCAGATATACAGAACCATATGTTGACTGCATAAAGGCTAAGCAATCTAACACATATAATAAAGATGTCAAATGCAACTATGAAAAAATGAAAATCATGTATACGAATGTTTATGGGCTTTTTTCACTATGTTATACGGGTAAAAAGTATTTTGTCATGTTTATAGATGATTACTCAAAATATATGTATCTTTACTTATTATTTAAAAAATCAGAAGTTTTCCAGGTTTTTAAGGACTTCAAGAAAGAAGTAGGGAAACAAACCGGTGAAGTTATTAAAGTTGTTAGGTCTGATAGATGTGATGAATATTATGATTATTTTACTGAGATGAGATAAAAAAAAAGAACCATTAGCACGGTTTCTAAAAGGGAAATGTATTGTATATCAATATACCATGTTTGGTAGTGCCTACTAGAATGATTTAGCTGAAAGAAGAAATTGTACGCTTAAAAAAATGATTCGAGCAATGTTGAATCACTCAAACCTTTTCTTGACCTTGTGGGGGTGAAGCTCTTAGGATAACATTGCATATTTTGAATAAGGTTCCTATGAATGTTGTCCAAAAGACTTCTTACGAGTTTTGGACTGGTAGGAAACATTCTTATCATATATGCGATTATGAGGATGTCCAGTTGAAGCTAAATTATATAACCCATATATAAAAGTCTTTGATCATAAGACGACTAGTAGATTTTTCATTGGTTATCAAGAAAGATCAAAGGGCTTTAGGTTTTATTGTTCATCTCATACACCACAGATAGTGGAAACAGATAAAACAAGATTTCTTAAAATTTATTCTATTGGGATATATGCATCTCAAAGTATTGAATTTGAGGAATTGCAGGATTAGGGTTATATACCTACGAAGGATAAAGACATAGTTTTTCTATCATTGTTTCTTTGGATAATGTTAGGGAAAATCCGGTCAATGAACATCAATCCCAAATAGAACAAGTTATTAATGAGGATATACAATAACAAAAGGATGCAGAAGTTTATTTTAAACCACCTGTAGCACCTATATGGAGGTCTACGAGGACAAGAAAATTTGCTATCCATCCTTACTATGTGGTGTATATGCAAGAGTCAAATGATTTCATAAGCATTGATGATGATCCATTCACCTTTTCATAAGCTATTGAAAGTAAAAGATCAACATATTGGATCAATGTCATGAAAGAAGAGCTTTACTCTATGTAAAAGAACCAATTGTAGGATCTTATACCTTGACCTAATGGAGTAAGACTTGTTGATTGTAAGCGGGTCTTTATGACCAAAACAGACTCCAAAGGTCAAGTGGAGAGGTATAAAGCTAGGCTCGTTGCAAAGAATTTCGCACAGATAGAGGGCATTAATTATAATGAGACTTTTCTTTCTGTCTCAACTAAGGAATTGTTGAGGATAATCATGAACCTCATAGCTCATTTTGATTTATAGCTACATCAAATGGATGTAAAAATTGCTTTTCTGAATGGGAATATGAAAATGATCTATACATGCAACAACCTTTTGGTTTCAGTGTAGATGACTCAAATAATTTAGTTTGCAAATTGAAGAAGTCAATTTATGGACTTAAACAAGCCTCCCATTAGTGGTAGAAAAAGTTCAATCAGATAATTATGAACTTTGGATTCACTGAAAATATTGTTGATCAGTGTATATACCTTAAGGCTAGTGGGAGTAAATTTATAATTTTAATTTTAAAAGTTGATGATATTCTTCTTGCAACTAATGATTTGAGTCTACTACATGAGTCAAAAGAATTTTTTTCCTCTCATTTTGATATGAAGGACATGGGTGAGGCTATATAGATCTAAGATCCGTCATGATAGAACTAAGGGTGCCCTTGGCCTCTCTTAGAAATCCTATATCTTTAAGGTTCTTAAAAGATATGGGATGGTGAATTGTTCTCCTAGTTCGACACCTATAGTGAAAGAGGATAAATTAAGCCTAAAGAACTATCCTCAGGATGATAATAAAAAAGCTCAAATGACAATTGTTCTATATATTTCAGCGGTTGAAAATTTGCAGTATGCGCAGACCTGCACACAACTTGATATCCTATTTGTTGTGTAAATGTTTGGTAGATATCAATCAAATTCAGACATTGCGCACTAGAAGGCAGCGAAAAAGGTCATGCGCTATTTACAAGGAACGAAAGACTATATGTTGACTTATAAAAAGTTAACCACCTAGAAGTCATTGGATACTCTGATGCAGACTTGAGAGGATGTAGGCAAAATTCATTGCTCTATACAAGACTTCATCTCAGGCCATTTGGATAAGAAATTTTCTTATGGGTCTTGGGATTTTTTACTCTATTGAGAGACCACTGAAGATCTTTTATGATAATGAAGCAGTTGTGTTCTTCTCGAATAACAATAATGGCTCAACCTCGTGTCGATACATGAAGTTAAAGTACTTTATTGTTAAAGAAATGACTGAAAATCATCTAGTATGTATTGATATAATTGGTACAAAGGAAATGACTGTGGATCCCCTTACTAAAGGGCTAGCACCCAGATTGTATTCCCAACATGTAAAAGGGACGAGTCTGTTTGATTCCTTCTTATGTGTGATAATATATTATGGTAATATGTGATAAAATTTATGAAACTTAATTGATTGTCTATGGTTTTGTGTATTGTTGACTTTGTATAAATGATCTTTTATTTGGTTAGAGAGAATAACATAATAACAATATTAAAGGACTAATTGAATATGTTAGAGACCAACTTATTCATAAAGGTCATCTTAACGTGGTAAAGCACTGAAAATGAATTATACTGTACTACATGAAAATATGGCATTTCATAAAAAGGTGTTCATCTCCATGACTCATATGATTCATTCTTGTGATACTGGATAGCATGTGAACCCACATAAAGAATTAAGATGAGATAACCATATGAACCTTGATTTTGTGTATTTTTGTGCCAATGGGTCAAGTAGGAGAATGCTGGACATGTCGATTTAGGTTCAACCATAAGTGTGACCTGGTTTGACACTAATGAAGGGATTAGTGGGCAATTAGTGAGAATTAGTGGGAAACGGGTTAAGTTAATGTGAAAGGGTTCACATTCAATATGACATATGAAGGATTCACATACATGAATGTCATGTATGTAACCCCCCACTTTCCTCCTACTATAAATTAAGGCATGGCTGCTTGAAGAGTGTAGCCAAGGTGTTCTCATTTTTCTCATTGGGTTCAGGGTTCTGCTCACCATCGACTTGAAGGCCTAGGCTCATTGTGTGTGTCGATAGGTTGAGGAGAATGCCCCATCCATGGTGTATATTGGTATGTATCATTTTCATGATCCGGTTCTATTTTAAAGATACGCTAACATTGGATGCCATTCAAGGCATCCAAAGTGCTATGATAAAATACCGTCAAAGCACACTTTGATCCCATCTCATTTTTGGGGGCCATCTATGGATAACAATGTTAGCCTGTTAAATTGGGTCGGGTTTGACCTGAATTTAACACATCGAATCTAATAAGAATAGAGTCCAAAACAAACAGAATTTGTTTGATTAGTGATTCAGGTTAGTTTCATATATTTCGAGTAATATAATGGACTTGGATTTGGTTTGTGAAATTTCAAGCCTTACCCAGGTTCAACCTTATTGGGATTAAGAAGTACTGTTTTTAACATAAAAATATATATTTTATTAGGTCTTCCATAAGCTATCTATATTCAGACCCAGATCTCTAGGTCCAATAAGACTCAAACAAAATTCAAACACTTTAAAAGCTGATTCGTGTTCCGCATAGACATGTGCCCTTAGGGCACGTTTGGAAGCAAGAAAACTTCTCATAGGAAAAGAAGATTTTCCTATGAGAAATTTTGATATGATAATTTTTTTAAATGAAAATATTTCACTTGTTTAAGTGCATGTGCCCTCTTCTTTCTCTTCATCTTCCTCCTCCTCCTGCTTTCCTTTTCTTCCTCATCTTCCAACTGAGGCTGGTTGGACACTTCCTCTTCCTCATGACGGTTAGGTTTAGAGATGACTGTCCAGGAGCTCGAGCGGCTCTGTAAGGCCAGCGCTCCGGAGCGCCAGGCCGGGAGACTACACCAGGTTTGGGTAAACCATTGCCTCCTCGCCTCCCCAGGCCCTCTCTCTCTCTCTGGTGTGAGGTGCGTTGTCAGCCACCTGCAGGTGCTCGGCCACTGCCAAGGCCCTCGACGTCGAGGTCGAGGAGGTGTCCAACTCAGCCGAGGTGGCCCGGTTTGTCTCAATGATGGTGAGATGGTGGGTGGTGGTGGTGATGGTGAGATGATGGAAGAGAAGGTCTCAAACAGAGGAGAGGAAGAGGGTTAGTTGAACCCTCCACTTCTACCCTGATATATATATATATATATATATATATATATATATATATATATATATATATATATATATAGAGAGAGAGAGAGAGAGAGAGAGAGAGAGAGAGAGGGGGGGCTCACAAAAATTTTCTTAAAACATTTCTCCATCCCTCCAGAGGAAATCTTTCTTGTCAAAAAGTTTTCTTGAAAAAAACTCGCAATTTTCTTTAGTTTGAAAGGATTGAAAAAAGCTGATTAATCTTCCACTGTATCACTTTTCGTGCATTTTTTCCACTTCCAAACGGTTCTTAGAAGTAAATATATAGGGCTTAGAAAAAACGCAACTTTTGTAGACTTGAAATCTCCTTCGTATCTACAACATTAATGAGGGTCCCTGTGTGCTTCAGAGGGTCAGAGCCACACATGGGTCCCTTTTAAACCACCACAGTTCAGTAGAAAAACAGGGAAAAAGAAAGAGTCCAGTATATTACCCCCAATAGACCAGTGAGTTTTTGTTTGTCCCCAAAGGATGCTGCTGAAGTGCAGAAGATGGCAGAGATCTCCCTGGTTTCAAGGCTGTTATCTTTGCTTCTGAACTCTTTGATCTCAAAAAGGATTTTCAATAATAATTGTTTTGTCATCATAAATGCAGTACAACATGAACCACACGTGCTGTAGAAATGACTTTGCATGAGCACCAAAACTAAGACCTCTTTCTTCAATTGCTCACATTCATTATGTGCCCGTTGCACCAGCCATATAATCAATCTTGTCTAGGGATGTCAACGGTTCAGATTTTATCAGTTATCCAACCGAATTCAACTTTATTTAATTGTATCTGATTATAGTAGGAGGTTGATATTGGGTGTGTCCGTAACGTGGGTCACATAAAGCAGGGCAATCATGGTGCCCACTGGGAGTTTTTCTCACTTGGGCAGGTGTTCCTCATCATAAAAAAAATATGCATTTTAATTTTTTGCTAATGAATCTGACAGATATCCAGATTTGATGGGTATTCAAATCCGATTACTTGTAAAAAACAGGAATTGGTATAAGCTTTTTACCATATGAATTGGTACCCGAATCCAATGCGCTTAGCCAATATCCGATTATTCGAATCCAAACAATTTACATCCCTTAAAACCCTGCTCTGCAAGGATAAAAAGTTATTTTCAGGGGTGCGTTTGGCATCACATAAAACTTGTCCAAGTTCATGATCTGGAATATTTTACTACTACCAGTCACAAAAATGGAGTTTGTGAACTTGGTGATGGCGCTGCAATTCACGGGAGCTGAACTCCAGCCTGAGGTGTTGGAACTTAGCTTAGAACAATGTGAGGCCTGTGATTTTTTCAAGGCAGGCTTGTTACGTGAAGATTGAATAAGCTTGAGCTAGACAACTTAATTTAAGGCCTGTTTTGAATGCTCAAACAAATAGTCTTTGATTATTTATCTAGATAAAAATCAGAGATAAAAGGATTAATTTATCCCCATTTTTTGGGACAATTGTTCTTGGATTTTATAAAAAAAACACTGAATATTTATTCTGTGCTTTCACGTAAGTAGGCAGGACCAGTGTTGTCAGTATCTGTGCATATCGTCCTGTATTGGCCAATACACTTTGTATCGGCAGAAAATCGATACGCTTCACCCCTGAATTGGTTATTTTTTAATAAATGTAAAAAAATACTAAAAATTATTTTTAATATTATTTAATGGTTTTAACACATGTCACGTTATGATTGACATGTAATATTTTTTTATTAGTTTTTTGTCCGATACAAAACTATTCAGTATATCGGTCGATACAACTGAATCATTGGCCAAACAATTCAGGGCCGATACGGATACCGATACTGACAACTTTGGACAGGACTGCAAAATGGGGACAACTAATCCTAGGCGACTATTTGTCTGCCCATTCAAATACCCCAAACTAAGAAAAAAGTTCCTTTGTTAGTCTATTGTGAGGGTCTTTTGAAAGCAGCACCTCCTCATGTAAGAAAGAAAGGTCACTGTTGTGGCATGACTAATATTTTTCTTGACGTTGAAGTTGTTGTAGAACATCTATACATACATATTCTAGGTATTTACAGATTCTAAATGCGCTTAAAGTTCTTAATGAGCTCAAACTTAAGTCTCCCTAATTTGGGTTGTCGATGCAATCTTTGAATGGGCATAGTCCGAATCATGTTGCAAGAAGCTCAGCTCGTCCCATCTAAGATTCCCTTCAATATTTAATCTTTCAGAATAAGTTTTTCCCAACTTAAATATTATAAATAAATGACATGAATTGATACTTAAGCTGTAATCATGTATAATACTTTGATAGTTGGCAATGATCAAATCAATTCTAAAAGTGTATGTTTTTAGAATCATTCACCAAATGAAGCTTAGAAATGCAAGAATGTCCCTCCGTTACAGGACAGGTACAAAAACACCTTTGTTTTTTTTTTTTGTGAAAGGAAAGCTGGGATCAGGCAGACCCCTACCAGTAATACAACTATACCATTGGGTTTTGAACCCGCAACATCCCAACACAAGGTGACAGTGCACTAGCTGCTCCTACCAGACAAGTAGAGCCCCCATTGGTGTATAAAAAACACCTTTAGTTGTAACCAAAAGATGAACATAACCACTCTCATACAACATTTCTATATGAAACTTAAGGAAAAAAATGAAAAAAGAAGTTTGAAAAATAACCATGATGTACCGTAATTCGACATGATTCCCTAAACACCCTACAATTTTTTATATTCTCTCAATGTCTAAAATTGCAAATAATTGACATCGTTAGGATACTTTTACCCTTCACAATTGTGAATTTAGGCATTTTTACGATAAAATTACACCGTCATTCGAATATGTTCAACACCCACTTAAATCCAGAATCACAGGTATTTCTATGTGAATCTAGACCTCACGAACTTGCATAAATTTATTTGAGAAATTTCGGTGAAACTGAAACCACCAAAATCATAAATATCTAACTCTTTTGCATATATGCTAATATTTTTCAAAAATATATTTGTGCAACGCTTACCACTAATTTCACAAATATCTTACTTTTCACATATATAGAACGCTCTCGCATGAAGTTATTTATGAATCTTTGGATATCGCAAATATCATACTTAAATATTTATAAAACTATGACAAATATGCAAAAAAAAATATTTTTTGCAAATTTCTCGAATCATATATAAACCCGTTGTGAATTTTTGCATATTACAACCCAAATTACAATGAGTGTAAGAAATAGATATTTAAATCATTTAGATATTCAAATGATTTGAAAACATATAAATATATAAACAATGACATTATATACAAATCATTGAACATTCAAATCATTTAAAGTGTAAGAATAGTGGTTTTAGTATAAACATTCAACAATGGTTTCTATTTTATATTAAAATCACTTAAACATTCAATCAATAAAATTATATATAAATCAATAACAAACAACTGAATCTATTTAAAAATTCATTAATAGTAACATTCAAATGACATTATATACAAATCAATGAGTTACAATGTTGATCTTCGAATATATACAAAAAAATACAAAACAATCAAATGAATTTATATGGTTGATGATATGATTTCGTAGCTCCTCGATGACCTTATTTGCATTCTTTAGAAGGCCAATTTGAATATGTACTGTATCCTTTTGATTATGTACCATATTCTTTTGCATGCAGATTTCTTAAAGTGCAAGAGTTAACTCTCCTTTCAATCCACTTACGCACTTTTTGTGCTTCTCTTCAACTTTCTTCCTAACCTGAAAGACCCACTTTGCCATTGAAGAGCATACAACCTGCTAGGTAGCTACAAAATCATCATTGGTGGCACGTTTCATGGATGACAAGCTGATATCTTTACCACCCCCACGCTAGTCTTGAAGTTGAGAGAGGAATACTGTGCATTAATCCTTCGTTCGATCTTTTATGGCATGCAATAGAAATTTGCTAACTGTGCATGATGACTAGTTGGTTTTTGAACAAACCTAAACTGCTAAACGACTCGACTGGGCAGTTGGTGATCAATTTTATTCATATTAAGTATCCAAGTGTCCTTCTTGGCGATGTCCTTCACCCCCACAGCCACATCGACATTCTCCTCCTCCTCTTCCTCCAATGCACGTTCATAGGGACACCACTTTGCCTTCATTTTCTTTATGTTTAGGCCTACAAACATGCATTTATTAAAAAAATATATGAAATATCAACAAAAATACTTATGTTTTCCCTAGTAAGCCTACAAAGTGATGCAGCATAGTCAGCACGTGACATACGAGGATCACAACCCTCTTCATTGCATGACCAACTCTACATTTCGGCACACAAAAAATCATGAGCAACATCATGCATCTGGGGCCTTTCAATAGATATGTGCTCCCATATCCAAACCTGCATAACAATGATTAACAAGGATTAATACAAAGTATGTATCAAAACACAATATATAAGTATAAGAACAACTATAAATCAAAAAGTTTAGGTACAATAAAGAACTAAATACCTCCAACAAGACCAACATCTTGGCAAGGTTTTTTCTTTTGTTCCTCATGCGAATCAAACTTGCATACAGGTGTGCAAGTGAGGTTGCTCTCCATATGTATTGATCGATGTAATCTAGGTCTTCTAACAATTCGAAGTATGATGCATGGACCGACTTCACATCAATATTGATAAATAAGCATGAATCAAAGAAGTATAGCAAGAATGCTCTCACTATCTTGTCCAACCTACTACTACCCTTCCTTCTAACATAAGGTAGTTTTGCCTTCATCCTTCTTGCCTTATTGGGGTCATAATTGCTTCTAAGCTATAGAAATTGATCTTATTAGCTTAAAACACATCATCATCTGCTTGCAAATAAATATCACACAACTGCTTAAAAATTTTCCACGGTTATCTACTAACTGGTCATGTCACATCCTCCAATGTGATGGTCATCTCAAGATATTTGAACTGAAATCTATTGGTTGTTGGATTCCAAAACTGCATAATGGCCTCTAAGAGGGGCAACTCATGTTTCATGGTGTGAGATCCAAGAATTTATGAAAATGCATTTGATCCAACAATTTTTCTTCCTCTGTTAATGTTAAAAACCATTGGTGTGCTTAGTTCCAGTAGAACCGATGCGTACATGATGTTGTCTCTTCTAAATCAATTGGTCAAAAATCCTGTAATCTAAATTAATTTTACTAAAATTAGTTAATTTTAATGAATCTATGTATAATAGCAATAACAATATATATATATATATATATTAATTTAATCAGACAATTGCAATGAATTTTTACATTTTGCACGCATACATAAAAATTGATCAACTACATTAATGTATAATAATAATAGCTATATATATTAATTTAATCAATGAAATCAATCAATTGTAATAAATTTTTATATTTTACAGATATACATGACAAACTAATCAATTGCATTTATGTATAGTAACAATATATATATATATATATATATATATCAATTTAATCATTAAAATCAATCAATTGCAATGAATTTTTATATTTTGCACACATACATGATAAACTAATTAATCTCAATTTAATCAATGAAATCAGTCAACTGCAATAAATTTCTAAATTTTGCACACATACATAATAAACTAATCAATTACATTCATATATAGTAGCAGTAACAATGTATATATCTCAATTTAATCAATGAAATCAGTCAATTGCAATAATTTTTTACATTTTGCTCGCATACAAGACAAACTAATCAATTGCATTCATATATAGTAGCAATATATATACCTGTCCACAAGTATCAAACTTTCTTTTTCATTGTGACCTCTTCGTCGAAGCATACATTTTCTCCTATGCAAGGAGAGCAGCATCAGACTCCTGGCCGATATTCGCATCCGACCTAACCACATGACCCTCACTTACATATACTTCTTAAGGAGGGCCGATAGTAACCTCAACCCCTTGTTCAGGTACTTCCTCTACCCTCTCACCCCTGCCACTATAGGTGACCGTATATCCAGCTTTATTTATCTAGGCATTGAGGTTAACAACAACTTCATAGTCAACCAATGGATCATCCTCCCCCTCCTTAGATGCTTCTGGGATGAGGGATAAGATTGTGCCTACAAATTGCTTGACTTTTTCTACACATGCTGCCTTAGATACTAGCCACTTTGAAATTTGTAGCTCATTGCTTAAATATAGTTATATGTGATTATCACTCGTATATTTTTTGTGAAAAATGTAAGACACCCCCATTTTGGCAATGGATGTGGCTCCCTCTCTACCCACGTATGCACACTAAGTCATGCTTTCAAATTACAAGAATGACCTAGTTCATACTTCTTCGTTGGCTTTTGTTGTTGTGCTTGAGAAATTTCAGATGATGTGGGTGTGGTCCCCTTCGACACAGTCTTTTTTTTATTACTCTTTTTGTATTAATAAACATATTCAAATTTTTCTACAATAACAACACATGGAATATTAAACAAGTAATGAAAAAAAAACATATTTGTATTTCAAAAAGCATTTAAGAAAAATAAAAGTGAACATTGTTCCATTCATTCAGTCATTAAACAAAATATAACTGTGTTTGATTCAACATTAAACAAAATAGAAAGAATGTTTGATTCAGCCGTTAAACAGAATAAAAGTGTTTGATTCAACCATTAAACAAAAGGGCACATTGTGCTTACCAGAAAACATGTTGTCGATGGTCCAGTTGTGATGAAATGCCTTTGATGAATAGTTGCCAAAAAGGGAAGCATGTTGGGACCACTGGTTGGGGACAAAAAACAAAAAAAAAACTAGATTATAAAAAAATAATCTAGTTGGAGACCACAACGGGTTTATATATGATTTGAGAAAATATTTTGCAAAAAATAAGCAATATCACATGTTTCATGATTTTGCAAATAGTTAAATACAATATTTGTGTTATAAAGAGATTCACAAATTACAATATGCGAGAATGTGTAATATGTGTGAATAAGTAAGATATTTTTAAATTTAGTGGGGTTTCACAAAATGGAACAATATTATAAATTTATGTGAAATCATATCATATATGTAAATAAATAAGATATTTGTGAATTTGGTAGTAACTGGTAAGTGCAGTTTCACACATAAATTTATGCAATTTCGGAAAGTATATGCAAAATAATATGATATTTATGAATTTAGAGTTTCACACATATATTTTTGTGATTTCGTGAAATATATGCAAAATAGTATGATGTTGGCGAATTTAGTGGTGTCAGTTTCACCGAGATTTCACAAATAAATTTATGTGAGTTCGTGAGGTCTAAATTCGCATTAAAAAACCCACGATTCTAAATTTAAGTGGGTGTTGGACATATTCAACAGGCGGTACAATTTTAACTCAAAAATAATTAAATTCACAATTGCGAAGGGTAAACGTATCCTAACGATGACAAATATTTATGATTTTGGACATCTAGAGAATATAAAAAATTATAAGGTTTTTAGGAAATCAGGTCAAATTACCAGTAGAGTACCATCATCTTCCGAAAGGAGTATGCAATTACAAGAAAATTTCATTTGCAGTTTTTTGTGGGTGCAAGTACGGATGTCAATAGATAGGATTTTGTCCTAATGTCCGACCAAATCCAACTCTTTTTAGTCAGATTTGGTAAACCAAAACTATGTCTGATTAGAGTCAGATTTGAATATGGTTTTGATTTTTCGCTATTGTATCCCATAGATATCTATATATGGATATTTGAAATCTGATTACATGTAAAAAAAAATGTATTTGGTATGAGCTTTTCACCACCTTCATTCCAATCTTTGAATGGGCATAGTCTGAATCATGTTGCAAGAAGCTCAACTTGTCCCATCCAAGATTCCCTTCAATATTTCATCTTTCAGAATAAGTTTTTCCCAACTTAAATATTATAAATAAATGACATAAATTGATACTTAATCCGTAATCATGTCTAATACTTTGATAGTTGGCAATGATCAAATCAATTCTAAAAGTGTCTGTTTTTAGAATCATTCACATAATGAAGCTTAGAAATGCAAGAATGTCCCTCGGACACCGGACAGGTTGAAGAATGGATACAAAAACACCTTTGTTTTTTTTTGTGAAAGGAAATCTGGGATTAGGCAGACCCCTACCAGTAATACAACTATACCATTGGGTTTTGAACCCACAACATCCCAACACAAGGTGACATGCACTAGTTGCTCCTACCAGACAAGTAGAGCCCCCATTGGTGTATAAAAAACACCTTTAGTTGTAACCAAAAGATGAACATAACCACTCTCATACAACATTTCTATATGAAACTTAAGGGAAAAAATGGAAAAAGAAGTTTGAAAAATGACCATGATGTACCTTAATTTGACACGATTCCCTAAACACTCTACAATTTTTTATATTCTCTCAATGTCTAAAATTGCAAATATCTGACATCGTTAGGATACTTTTACCCTTCATATGTGTGAATTTAGGCATTTTTACAATAAAATTACACCGCCATTCAAATGTGTTCAACACCCACTTAAATCCAGAATCACAGGTTTTTCTATGTGAATCTAGACCTCACGAACTCGCATAAATTTATTTGAGAAATCTTGGTGAAACGAAAACCACCAAAATCATAAATATCTTACTCTTTCAAATATATGTTAATATTTTTCAAAAATATATTTGTGCAACACTTACCACTAATTTCACAAATATCTTACTTTTCACATATATTGAACGCTCTCGCATGAAATTATTTATGAATCTTTGGATATCGCAAATACCGTACTTAAATATTTATAAAATTATGACAAATATGCAAAATTTCTTATTTTTTGCGAATTTCTCGAATCATATATAAACTTGTTGTGGATTTTTGCATATTACAACCCAAATAACAATGAATGTAAGAAATAGATATTTAAATCATTTAGATATTCAAATGATTTGAAAACATATAAATATATAAACAATGACATTATATACAAATCATTGAACATTCAAATCATTTAAAGTGTAAGAGTTTCAGTTTAAACATTCAACAATGGTTTCTATTTTATATTCAAATCACTTAAACATTCAATCAATAAAATTATATATAAATCAATAACAAACAAATGACTCTATTTAAAAATTCATTAATAGAAACATTCAAATGACATTATATACAAATCAATGAGTTACAATGTTGATATTCGAATATATACAAAAAAACACAAAATAATCAAATGAATTTATATGGTTGATGAGATGATTTTATAGCTCCTTGATGACCTTATTTGCATTCTCCAGAAGGCCAATTTGAATATGTATTGTATCCTCTTGAGTATGTGCCATATTCTTTCGCATGCAGTATTCTTAAAGTGCAAGAGCTAACTCTCATTTCAATCCACTTACGCACTTTTTGTGCTTCTCTTCAACTTTCTTCCCAACCTGAAATACCCACTTTGCCATTGAAGAACATACAACCTGCTGGGCAGCTACAAAATCATCATTGGTGGCACGTTTCATGGATGACAAGCCGATAGATTTACCACCACCACGCTAGTCTTGAAGTTTAGAGAGGAATACCATGCAGTAATCCTTCATCCGATCTTTTATGGCATACGATAAAAAATTGCTAATTGTGCATGATGACTAGTTGGTTGTTGAACAAACCCAAACTGCTAAACGACTCGACTGGGCATTTGGTGCTCAATTTTATTCATATTAAGTATCCAAGTGTCCTTCTTGGCGACGTCCTTCACCCCCCCCACAGCCACATCGACATTCTCCTCCTCCTCCAACGCACCTTCATAGGGACACCAGTTTGCCTTCATTTTCTTTATGTTTAGGCCTACAGACATGCATTTATTAAAAATATATATGAAATATCAACAACAATACTTATGTTTGCCCTAATAAGCCTACAAAGTGATGCAGCATAGTCAGCACGTGACATACGAGGATCACAACCCTCTTTATTGCATGACCAACTCTATATTTCGGCACATAAAAATTCATGAGCAACATCATGCATCTGGGGCCTTTCAATAGATATGTGCTCTCATATCCAAACCTGCATAACAATGATTAACAAGGATTAATACAAAGTATGTATCAAAACACAATATATAAGTATAAGAACAATTATAAATAAAAAAGTTTAGGTATAATAAAGAACTAATTACCTCCAAGAACACCAACATCCTGGCAAGGCTTTTTCTTTTGTTCCTCATGCTAATCAAACTTGCATACAGGTGTGCAAGTGTGGTTGCTCTTCATATGTAATGATCGATGTGATTTAGGTCTTCTAACAATTTGAAGTATGATACATGGACCGACTTCACATCAATATTGATAAATAAGCATGAACCAAAGAAGTATTGCAAGAATGCTCTCACTGTCTTGTCCAACCTACTACTACCCTTCCTTCTAACATAAGGTAGTTTTGCCTTCATCCTTCTCGCCTTACTGGGGTCATAATTGCTTCTAAGCTATAAAATTGATCTTATTAGCTTCAAACGCATCATCATCTGCTTAAAAAAATTTCATTGTTATCCACTAACTGGTCGTGTCATGTCCTCCAATGTAATGGTCATCTCAAGATCTTTGAACTAGAATTTATTGGTTGTTGGATTCTAAAATTGCACAATGGCCTCTAAGAGGGGGTAACTCATGTTCCATGGTGTGAGATCCAAGAATTTACAAAAATGTATTCGATCCAACTCTTTCACTTTCTCTGTTAATGTTAAAAACCATTGGTGTGCTTAGTTCTAGTAGAACTGGTGCATGCATGATGTTGTCCCTTCTGAATCAATTGGTCAAAAACCCTGCAATCCAAATTAATTTTACTCAAATTACTTAATTTTAATGAATCTATGTATAATAGCAATAACAATATATATATATATATATATATATATATATATACAAATTAATATATATATACAATATATATATATATATATATATTTAATCAGTCAATTGCAATGAATTTTTATATTTTGCACGCATACATGAAAACTGATCAACTACATTAATGTATAATAATAATAGCTATATATATATTAATTTAATCAATAAAATCAGTCAATTGCAATAAATTTTTATATACAGATATACATGACAAACTAATCAATTGCATTTATGTATAGTAGCTATATATATATATATATATCAATTTAATCATTAAAATCAATCAATTGTAATGAATTTTTATATTTTGCACATATACATGACAAACTAATTAATCTCAATTTAATCAATGAAATTAGTCAACTGCAATAAATTTTTAAATTTTGCACACATACATAATAAACTAATCAATTACATTCATATATAGTAGCAACAATAATGTATATATCTCAATTTAATCAATAAAATGAGTCAATTACAATAATTTTTTGCATTTTGCTCACATACAAGACAAACTAATCAATTGCATTCAATATAGTAGCAATACATATACCTGTCCATAAGCATCAAACTTTCTTTTCCATTGCGACCTCTTCGTCAAAGCATACATTTTCTTCTATGCAAGAAGAGCAGCATCAAAATCCTGGTCGATATTCATATCCGACCTAACCACATGACCCTCACTTATATATACTTCTTGAGGAGGGTCGATATTAACCTCAGACCCTTGTTCAGGTACTTTCTCTACCCTCTCACCCTTGCCACTACAGGTGACCGTATATCCAGCTTCATTTATCTGGGCATTGAGGTTAACAACAACCTCATAGTCAACCAATGGATCATCCTCCCCCTCCTTAGATGCTTCTAGGATGAGGGATAAGATTGTGCCTACAAATTGCTTGACTTTTTCTACACATGTTGCCTTAGATACTAGCCACTTTGGAATTTGTAGCTCATTGCTTAAATGCAACTGTATGTGTTTATTGTTGGTATATTTTTTGTGAAAAATGTAAGACACCCCCATTTTGGCAATGGATGTGTCTCCCTCTCTACCCACTTATGCACACTAAGTCATGCTTTCAAATTACCAGAATGACTTAGTTCATACTTCTTTGTTGGCTTTTGTTGTTGTGCTTGAGAAATTTCAGATGATGTGGGTGTGGTCCCCTTCGACACAGTCTTTTTCTTATTAGTCTTATTATATTAATAAACATATTCAATTTTTTCTATAATAACCATACATGGAATATTGAACAAGTAATGAAAAAAACAAACAACATATTTGTATTTCAAAAAGCATTTAAGAAAAATAAAAGTGAACATTGTTCTATTCATTGAGTCGTTAAACAAAATATAATAGTGTTTGATTCAACATTAAACAAAATAGAAACAATGTTTGATTCAGTCGTTAAACAAAATAAAAGTGTTTGATTCAACCATTAAACAAAAGGGCACATTGTGCTTACCAGAAAACATGTTGTTGATGGTTCGGCTGTGATGGAATGCCTTCGATGAATAGTTGCCAAAAGGGAAGCATGTTGGGACCACTGGTTGGGGACAAAAAAAAAACTAGATTATAAAAAAATAATCTGGTTGGGGACCACAATGGGTTTATATATGATTTGAGAAAATATTTTGCAAAAAATAAGCAATATCGCATGTCTCATGATTTTGCAAATAGTTAAATACGATATTTGTGTTATAAGGAGATTCACAAATTACATTATGCGAGAATGTATAATATGTGTGAATAAGTAAGATATTTTTAAATTTAGTGGGGTTTCACAAAATGGAACAATATTATAAATTTATGTGAAATCGTATCATATATGTGAATAAATAAGATATTTGTGACTTTGATAGTAACTGGTAAGTGAATTTCACACATAAATTTATGCAATTTCGAAAAGTATATGCAAAAAAATATGATATTTACGAATTTAGAGTTTCACATATATATTTTTGTGATTTCGTGAAATATATGAAAAAGAGTATGATGTTAGCAAATTTAGTGGTGTCAGTTTCACCGAGATTTCACAAATAAATTTATGCGAGTTCGTGAGGTTTAAATTTGCATTAAAAAACCCACGATTCTGGATTTAAGTGGGTGTTGGACATATTCAACAGGCGGTACAATTTTATCTAAAAAATAATTACATTCACAATTACGAAGGGTAAATGTATCCTAACGATGACGGATATTTATGATTTTGGACATCTAGAGAATATAAAAATTATAGGGTTTTTAGGAAATTGGGTCAAATTACCGGTAGAGTACCATCATTTTCCGAAAGAAGTATGCAATTAGAAGAAAATTTCATTTGCAGTTTTCTGTGGGTGCAAGTAGGGATGTCAATGGATAGGATTTTATCCTAATGGTTGACCAAATCCAACTCCTTTTAGTTGGATTTGGTAAGCCAAAACTATGTCTGATTAGAGTCGGATTTGGATATGGTTTTGATTTTTCGCTATTGTATCCCATAGATATCTAGATATGAACATCTGAAATCCGATTACATGTAAAAAAATTGGATTTGGTATGAGCTTTTCACCACCTTCATCCCAATTTGGGATGCAAACAGTTTGTATCCGGAATAGCTAAATACATAGAAATTCATATCAGAATTGGATTTGGAACAGTAAAAAATTACAAAACCTCCATCCTTGATCCGACCTATTTGCATCCCTAATCTCAATATTACTTCTCATCCATTTAGCCAACATCCAATTAGTCAAATATAGTATTTTGGCCACATGTGACCCGAATCCGAACCGTTTGCATTTCTAGATGCCGAGCTGGAAGATGAGAAGAGCATCCTATGTCTGGGCTTGACTCGACTCATTAAAAACACAATGCTTCTCGCCTATTGAGAAGCTCTATTGGACTGTTGGCATGCTCGCCGCTGATCTAAAAAGGGTCCCATAAGCTTGAGCTGAACTACTCTTCCTTGCTATTTTGCATTCTGACTTTTTTATGTTGATCGATGTTGTTTGAGCATTGATATTGTTCTTTTACCATCAAGACTCTTTTTTCCTCTCTTATTTTTTTTCAGAAAACAAAGTTGGGAATTCAAGGTATGAAACAAAACATGCAAAGACGTTGGAAGAGGAAAGACCCCCGAGATGTGGGAGGGTTGTGTATGTTCTCCCCCGATGATTCACTGAATCCCACGTCTGTTTTTGGGGGGATGAATGAGCACCACGTATTTACGCACATGGGGCTCATATTCCCATGTATGTTGACATAACTTTGCATCGGACTCTGGTGTTGTTGCAAAGACTTAAGTACCCTTTCTTGCTATTCTTGCCATAAAACGATGGTTTGAGAAAATGACAAAAATGTCCATTCAAAAAAAGGAAAACAAACGGTTCAAAAAAAGAACAAACATGTCCTCCATCCAGAAAGTCCCTGCACTGCAGGATTATCTGAGAAAGGAATCCCCCCTGAAAAAAGCCATGAACATCAACCCTCTCTCTCTCCCTTCTCTTTCTGCTTCTGTGCACATCCAGCAGACGATCCTACACTGCTCCAGCAAGCATCGACTGACCTGCACATTGACTATAGCATGGTTCAACTTGATGAGTTGTGGAGTCAGATTTAGAGATTTTGCCCTTACAGGAGGGGGGTTTGGGGGCTCTCACCGGTGTGGGTAGCATCGTTTAACTTAATAAGTTGTGGAGCCAGATTCAGAGATTTTGCCCTTACAGGAGGGGGGTTTGGGGGCTCCCACCAGTGTGGGTAGCATCGTTCAACTTAATAAGTTGTGGAGCCAGATTCAAAGATTTTGCCCCTACAGGAGGAGGGTTTGGAGGCTTCCCCCGGTGCAATAAAGTGTTTTTTTTAATCATGTTTCCTTCAGTTGTTTCTTGCTAAAGGTTTTCGTAACACCCTTTCCCATGATTTTTTTGGTTTGAAGATGGTGACTTCTGAAAGTTACTGTTCAATTTCAGAAAATGAACCTGTTATAGAGATCATATTTCAAATCCATAAAGAACGGTGTCTTTCTTATTGAGTCTAGTTTATTTCTGACAATTTTCAACAATTTTTATGGTCATTTTATTCCCCATTTTGATTAAAAACCACACCTCTATTATTCAGCATTATTTGAGTTGCACAGGTTTTTAGTTCATTTTACAAGAGTCATATCTCTCCAACGGAAGATCATTTTCCAAATCTGCAAAAAATGTTTTTTTCTTTTATTTGTCTAGTTTATATCTAAAAAATTTTATAACTTTTTATACATATTTGATATTTTAAATTTGTTAAAATTCAGAACTGGTTACAGATTAATCTTATTTCACCATGATTAAACAAAACAGTTTCAGCTTTTTAAAAATTTGTAATATCAAATAAATATATAAAGTTATAAAAATTTTCAGATATAAACTAGACAAATAAAGCAAAAAAACCCTTTTTACAGATTCGAAAAAGATCTTCCGTTGGGAAGATGTGACTCTTGCAAAATGAACTAAAAACACAAGTAACTCAAACAATATAGAGTTTGACAAGGTCTTGGTTTTCGACAAAAAACAGGTATGAAATTACCATAAAAATTACTGAAAATTGGCAGAAATAACTAGACTTAATAACAAATATGCCGCTTTTTACGGATCGGAAATCCGATCTTCGGTTAGGGAGATACGCCCCCAACAAGTTGGTCTTGATTCAAATAGCGATTTACGCGTGACGGCTCACGCGTAAATCGCTTTTTGAATCAAGACCAACTTGTCGGGGGCGTATCTCCCTAACTAGAGATTGGATTTCAAATCCGTAAAAAGCAGTGTCTTTCTTATTGAGTCTAGTTTATTCATATCAATTTTTAATAATTTTTATGATCATTTGTTTTCCCATTTTGATTAAAAACTAGACCCTTATTATTATGCATTATTTAAGTTGCACATATTTTCAGTTTATTTTGTGAGAGTCATATCTCCTCAATGAAATATCATTTTCCAAATCTGTACAAAGGGTTTTCTTTCTTTATGTGTTTAGTTTATATCTAGAATTTTTTATAACTGTTTATACTTATTTGATATTTTAAATTTGTTAAAATTCAGGACTGGTTACAGATTAATCTTATTTAACCATGATTAAACAAAATAGTTTCGATTTTTAACAGATTTAAAATATCAAATAAATATATAAAGTTATAAAAATTTCTAGATATAAACTAGACAAATAAAGCAAAAAAACCCTTTTACAGATTTGAAAAATGATCTTCCGTTGGGAAGATATGACTCTTGCAAAATGAACTAAAAACATGAGTAACTCAAACGATATAGAGTTTGACAGGGTCTTGGTTTTTGACCAAAAATAGGTATGAAATTACCATAAAAATTGTTAAAAATTTGCAGAAATAAACTAGACTCAATAACAAAGATGACGCTTTTTATGAATCAGAAATTCGATCTCTGATTATGGAGATACGCCCCCGACAAGTTGGTATTGATTCAAATAGTCATTTACGCGTGACGGCTTACTGAATAACACTACAAATCGCTATAGCCGTCACACGTAAATCGCTATTTGAATCAAGACCAACTTGTTGGGGGCATATCTCCCTAACCGAAGATCGGATTTCCAATCCGTAAAGAGCGACATCTTTGTTATTGAGTCTAGTTTATTTCTGCCAATTTTCAATAATTTTTATGGTAATTTCATACATGTTTTTGGTCAAAAACCAAGACTCTATCACACTCTATATCGTTTTAGATACTCATGTTTTTAGTTCATTTTGCAATAGTCATATCTCATCAACGAAAGATCATTTTTCAAATCTGTAAAAAGGGTCTTTTTGCTTTATTTGTCGAGTTTATATTTATAATTTTTATAACTTTATATATTTTATTGATATTTCAAATTTGTTCAAAACCAGAACTATTTTGTTTAATCATGGTTAAATAAGATTAATCTGTAACTAGTCCTGAATTTTAGCAAATTTAAAATATATAATAAGTATAAACAATTATAAAAATTTTCAAATATAAACTAGACACATAAAGAAAGAAAACCTTTTTTACAGATTTGGAAAATGATATTTCATTGAGGAGATATGACTCTCGCAAAATGAACTAAAAATATGTGCAACTTAAATAATGCATAATAATAAGGGTCTAGTTTTTAATCAAAATGGAAAAACAAATGATCATAAAAATTGCTAAAAAATGACAAGAATAAATTAGACTTAATAAAAAAGACACCGCTTTTTACGGATTTGAAATCCGAACTTCGGTTAGGGAGATACGTCCCCGACAAGTTGGTCTTGATTCAAATAGCGATTTACGCCGTAAATCGCACAACGATTTACTGAAAATACTCTAAGTCACAATAGTGATTTACACATAATGATTTACTGAATAACACCACAAATTGCTATAGTGACTCATGAAATACACTACAAATCGCTATAGCGATTTGTAGTGTTATTCAGTAAGTTGTCACGCGTAAATCGCTATTTGAATCAATACCAACTTGTCGGGAGCGTATCTCCCTAACCATAGATCGGATTTCCAATTCGTAAAAAGCGACATCTTTGTTATTGAGTCTAGTTTAGTTCTGCCAATTGTAAGCAATTTTTATGATAATTTCATACCTATTTTTGGTCGAAAACCAAGACCCTGTCACACTCTATATCGTTTTAGATACTTATGTTTTTTGTTCATTTTGTAAGAGTCATATCTTCCCAACAAAATATCATTTTTCAAATCTGTAAAAGGGTTTTTTGCTTTATTTGTCTAGTTTATATTTGAAAATTTTTATAACTTTATATATTTATTTGATATTTTAAATCTGTTAAAAACCAGAACTGGTTACGGAATTTCTGGTTCTGTAACAGGTTCATTTCCTGAAATTGAACGGTAACTTTCAGAAGTCACCATCTTCAAAGCAAAAAAAAAAATAGAAAAATCGTAAGAAAGGGTGTTACAAAAACCTTTAACAAGAAAAAACCGAAGGAAACATGAGCACCATGATTAAACAAAACACTTTATTGCGTCGCGGGAAGCCCCCAAACCCCCCTCCTGTAAGGGCAAAATCTCTGAATCAGGCTCCATAACTCATCAAGTTGAACCATGCTACAGTCAGTGTGCAGGTCAGTCGATGCTTGATGGTGCAGTGTAGGATTGTCTGGTAGATGTGCACAGAAGTAGAAAGCGAAGGGAGAGAGAGAGGGTTGATGTTCATGGCCTTCTCCAGGGGGGATTCTTTTCTCGGATAATCCTGCAGTGCATCAAGTTTAATGATGCTACACATGCTGGGAAGAGCCCTCAACCCCCCCCCCCCTTCTGTAAGGGCAAAAACTATGCTACTCACGTTGAGAGGAGCCCCCAAACCCCCCTCCTGTAAGGGAAAAAACTCTGAATCAGGCTCCACATCTCATCAAGTTGAATGATGCTACCCACGCTGGGAGGAGCCCCCAAACCCCCCTCCTGTAAGGGCAAAAACTCTGAATCAGGCTCCACAACTCATCAAGTTGAATGATGCTACCCACGCTGGGAAAAGCCCTCAGACCCCCCTTCTGTAAGGATAAAAACTCTGAATCAGGCTCCACAACTCTTCAAGTTGAATGATGCTACCCACGCTGGGAGGAGCCCCCAGACCCCTCTTCTGTAAGGGTAAAAACTCTGAATCTGGATCTACAACTCATTTAGTTGAATGATGCTACCCACGCTGGGAGGAGCCTCCAAACCCTCCTCCTGTAAGGGTAAAAACTCTGAATCAGGCTCCACAACAGTCAATGTGCAGGTCAGTCGGTGCTTGATGGAGCAATGTAGGATAAACCGCTGAATGTGCACAAAAGCAGAAAGAGAAGGGAGAGAGAGAGTGAGAAGGTTGATGTTCATGGCCTCCAGGGGAGATTTCTTTCTCGGATAATCCTGCAGTGCAGAAACTGGGTCTTAAATAATCATCTTTGGGGCACTTAAGTCTTTACAACCACTCCTTTTCAAGAATTGTCATTTTTTTTGGCACCAATGGAGGAGAGGGTACTTAAGTCTTTACAACCACTCCTTTTCAAGAATCGTCATTTTTTTTTGCACCAATGGAGGAAAGGGTACTTAAGTCTTTGCAATCGCATCAAACTTCAACGCTAATTAATGCTGACAAACATGGGGATACGAGACACACATGCTTACATACGTGGTGATCTTTGGGACCCCCGAACATGAGATGTAGCTAACTGCCCTATTCTGGGGGTGGGGGGGGGGGGGACATATAACCTGCTTTGCCGAGATGTAAACTGGGAATGCACTTCTTTTTCAAACAAGGTGAGTTTCTATTATTTTAAAAAGTAAAAGGTGCAGAAGAGAAATCTCATGAGCGACTCCCCGTGGGCAAGAGGTAAGCCCATCGAGGTTTACGCTGCCAGAACAGCGACCACACGTATGGCAGGCAAAGCCAGTGCCGTTAGGTCTCTGATCCTAGGGGTGGTTCTCCATATAAATATAAAAAAAAAGATGCAGAAGAAATTTCATACACGCTGAGCAACTATAGTTTTCTAAATGGCTTCGGGCGTTGATCTAAATTCAAATCATACAACCCAAAACTAGACCCATATTTGAATCTTGTTGACATAACTCATACTAGAAGGCCTGAAATCCCATATGGGCAGGGGAACAACGTCATCTGTAAATAGGTTGGAGGAGCTCGCACTCTTATTGGGATCCTTTTTTAAGCACAAACAATCAGGATAAGTGCACGTTAGGTTCGAACTGAATCAACAACCAGATCCATCCTTTTATATATATATATATATATATATATATATATATATATATATATATATATATATATATATATATATATATATATATATATATATATAATGATATGGTGCTCCCAAAGCGCCTACTCCATTTTATTAAATGTTGGATCTTTTGAGATCAAATGGCTTTGATGCATGCAAAAATATGATTGGGAATCACTTTAAATATGCATGAAGCTACCTTGATGGTATCTGCATGCTTTAAAATTTTCTACCATTATCTTAAATGGCTTTCTCACACACAAAAGGATAAATGTGTCGATTACCCTATCTCTCCTGCATGGATCTTGGACATGGATGATGGCACGTGATCACATGCATTCATGTCCAACGACTTCTGTTGGTTTTCTTAAAATACTCTTAGTTTCCATCTACTCATCTCTCTCTCTCTCTCTCTCTCTCTCTCTCTCTCTCTCTCTCTCTCTCTCGAATCCGGTATGGGATATGCACCACATCAGAACTTAATAAGAGCTAGCAATCCCCTGTCCAACACGAAAAATAGTAAAATGAGCACCTGAAGATTCATACTGAATGTCTGTCAACAGATCTGCCCTAACACATTCTAGAAAAGATGCAACAAATTGAGGTAGAGTCTGCTGATTAGATGAATGTAGTGTTGTGAAAAGCGTTGAGGCGTAGCAAAGCGCTCCACCAAAATCTGAGGCAAGGCGTAAGCCTTGAGGCGTAAAGCGTAAGTCTCAATTTTTTTTAAAAAAACTTAAAAAAACTATAAAAAAATATCTAAAATTATAAATAAATAAATAAATCTTTATTGATGAAGCAACAACCAACAAGAAATACAAAATCTCAAATAAATATTGAAAAAATATGAGATTAACATGTAAAAGTAACATTAATGCTCCATGATCCCATCTTATATCTCTTCTCATTGTTCAACTGTAAACATTATAAACCAAAATTCTCTTCAATTAAAATGATCTCTTGCTGCATTTGCAGAAAAAAAATAGAGCTAAAAAAACATTTATTAAGAACGATGCATCTATGCAGAAATCAATATTAAAATCTGATAAGTGAAAATCAATATTAAAAGTATATCATGTCATTAATATTGTGATCTATGAAGAAAATTCAGGTCATCAGACAACACCTTAGAATGATTTTCATTCAAACAATAAATAACATCCAAACGTGATCTCAATGTCCAAAAGAATATTCTAAATCTTAAAGACCATTTAGATGATCTTGTATAAGGAGGAAAGAGGATAAAGACATAGCATGATCTAATTTAATGCAACAAGAGAAGATCCAATGAACAAATTTTTATTTTTTTCAATAAGGGAACATCCAATGAAAATAAAATGCTAATACAAATACTGCAAGGGAACAGAAAGTAGAACAATACAACAATCTACTGTGTGCACATGCTAATAAAAACCATTCATTATAAATGAAATGCAAACGATACTCATTTCAACAATATAAAAACAAAACAGGAAACAAAAAAAAAACTAAGGGTTTTCAACAGACACTATATGGGATGTTGTTCATCGCATGGATGAATGACATTAGATTAACCTCTACCATCGGAAGTAGAGATCACGCATGGACTGCAAAATCCATCAAATGCTGCAACGAATAGTCTGCAAGAACTCACGCGTGGGATGGACCCGCTAAAAGCATCCACACTCATCTAAAGGAGATAAGACAGTGCACTAGATGTGTCTGTGATAGCACACTAATAGCACAACAATTGCAGAGTCGCTGATTTTCGTAGACACACTCGTTGAAAGAACGGAAGAGCATCAATGATTGAGAGAGAGGGGGGAAAGAGCACACCTGACCTCCGAGAGAGCAAGAGCAAGTTGGCTCAGTGGTGGCGACGTGGGCAGGTGAGGAGAGGGAAGCACGAGCAGGAGAGGAGAGGGAAGCGTGAGCCAGAGATTGAGCAGGCAAAGGTGGAGCGTGAAAATGCCTTTTTACTAATCTAATCAATTAAAATTGCATGAAAACTCCTAATTGTTGGTCAAATGGGAGCTTTGACTCTCATTTGACCAAAAAATTAGAGGCATATAAGCCTCGGCTTGAGGCATGCCTCACCCTGAGGCGTATGCCTCAAGGCGTATGAGGCGCACACCTCAAGCCTTTTGCGCTTTATATGTGCGCCTCAAGGCATAAAGCCCCTCACATTGAGGCGAGGTGCACTTTTTGCCCCTTGAGGCACGTTTTTAATAACACCGGATGAATGTTTCAAAAGTTACTGTGAGAAATTGGTTGTATGACAAAAATCAAGTACACTGAGGCCATACCATATAGATAACTCTTCTATCAAGAGGGCATGACCTAATTGAAAGTGAAGTATGTCTCTACCATCAAGCACACATTGCAAATCAAGAGCAAGATACCTTGTCCACAATGATCCGTTGGGATCTAATTTACGGTTTGAAGATTTTATTTACCTTATTTGAATTTTGGCACTAATTGTGAATCATTTTTAAATTAAAGGGTCTTTAGGATTTCTCATTCCACACGTAAGTGCTAGAATAGCTATAAAAGGGGAATAATTAATCAAGCTTATTTATTTGGTTCTTTGCTTTGTTATTTGCTTTCATAGAATTTTGGCACTCTTAGATTAAAGTTCTATGGGTTATAATTTAGTTTTTTATCTCTTTCAATTACATCAAGACAATATGGCTTTATATGACTCAATAATAAAACTATTCATATGTGCAGCGTGCGCCGCATGGTTTCATGTAATGAAATCAAGATAGACCAGAGAACGATTGTTGGAAACCAAGAGATTTTTTTAGAAAACAAATAGAAACCACATATGGATGCATGTGCTCAGATGCCATCATCCTTGTCCAAGATCCACGTATGCTTCTATTTATCAAAGAGAATAATTTAAGGTAGCTGCATGGAAAAGGAGGAGAGAGAGAACCACATATTTATCCTTTTGTGTGTGAGAGAGAGCGCCATATAAAACAACGGCTGGTAAAGTGATAGCCAACCATAACCATATGTCTGCATGCATCACAGAGTAGGTACTCTAGGAGCACAGTATCATTACTATATATATGTATATATTGGGTAACTGAAATATGTAAACCAATAAAATATCTAAACTGGTTGCACTGATATTTTTATAGGTTTTTTTTATTATGAAAGCGATTTAGATTCTTCTTTTTATAGAAAGAGACTCTTAGATCATCAAATTATGATGTATAAGAAGAATCTTTTAACGCTTAAAAATCAATAGCTCAAAATTTTTATAAATATTCAAGCATGCAAAATCACATTTCTTGATCTGATTATGATGATCCTATAGTCAATTTCAAGCAAATGGACCATGCTGCAGGGTTAGATTTGCAAAAAGCCTTATAAAAAATCTTAGTTCATACTAGTTTACATATTTTGTTAGTTTACTTATAACAACTTATCTTTCTCTCATTCTATGTATATATATAGAGGGAGTGAGAGTCATTAGAATACGAGAACTAGAAATATAGGCATTTTCAACACTTTTTTTGCAAATCCAACCATGTGGATGTGCTTGGCTTAGCGAATTTGCTAGGAATCAACCATTGAATAGTGTATTTTTGATGAAAAAAAATGTGATCTTTGAATGCTTGAATATTTATGAAGATTATGAGCCATTGATTTTAATGACTTAAAAATATATTGTTTATGCATCAAAATTGGATGATTCAAGAGTGGGTTCTTATAAAACCAAGCATATAGATTACATAAGGTTAAATAAAGAGAAAATAACAAAAATCTATGAAAATTGTGGTTCACACATTAGTTCTCATATTCTAGTGACTATATATATATATATATATATATATATATATATATATATATATATATATATATAGAGAGAGAGAGAGAGAGAGGTCATAAACAGTCCTCTTAAACCATCCTAAATGGCATTGAAGAGCTATGTTTCAGGCTTTTGGTTGATTTGAACTTATAGATGTACCGTCTATAGCTTACTTAGCAGAAGACATTTACTAGATTAAGCATTTTCCGTGTTTAAGAGAGAAATTTTTTAGTGATAAAAAATCATATTGCACTAAAACATGAAGTAAAAATCAAATTTTCTCATTAAATTAATTATGTTCAAAGCATGGGTTTTTAGTAAATACTAGAAAAAATGGCCCGTCGCTACGGCCGAAGGAAAGACAAAGGCTGTTTATGGCTTAACTACTGGAAATAACTAATAACAGATAATATGGATTGTGTTGCTAATGATTAGGTATCACATAACATTTTTAATAACAATACAAAACACGTGAAGAATAAGATATATAAGAGTGATTTGCTGATGAATTGAAAACCAGTTTTTTCCTACTTCAGGAATGTGGCGATGAAACAACACATTATGGGTAGCTGTTTGCTTTCTCTGATGTGAGAGAATGGACCTCATCGGTAAGAACGTTAAGGTGAAGGGTCGTGGACGTAGGATCATTCAAATCCAAACCACGTTAATATAGTGTAGTGTGTGGTTGTGTTCTCGTTTCGTTCAATTTTTGTGCTCTCAGAACAAATAATGAACTTGTTCTTTAAGGGTATTCAACTCTACAACTGCCTCATCAAATGCATGTTTTGCCATATGACAAGTCCTATAGCATGTAATTAGTATTAGCAAAATTGAATAACTTAGAAAGGAGATCCAAGTATGATGACTGTCTCAAGTCCTGACTCAGATTAATCACTACTAATAGAAACTGCAAAGGGATGAAAACATACCTAGTAATCATTGACAGATTGACATGCTGCTCCTTTCCCCTTTCTTGATCAGTCTTGCATTCTGCAAGATAAGGTAGTAATGATTTTTTCTGTAGCGAATGAATATCCAAATGGGACTGGTGAGAATTTGATGAGCTAAAGCACGTATTAAAGAACTGCATGCTTTATAAAAATTAAAAAGAAAACATTTAATTTCCTAATCAAAGTTGGTAACTGTAAAATCCAAGGATCACAAACACATCCAAACACACACCACACGACTCTCAAAATTTATGTGGTTTGGTTCGGGATGAACCTACCTCCACAGTGAAGTACTCTCTCTCTCTCTCTCTCTCTCTCTCCCCCGCGTCAACTAGAGAGGGCGAGGTTTCATTTAATAGTTTCTCATGGCATACAATATTTTAGTCACTCCTTAATATTTAAGACTCCTTGATTACAACTTGTATTTGAACACATTTTTAGATATTGTGATCTCCCATAGACCTAAGGAGTCTTGGACGTTTTTCCAGCTGGAACACCCAAAGCTAAGAATCCTGAGTTCTCTCCATTGGAACTCCCTCTTCACATGGGACTCTTGGAAGACCCAATGGGACTCCCTCTTCATGTGAGAAACCGGCATGGCTCTCATCAACACCCCCTCTCAAGCTCAACTCTCGTCAACCAGATTGAGCATGGACCTGATAAAGCTGAACTATGGACCAGGAAGTAGTTTAGTTAAAATATTTGTCAGTCGCTCCTTAGAAGAAATAAACTAAACCTTTAACTCATTTTTTCTGACTTTTTTCAGCATAAAATGAAAGTCAATCTCTATATGCTTTGTATTAGCATGAAATACAAGGTTGGCAGACAGGTAATTTGCACCCAAATTGTCACCCAATGATATGCGCACTCTGTTGGGGGACCTTAAGTTCTCTCAACAAAGAAATTAGCCAAATAAGTTTTGATGCAATGTTGGCTAGGGCTTTATACTCTACTTTTGTACTAGATTTAGCTACCACCGTGTGTTTTTTTTAAGAATTTCAGAACAACAAATTTGGCCCAATAACCGGTAGTTGATCTTCTATCATCTAGGCACCCAACCTGACCTTTGTATGTACAACCCATACATAATTGTTCCCTTGACATGCATTAATATACGTTTGACATAACTCTAATGATTATGAGTTGGCTTAAGCATGAACTGACAAGCTTTGTTTATTGCATATGTTATATTTGGTCGAGTAAATATAATATATTGAAGAGCACCAACAATACTGCAATAATGAGTAGCATCTTCAAAAGGTTCTCTTATATTTTGAGAGACACACATTAATTGTTGAGGGTGTCACTATAGGTTTAGTTGTTGTCATGCTTGCTCTATTCAAAATATCAACAACATATTTACGGTGAGATAAAATTATATAAGGAACAACTTTTACTCCAAGAAAATATTGAAGTGACCCGAGGTCTTTAATGATTTTTTTTCCAAAATCAATAATTAACTTTTAAACTTCATCAAAAGGGTTACATGTTATTATGATATCATCAACATGTATAAGCAAAAAAATCATATTTTTTTAGTGTTTAATGAACAAAGAACTATATGCTCGTGATTCAACAAAGCCCAATCGAACAAGATCGACATTAGACATTCAAACCAAGCTCTAGGAGCTTGATTTAGCCCATAAAGGGCACAATTCAGCTTGCATATATGATGAGGAAATTGCTTGCTTTTGAATCTAGGAGGTTGAACCATGAAAACCTCTTCTTTTATAAAGGCATGTAGAAAAATATTATTGATATCTAAGTGATTTATGATCCAATCTTGACTCACCACAATTGAAAGTATAGTTCTAACCATTGCAAGTTTAATAACATGACTATAAATTTCAAAATAATCAATTACTTTCTATGGTTATAACCCTTGGCTACTAGCTGAGCTTTATAATGAGCAATAGAACAATCATGTTGTTAATTTTTATATATCCACTTACAACCAACCAAGTTTTGAGATTTATTATCAAGCACAAAAGTTCAGGTGTTGTTTCTCATAAAAGCAACATATTCTTCTTGAATGGAACCTATTCACTTGTTATCCTACCTAGCTTAATTGTAACTTTCTGGTTAAGCTTACTTAGGAAAGTGACACTTAAGGGATGTTTGAAGGCACAAAATACATATGGCTTTAAGGTTTCATCTTATGACCTAGTTATCATATGATGTGTCTTCAAAAGTTGACATGGTAAGCATAATGTCAACTACAAGGTTAATTCCTTAACATGCCAACTCATTTGAGGAAACAGGTTCAACATTGGTGGTGAGGTTGATATTAGGAGAACAAAGAATTGATTAATCTTGGTCAAATTCGGCTTGTTGGTACTCTTTTTGTTGGACTAGTGGTGTTGTCAAGATGCGACAAGTATAATGACTAGAGATTTGGGAATTTGGGACTCTCATAGTTTTAACCAGTTGGTTACCTCAACACTTGTAGTGGGTGGACAAAATGATGTTTGACTAATCAAGTCTAACATGCCTAGACATATAAACCTTTGCTACAAGAAAAGAGGGTATCATTGGCGCATTAGCTGCTTGATGTCTTAAATGATAAGGTTTCACTAGCACACCATAGAGCAATGTCAATTTTTGGGCTTTATTGGTGCAATTTGGTGGTGCACTAAAGATTATAGGGTTTTGATGGTGCACCCAAGAAACACGACGGGGAATCTACACTATTTGTGGCACATGTTGTTCTCCCGTCAGTAAACCCTAAAAGCATTTTCGTGGGAGGGGAAACAAAAGAAAATCTCCCTCCCTTCTTTTCCTTTTCATTTCCCCATTTTCATTCTCGTGGAAGCCCTCACCAACCCTACCCTCTCTCTCTCTAAGAAGAAGAAGACGTCGAAGGTACAAATCGGCTTCCCTTATTTGAGACAGACTCCCTCTCCTCGATCAATCCATATCTTATGTTTTTGCGGCTCTCTCATCACCTCTTATTTTGTTATCATTTTTCTCACTCTGAGAATCACCCTTCTTATCGAGGAAAACTTAGTTTGATTTGTCTTTTTTTTTCTTGTTTAGATCTTGATTCTTGTATTTTTTCAGTTTTTTTCATGTGTTTATTGCATAAAAATGGATAAAGATTGTGTTTCTTGTGTTTTGATGTGTATGATCGAAAGATATCAAGTTGATTTGTGTTCAATTATCTTTCTGGCTGAGCCGCCCACATAGAGGGAAAGAAAATTGTGGAGTTGTGTTCGGTGAAGTTAATTTTGCTTAAGTATCTCATAAGTTTTTTAAGGATGTTTGGCATTGTTGTTTGAGACATGTTAATTTTAGAACATTAAATTTGCTTGGTCAGAATAATTTAATAGCATGTGATAACCTTAAATCATGTGATGACCAATTATGTTTTAGTTGTATTGCGAACAAGATTCATAAAATTTTGAAATACTTGTTTTTTTTTTAGTTCACTATTAGAAGTTTTGCATGCCAATTTATGGGGGCTCACTCATTCTCCTTTGAGAGAAGGATACACTTGCTACCTACTTTTGGTTGATAACTATTCTTGTTTTTCATAGATCTTTCCTCTATTTATAAAATCATATGCTTTGTCATGTTTTGAGAATTCCAAAGCTATAGTTGAAAATCGAAAAAAGTTTTTCACAGTGATGGAGGTGGAGAATTCGTTAATGGTGGTTTCTTTGACTTCTCAAATAAGCATGGGATAAAGTGGTGGCTTTCTTGTCCACATGCACCTCAACAAAATCGTATTGTTGAGCATAAACATGTCCATGAGACGGGAATGAGTCTCTTGACACATGTCAGTTTAACGTGAAATTTTGGGTTGATGCTTTTCATATTGTCGTATATTTGATTAATCATCTTTCAAGTCCAAACTTGGGTGATAAATCTCCATATGAGCTATTGTTGAAACGTGTGTCAAGATACGAGCACCTCAAAAAATTTTAGTGCATGTATTATCTGTATCTAGGATTGTATGTCAATTCAAATTTGTTACCCAAATCCAAGGCTTGTGTGTTTATTACTTATGGCACCAACTACAGATGTTATGTCTATCATGTTACATGAAAAACTTTCATCTTCAGGAATGATATATTTGATGAATTTAAGTTTCTATACACTGAGAAAAAAAATATTGCTCCTTTGGCATAGACTTATGATTAGACCCAAATTTCTTGGAACGTCCATAGTAGTGGCTCACCAGAAGGCCTCCCACCTGTCATCCTACATGGTCCTAACTGAATTGTCCCTCCAGAGGCCGAACATCTAAACCATGAAAGTTTAAACTTTGCCATCAGCCCAACATCATCTTCTACTGAGTCTCTAGTTGTGTCATCCAATTCGTCTAGTCATGTTCCTAGTCTTGAACCATTAGAAATAAGCTATTTGAGTCAAGGTCCCATAAGAACTCAACATATGATAACCAGGTTCCAGGATGTGACATTAAAACTAAGACTATTTTCTACCATGAGGTATCTCATTCATGTTGGTTTCTTGACCGAAGTCCTACAGGAGGAAAAAGAACCACTTGGTTTTAGTCAAGTTGTCCTGGAACCCAAATGATAAGACACCATGGAAGACAAAATAAATGATTTACATAGAAATCAAACCTGGGCCCTCGTCCCTCCTATAATGGCCCATAATCTAGTGGGTTTTAAGTGGATATATAAAATAAAATGGAATATTGATGGGTCCATTTTCAGGTACAAGGCTTGATTAGTCATCAAGAGGTACAATAAGCAAAAAATAATAGATTATTTTGAGATTTTTAGTCAAGTCACCAAACCCATATTTGTCAAAATGGTTCTTTCTATTACAGTTTTTTGTAGTTGGCAGATCCACCAGCTAGATGTTAATAATGTCTTTCTACATGAATTTCTAAAATAAGAAATCTATATGGCACAACCTCTGGGTTTTGTAGAAAAACATTATCCTGACTATGTATGCAAATTTTGTCGGGCCCTATATGATTTAAAACAAGCTCTTCGTAAATGGTTTGAAAGGTTAAAGGTGCACTTAGAAAAATTAAACTTTGTTGAGTCTAATGCATATTCATTTATGTTCGTCCAGAGTGAAAAAGAAATAAATTTGTATATTTTTTATATATGTGAATGATATAATTTATGCCACGAAAATCTCATCGGGAGGTCAAAAGTATCATTAAAGAATTTTCTTTTAAAGACTTAGGTCCCCTTCACTATTTGTTGGGTATTGAACTAATCCAAGATTCATTAGGCATTGCTTTGACCTAGATGCAATACATTACATATCATCTGCTCAAGTCAAGCATGATATATTGCAAAAGTGTGGTCACCCCTTCAGCTACTAATGTTTAGCTCTCAAGGTTCTTTGGAGAACTATTAGAAAATCTAACCCAATATAGAAGTATTATTGGAGCAGAAGTATTATTGGAGCTCTGCAATATGCCAAATACTTGTCTATATATTGCCTTTGTTGTGAATAAGGCATGATAATTCAAGTATAAGCCCACACAATATTATTGGACTAATGTCAAACGTATCCTAAGATATTTTAAAAGGACTATTAACTATTGTATACACATCAAACTGTCCATTGACCTTAGGTTGACAACATTCTCATAAAATATCTACCAGCGGTTACGTCACCTTTTTTGGACCCAACTTGTTATGGGGTTCTTCTAATTAAACAACATATTGTTGCCCGATCAAGTATAGAAGCTGAGTATAAGGCCATTGTTAGAGCATTCTTTGAATTGATGTGGTTTAAACAACTTTTAAAGGATTTGGATTTTACTTATACTCATGTTTCAGTTTTGTGGTGTGACAACTTAGATGCTACATATCTCACAATCCAGTCTATGTTTCATAACAAAACAAAACATATTGAATCGACTACCACTTTGTTAGAGAGAAGGTTGGATATGGTGATATTGAAGTTCAATTTGTTTCATCTGAAGACTAAGATAGCTTACTTCCTCACTAAAGCTCTAGGAAAACTGAAATGAAGACCCCAAAAGAGTGTCTCTAAACTTATTTGTAACCAAAAGGATTCTATATGCATACAAGACACCTTGTATTTTGAAGATTTTTTCACACAATATAACTCTTGAAAAGCTATATAAACAAGAGAGATGTCTCTTCTCAAGAGCATGAAACCCATAGAGACTTGAGTTTTTAGTAACACATGAATAATGGGTAGGATAACTTAGTTTTTGGATCCTATCATGAGTGTTTTGATATGTTTATTATGGATTTTAACCTTAAATATAGATATCAGATTGAATCTAAATACCAAAAAAAATATAAAACTTATGCACAACTTACCTTAAACGCTGTCTGCCTCTCTCTCTCTCTCTAAAAAGAATCCAAAGAATGGGAGAAGGATTTTTTTGGTGTAACTAAGACGAGTAGGCTCCGCTCATTTTGATTCGCCGAGAGAGAGAGAGAGCAACAAGATGGCCTCCATCTCTTCCATTAACCCTCGCCTCTTCTCTTTTTTTCTTGGGGATTCCCGCCTTCCTTCTGCCCATTCTCTGCACGTACTGTTCTGCTGCAGCCCAGGTGATGTGTCATCCTCTCCTTTTTATTAGTTATCCTTTCATTTCAGTGCTTCAAGTGATTTCCTCAGTGAAGAAATTGGCAAAATTCTTTGCACCCATTTCGAACTTACCAATTTAAGATACAGTTTCTGGATATCTGTGTTTATTATTTGGGATTAATGGAGTATGAGTCAATAAACAGCACGTAGACTGAATTGGGTCTGTACCCGTTTCGAATGCAGGTAGTAAACACGTGAGGATGCAACCGTCGAGATCATTATCCGGGCTCGCAAATCTGTTTTTCAGTAAAAGGTTTGTCTAGAAACCCATTGTTTGGTATCCCTTGTTTTTTTTTTCATCACTAGTGCAATATGGTACCGTTCTATTGTCATGAAAATTTCAAAGCACGTAGTTCCTGACCCCCTTTTGTAAGACTCTTGAGTTCTACATCGATAAATATGAGAAGGGGACTAAATACCGATTGCCCATCAATGATATAAGCATTGGGAGGGCAGTCATGACTTGTCCCATAAGGCCTGTCTGTAAGTTTTTTCTTGAGAAGGCCTTCCCATATCTGGTGAAGTTGGTTTCTTGGCCTTGTCCTAAATTTCAATTTGGTATTTTGGACAAATGTTTTCGATTGCCGTAGCTCGACTTATGCACTTGCAGTACAGTTACATGGAAAATATTTTTTTTGGGAATCCTGCGGGGAAAGGGATCCCTGCACCTCATCTCTTTGTGGACATATGCAGCCTGCTATTGTGAAGTAGCAGAGCCATTTAAATTGGTTGTGAGATCTATTTCTAGTTTATGGGATTGTGTCAGTTGTGGAGTCATGTCCTGGTCTGCAGTGATGTGGGTTAATGAGGATTTTAGTGGGGCAATTATCTGTTGCAACCTTTACGTTTAATGCAGAAGAGGTAAAAATTTCCCGTTTCCTGTGACTAAGTTGGAGCATCTACCTTTTATCTTTCCTTCTTTGTTCTTGAACATGTAGTATGTTTATTTTTCTAGGTAGTTGATGCAGCAGCATAATTTAGTTTTTGCAGAACAGATGAGCATTAATTTGCCATCAAAGTTTAACAAATTTAAAAAGTTAGACGGAAAGTTGTACAGTCTACAAGGAGTCTTCTAAAATTCATTGAAGATCACAACCTGATCTTCCCTTCTACATGCATCCTTATTTGGGTGGATAGCGATTGTAAATTCTCATAATGTCATGCTTGAAATGTACTTGAGCCTGGTGAACACAGCTTGTTTGTTCATTGGTTAGAAGGTCGGATGCCCAAAAGAATTTTGAGAGGAAAAGTTTTGGCCTTGTAAAATTTCTGTAACCTAAAAGTCTTGGTAATTATTCTTTTCACGTTTGGTTATCTTTTCATGAAAGTCAACCACTAATCACACTAATTGGATAGCCAAATTCAGTTCAGAAAATGATAAACTAGAATATATGTATACTTACTAAAAGATTCAGAATGTGATTTTTCATCTGTATTTAACTCCTAATTAACACTACATTGGAACTATATGGTTCATTATGTGCCTTCTATTGATGAGGTTAGTTCCTCACATAAGATGACCATGCTTGAATACAGTCACATGCAATACCTTGTTCTCCGTATGGGCTATGTTTGCTGAGAAGAGCTTGTGGGATGCTGTCTCTAGAGAGTTAGAGAAAAATGAATTAGGATTATTAAAAATGTTGACATGCACGAAGGTTGAGTGAACTGTAGATTTGAAATTTGTGGAAGGAAAAATGGGTATAGGATTTTAGAATGGTTGTCGGCATATTGTGGATGCATCAGGAGATGGGAATTTTTTGGCAGTCTCAGTTACCTATTCCCCCTTCTTCTTTCTTAATTTCTTCTAAAATTTGGAGTACATAATCCAACATAAAAGAAATCAGAAAATAAAAGTGAATCTTGAGATATAGACAGCAAAAAGCAGGAAAACTTAGAGAGTAATTTATGATCAGAATAACAATGATAAATGAAACATCACTAACTATTTGCTACTGGGGTTAATGGATTGGTATCTATGTCACACAGACTCTTCTAACAGGACACCACACCTGTATCACACCCGCATCCAGGCGGGTGCGACACTTGGACACAACTTCCTTTGTGTTAGGTGAAGTCAACCACACTGAGGTCCATTTCTATCCAAAAGTAGATCCAGTTAACCGTAATCAAGTCCATATATATATATATAATTTTAAGTTAACACTATGTGTATTTGTGTGCTATTTAATGGAAGTCATCCTCAGGATCTTGGACACTTCTTCATTCCTTTTCATGAGATGAATCGTGACTTCATGTGCAAGATTCAAAAGAAAGAAATTGCAGAGACTTTGAAGAAAATGAAATCAAGAAGGGCAGTTGGCCCAGATGGTATACCTATCGAGGCTTGAAAATTCTTGGGAGAGAAATGTTTAGAATGGTTGACAAATCTTTTTAACAAGATTTGGCGGACAAATAAGATGCCTAATGAGTGGAGGAAGAGTACTTTGGTGCCTCTATATAAGAATAAGGGTGATATATAAGATTGCGCAAACTATCGTGGTATAAAACTCATGAGTCATACTATGAAACTTTGGGATAGGGTGATTGAGTCTAGGTTGAGGAAGGTTGTCATGATATCGGAGAATCAATTTGGTTTTATGCTTGGAAGATCAACTATGAAAGCTATACATCTTCTTAGACAACTTATTGAGAGATATAGAGAGAGGAACAAAGATTTGCATATAGTTTTTATTGATTTGGAGAAGGCATACGATAGAGTACCTAAGGACGTTCTCTGGTGGACAATGATGTAGAAAGGTGTTTCTCTCAAGTACATTAGTATAATTAAAGATATGTATGAAGGAGTAGTAACCAATGTCCGCACTTGTGGAGGGGTGACAATCAATTTTCCTATAACGGTTGGGTTACATCAAGGATCTGCTTTAAGCCCTTTCCTATTTGCTATAGTGATGGATGAGCTTACGAGATCATTTCAAGAAAATGTGTCATAGTGTATGTTGTTTGCTGATGATAGTGTTTTGATTGATGAGTCTAGAACTGGGGTTAATGCTAAGTTAGAATTATGAAGACAGACATTGGAAGCAAGAGGTTTTAAGTTGAGTAAGAGTAAGACAAAATATATGGAATGTCGGTTTAGTAAGCAACGAAGTAGTGATGGGAGTGTAGTGAAGCTTGGTGAGCAAGAAATACCGGTGGATGATTGTTTCAAATATTTGGGATCTATCATTCAAAAGTATAGAGAAATTGATGGAGATGTAAATCATAGGATAATGGTTGGGTGGATGAAATGGAAAAGTGCAATTGGAGTGTTGTGCGATCGTAAAATGCCATTGCGGTTGAAGGGAAAGTTTTATAGGACGACTATTAGGCCCACTTTACTATATGGTATGGAATGTTGGGCTGCCAAGAGACATCATATTCAAAAAATGAGTGTAGCTGAGATGCGTATGCTTAGATGGATGTGTGGAAATACAATAAAAGATAAGATTCGAAACGAGGAGATACGTAAGAAGGTAGACATTGCACCCATTGAAAATAAGATGAGAGAGAATCGTTTACGGTGGTTTGGACATATTCGGCGAAGGCCTAATGATGCTCCAGTTAGAAGGATGGAGAAATGGGAAAATATATTAGTTAAAAGAGGTCGAGGTAGGCCTAGGAAGACTTGGATGGAGATGATAGGAAAGGATATGAATGCTTTGAACCTCACCGAGGACATGGCATTGGATAAAAATGATTGGAGGAGAAGGATTCATGTGGAAGATCCAGAATGATTTTCTTTTTTGGTCCATATCGCCGACCCCAATTGTTTTGGGATGAAGGCGTAGTTGTTATATATATATATATATATATATATAATTTTTAACAGTTTTAAGTTAAAATATATATCCTCCCCGCACCCAAGTTTTTTTAAAGTGCCACATCCATACCCGCACCCGCACCTATGTGACATAGATTGGGATACATGAAATTGGCAATGATTAGTGATTTTTTGACTTTTATTTTATGGTAATCTTGCTTCAGAAATAATGCCTTGTAAGTTGTACTTGGTGAAAAAAATATAAAAGAATTACTGAGGTCTCTTGGGATGCTGTTGGTGAGAATTGTTGCACATTTTGACCAGAAGCTATGATGACATATCCAGCAACAAACGCAAACGCTTAAAGCCTGGAAGAGTTTCCCCTCATTTACCTGTTCCTGATCATATAAGACGGCCTCCTTATGTGAATTCAAGTCACTCACCTGGGATAGCAAGTGGACCAGAAATACATGATGAAGAAGGAATAGAGAAAATGCGAGCATCTGGAAGACTTGCAGCACAGGTTTTAGAGTATGCTGGCACTCTAGTCAAGGTATGGTGATTAGCTTTGATATAGCCACTTGTAATTATTACATGTGAACTTTGTTTTTATATTCTCTGATAATGAGTTGGTTTTGCATCAAAAGGTTTGTATGTTTGGCTTCTATCAATTGCTATCGGATCTTTATTGTTTTGAATACTTTATTTTTTACTCATGATTGAATTCAATTTTTCCTTTTACAAATGCTAATATCCAGATATAATGATTGACTTTCCAATAGTGAAAGGTCACTGGACTCCCTCCACAGCCCCCTTCCCCCACCCTAAAAAGAAAAAGTAGGTGAAAGTCTCAAGCAGCATTCTTTTTTGTTGCTTCTTCTTGGGTGTTCTTGTTCTTGTGATATCTCAAAGACTTTATTACATAGAAAAGAGATGCAAGTATGCCGAGCTTGCTGCTTTGGGTTCCCTTTGTCATCTCATAACCACACCGGACAACCACTTGTCTTTTAAATTTCTCATTTGATTCTAATATGATCAATCTGGAGATTTTATTGTCCAACTTGCATGAGCATCTTTTTAACTTCCTTAAGTGGCTTACATCATCCAGAATTACATAAGTTTCTGATTGTGTGCTGGGAAACTTGGTCCTGTAGCAGTAAGGTGGAAGGGAATGTTTAGGTTTTCAGAATAGGATTAAGTGTTAAAATATGAGTTGTATATGTTAATGTATAATATATATATATACACATGTATGTATTAAGATTGTATATGCTCATACGGGTCCAGATCTGGACCCGTATCTCTATATATCCATCTCGGGTCTGGACTGAAGGATCACAGTACCGATCCAATATGTACTTAATATATACGAAGGAATGTAGGGCACGATTATTATTAAAAAGAATCGTGTTACCCCATTGCTGCCACTCTCTCCTCTCCTCTTCTGCAGTACAGCCGACTGAAGAACAACGAAGGTGCATGATTTCTCTTTTCTCACATGGTATCAGAGCAAGCTTGAGGTCCATCGATCAAGTTGGGCTTTCTTTTCTTCCTTCCTTTGATTCTAAACCTGTTTCTTCTCCTCCACTTTCTGAAAATCGATTTGATCGTATTGAATCAAAAATTTTCTTTCTCGTTTAATCATCTTGTCTCTCCTCAGTGTCCTTTTAAATCTAATCGTGTCAGATCAGATTTCCCCTTTTACTTAATCACCCTATTTCTTATATCATCCCCTCTCTTTTCCCTAACGTTGGATCTGATCATTTCAGATCAGATCTTAGCGTTTCAAGACAGATCAATTTAGATATGGTTAGGTTACGGCAAATCAAGTTTCCTTCCACGTGTGTGACTCTTATTTTCACATCCCAATCTTCTAAATCCCGTTCATTCTCCTATTCGTTTCTTAAATTTCAGATCTGATAACTTCACATCAGATTAGAACAAATCATTCCTACAATTTTTTTTTTCTGCTTTCACGTGTGTGACTTCTAAAGTTCAAAAGTTTATTTCTGTATCAACTAAATTTTTTATCAGATCCGAAATTTCTCAAATCAAGTTTTCGCAGATTATTTCTGACTGACTGTAACCAGACTGTCCATGTAAAAAAAAGGTAAAAAGTACCGGACAATTGTTGGTTTGCTGCACGGCTGGACAAAGACTTCCCTGCTTATTATTGTTTCATTGGATTCATTTTATTGAGCCAATCCGCGTTTATCATTCCTCATGGATTCCCCCTCGCTCCCATCCACTTTTCTTGGTCAACTCATTTCTGAGAAATTGAATAACTCAAATTACTTGACCTGGAAGAGGCAAATTTTGCCTTTTATTCGTAGTTTTGATCTCTCTGGATACCTCGATGGAGCGATTCATGCACCACCAGAGTTTGTCCTGCAGGAAGAGCGAGACGATAAATGGGAGGTTTCTAATAAACTAGTTCGCAATTCAGAGTTTACAACTTGGAAAAGGAAAGATCAGGTGGTTGTGGCTTACATTACCTCTACACTCTCTCAAGAGGTATTAGTGGCCATTCTAGATGAATGTTCAGCTAGTGAACTGTGGCAGATACTAGCACAGAACTATTCACAGATTTCAGAGGCTAGGATTTTGCATTTAAAGAGGGAGTTTCAGCTCTTGAAGAAAGAGAATTTATCGGTTACAGAATACATGAACAAAGTCAAGAGCATTACAAATCAATTAGCCATGGTGGGTTATATAATTCCTGACAAAGCGAAAGTTCAACAGGCGTTGAATGGTCTTGGATCTGACTATTATATGTTGGTCACCTCTCTTCTATGTCTTCCTTCATTGCCTAACTTTGATGATATGCGCGTGAAACTACTACATTATGAAGTTACTATTAGAGGTGAGGAGTTGGCTCTAAATTCCAGCAATCATGAGGTTCTTGTCACAGGCATGGTGGCAGGTCGAGGACATAGAGGTTTTCGAGGTGAACGTGGACAGGGAAGAGGTAATCAAGGAGGTCGTGGATTACTTCCCACGCCCAATGTGTCACCCAATTCATTCCCAGGGAATCAATCTTCTAGACATATACCAACATGTCTTCAGTGTAATAAAAAGAGGCACATTAAGGCAAATTGCTGGCATAACCCGCAAAACAGAGGCAAATTTAATGGTGTTGGGCCTTCCATTAGAGGACAAGCAAGGGATGAAAATGAGAATGTGAAGAATCTCTTAATTTCTGCTCTTTCCGAGTTGAGCTTCAAGCAGTCTGAGCAGGGGACTTGGTACATCAACTCTGGAGCTCCTGCACATGTGACAAGTGATGTTGGTAAGATTTCACAACCTGTCCCTTATCATGGTAAATTTAGTATTAAAACTGGAGATGGTGTTCTCCACCCTATATCTTATGTTGGAAACATTTTCCTTCCACTCCCCAATTCTTCACTTCGTTTATCTGATGTTTATCACTCACCTAGCATTGTTAAAAATATTGTTTCTTTTTCTAAACTTGTCGATGATACTAATTCTTATGTCGAATTTACTCATTCTGTATGTGTCAAGGATCTTCTCACGAAGAAGACGCTCGTTGAAGGAGAACGACAGGAAAATATGTATGTCCTCAAGGAGTCTCCTTCTGTTCGTGTTGCTCAAATAAATTCATAGCCAGTTCAGCCAGTGTCATTCAAAGATTGTTTTAGTCTGTCTCAGTGTAATAAGCCAAAAATCTGGCATCGTCGTTTGGGTCATTGTAATCGTTCATTCATTGAAAGACTTGTGTCTAGTGGACTTGTTTCAGAGTCTAGTTTGAGTATTAAGTCTGATATTTCTCTTTGTTCTAGTTGCCATTTATGTAAGAGTCATATTCTTCCATTTCAATCAATAAATAAAAAAGCTTCTATGCCTTTTAAAATTGTCTATTATGATGTTTAGGGACCTGCCCCGCAAACCTTTTTATCGGGCAATCACTATTATGTGACTTTTATCGATAGTTATTCTAGATACACTTGGATCTACTTTATGAAACACAAATCTGAAGTGTTCAAACGTTTTCGCTCATTTTGTGCCCTAGTTTGTAATCAATTCTCATCTCGAATTCAATATTTCCAATGTGACGGTGGGGGAGAATATCTATTAAAGGAATTTACTGAATTTCTCCAAGATAATGGAATAAGTCATCGAATATCTTGTCCTACCGCAACAAAATGGCGTGGCAGAAAGAAAACACCGACACATTGTAGAAAGTGCATTGAGCATGATACATGACACTCATGTTCCTTTAAGCTTGTGGACGGAAGCTTTTCATTCTGCCGTGTATGTTATAAATCGATTGCCAATGAAATTACTTGCAAATCAATCTCCTTATTTTATGCTCTTTGGGATTCATACTGATTATAATGAACTACGAGTGTTTGGATGCATATGTTATGTTCATATTGACAGTTCCCAACGTGACAAGTTCCAGAACAAAGCATGCAAGTGTAAGTTCGTTGGATATGCTGATCAGTACAGAGGTTATCATTGCTATGATCCCACTACTAATCGCATCAGAGTTTCACAGAATGTTGTGTTTGATGAAAATCACACTGAGAGCTCAGAAAAGGTAGAAGAACACAATGTGAATGATGAAGGTTATCAGTCGTGGCTCGCTGCTGAGATGTTCGATCAAATGGCTACTCACGATGCTTCTTCATGTCATACACTATCGGTTGAACAAAATAAACCTGATGTGCAATTACAAAGGGAAGAATCGCCAAATATGCAGGACACTATGCCTAGCATTTTAGATATTACAAAGTTCCAAGGTGCTGTATATGTTCGGCGAAATAAAGACAATGCTCAGCGAACTGATGTGCAAACTAGGAGGCCTGAGAGGATTCGTCATCCTATTAAAAGATGGGTTAGTTATAACAACTTCTCTACAGACTTACAACTATTCATCTCCCTCCCAGATTGAAAAGCAGGATGAACCTATTAGTTTTTCATAAGCATCTATGTCACTCAAATGGGTTGAAGCAATGAATGAGGAAATGAAAGCCTTACATGAGTGTGGGACTTGGGAGATTGTTCCCAGACCATCAGACAAAAATGTTGTAGGGTCTAAATGGGTCTATAAAATAAAGTATAAACCTGATGGATTTATTGAACGCTATAAGGCGAGGTTGGTGGCAAAAGGTTTCACTCAAGAATATGGGCAAGATTATGATGAGACCTTTAGTCCTGTGGTCAAGATGGGAACTTTTCGATTAATTTTGTCTTTGTCGGTTCAGTATGGATGGACTCTCAGTCAGCTTGATGTCAAAAATGCATTTTTGCATGGTAGCCTGAAAGAAGAGGTGTATATGGAGCAACCCTGTGGTTATGCAGAACATAGCCCCAACACACATGTTTGCAAACTACGAAGAGCCATCTATGGGTTAAAGCAGGCTTCTCGTTCATGGTTTGAAAGTTTTTCCCTTGAAGTTCAATGATATGGTTTCATTTGTTCTCATCTCGATCATTCTTTGTTTATTTTATGCAATCGTGAGCTACATACCTTGATTCTTATATACGTGGATGATATTATTATTACTAGGAATTCAGATGAACACATTGAAGCTACCAAGGCCTTACTGAGTCGACAAATCAAGATGAAAGATTTGAGAGTCTTGCGTTATTTCTTAGGAGTTGAAGTGGATAGACAAAATGAATCTCTTTCATTAACCCAACACAAATATACCTTGGATTTGTTGGAAAAGGCAGGTATGACAGATTGTAAACCACTATCCACTCCTAGTGTATTAAATCACAAGCTCAACTCTCAGGACAGGGAATCATATAAAGACTCCAGGCAATATCGTAGTCTCGTGGGTATGCTTCAATACCTCACCTTCACCAGACCAGACATCGTGTATGCAGTGAATCAAGTGTCACAATTCATGCATGACCCACGAACAAAGCACATACGAACAGAGCACATGAATGTTGTTAAGAGAATCCTTCGATATTTAAAAGGGACTTTTGGAGATGGTCTAGTTTACCATCAGGCAAAGTCCAAAGGGGAGCGACATCGATTAGATGTGTACTCAGATGCAGATTGGGCTGGAGGTCCATATGACAGGTGATCGGTTTCTGGATATTGCATTTTTTTTACGGGAACTTGATAGCATGAAGTAGCAGAAAAGAGCATGCAGTTGCACGATCCAGTACAAAAGCTGAGGCTACATGGTTGAGATATCTTTTGACTGAGATCGGAGAATCTATTATACCCACCAATCTCTTTTGTGATAATCAGAGTGCCATAGAAATTGCCTTCAACCCCATTCATACCAAGCATATAGAAATCGATCAACACTTCATTCAACAAAAGATCGAAGATAGAGAAGTTGAACCAGCCTACGTTCCCACGGCTGATCAAGTGGCAGATTTGTTTACTAAGGGGCTTACCAGAATTCACTTTTGATTTTTGAAGAACAAGTTGTCCATGGTTCAAAACCATGCACAACTTGAGGGAGACTATTAAGATTGTATATGTTCATACGGGTCCAGATCTGGACCCGTATCTCTGTATATCCATCTCGGGTCTGGACTGAAGGATCACAAACCCGATCCAATATGTACTTAATATATATGAAGGAATGTAGGGCATGATTATTATTAAAAAGAATCGTGTTACCCCATTGCCGCCACTCTCTCCTCTCGTCTTCTACAGTACATCCGACTGAAGAACAACAAAGGTGCATGGTTTCTCTTTTCTCACAGTATGTACATATGTAATAAACAATGCCCTGTAGGGGCATTTTTGTCTTTTCACCTGCATGTAATTGGTACTGCCCATTAGGGGCAGATTTGTCTTTGATTATATTTTTTCTTTTTTTATTTTATTATTTGTATTTTCCTTTTTATATAAGGGCATATTGGTCAAAGACCAATATAGTCGTTGGGAGCATCCCAACAACTCTTTTGAGTCCCATGTAGTTTATGAAAAGGGGTTTCAGTCCCCTTTTGTAACAATGCTTCTCCTAAGCATATTTCAGTGAATATATCTTATGTTTTTTTGTGTGTTGTGCTATCTTGCGATTGCCCTTTGTGGCTATTGTATGTGCTTTGTGGTCTTGTATTTGGCATTGATTGGCTTTTGTATTATCCCTTTGTGGACTTGTGCTGGTGCACATTGATTTCTATTCTTGTATGCCCTTAGTGACTCCGTTATTGTATTTTCACTTGTTTCAATACATGGTATCAGAGCCATTGGCTCTTGGGTACATGTGATACTTCTCCAAAGGTCGTGGTTGCGGCAAAAAAAGATTATTCCTCAAGTATTTGTTCTCTCCTCTAAAGATGGGCGAAAAAGAACCCATGACGGTGATCACATTCAAGCTAAATGACTGCAACTAGTTAATGTGGGCCACCGCTATGAAGAACCATCTTAAGGGCAAAACACTTTGAGGCAGTGTGAGTGGTGTCACATGTGAGCCACAAGTCATACTCACCAAAAGAGATAGAGATCAAATCAAAGCCTTTGATGATGAAGAAAGAGAAAGAGCGCTTAGAGAATATCATATTAAGGTGGAGGATTGAGAAGCCGATAACTAGGGGTGTCAACGGGTCGGGTTTGGTTCGGACCCAGGTGGAACTAGACTTGAACCAGTTTTTTAGGTATGGTATCGGGTCCAGACCCAAGTCTAATCGGGTCTACTATAAGAGAAACCATACCCGGACCCGATAAGAACTACATGAACTAGACCCGAACCATACCTGGTAAAATAATATTTTTTTTATCATATTTACATTGAAAAATTACCGGTCTTAATCGGAACTCGAGTTGGGCCCGGGTCTGGTATAAAATTTCACAAACTATACCCGAGTCCATGTATTAATTGGACCTTCGGGTCCGGACCTGGGTCTTAATCAGGTCTTCTTATTTGCCACCATACCCGAACCCTATAGGGTTTGGTCTGGGTAAACCCGACCCATTGACACCCTTACCGAGAATGCTCAAATCCTATCTTGGTTCCTAAATAGCATGGAACTTAAAATAGCCGCCAACATTGTGAAGTTCAAGAAGGCCTGCATTGCATGGGTCTTTCTCAAGAACATGTTCGTGCAAAAGGACTTGGCACGATAATACTTCTTTCAGGAGAAGGTTTGAACCACAAAACAAGGAAATAAGAGTGTGAAAGATTACTATAAAACTCTCTCTTCTCTTTGGGATGAGTTGGCCTTGTTTAAGCCTAAATGGGAAGGCCCAACCATTGGTAAGAGGCAAAAGCAATTGGAGAAGGAACAACTCTTTACGTCCCTATTCAGGTTGAGACCCAAGTTTGAAGAAGTTAGGTCTTCAATTTTGCATTGGACCACTACTATATCACTTAATGAGGTCCTTGCCGAGGTGTACCTAGCCGATGTAATAAATGAGAAAAAACAATATAAGAATGTGCCTCTTAGGGCTTGTTTGATGGCTTGTCCAAGATTGGACGGAACGAAAGAGCAAAACAAATAGAACACATGTTTTGTCTGTTCTGTAACAATTGTAGTCAGTCCAACGTTTGGTAGCTTGTTCATAGAAGTTGTATTCCTTATGTCCAACGTTTGTTTGATCCGTTGTGCGGAAAACATGGACACACATGGATAATGGGTCAGATAACTTTGTTTTGGATCGTATGACTCGATTCGCCCAACCATATGAGTGTTTTAACATATTTATTATAGATTTTAGCCCCAAATATGGATCTCAGATTTAGGGATGGCAGTGGACCTTGGAAAAACAGGGATCCGTTCGAACCCGCCCCATTTGGACCAGGGATGGAGGACATAAAACGGGGAATGAAGCGGGGATGAAGGTTGGGATGGACTTACTATTGTCCCCACCCTGCCCCGTCCCCATCCTCGATCCTCGTTAATGAAATTATTAATATACCCTTATATATTATAAAATCTCTCTCTATATATATACATATATTCCTAACCCTAAACCCTTCCTCTCCTTATTTTCTTATTTCTCTTAAAATAGAAATAAAGTTATTTTGAGACAGGGACGGGGATGGAGATGGGGATAACTATTTTGAGACGGGGATGGAGGGTAAAATTTTGAGATGGGGCGGGGGTAGAGACCTTGTCCCCTGCACTCGCCCCGGTCCACTGCCATCCCTACTTGGATTGGATCTAAAAACTAAAAAATGTTTAAAATTTGAGTAATTTGAGAAAAAATAAGAATTGATATTTTTTGATATATAAATATTTTAATCATTGTCATATTACATTTAATTATGAAAGTTTATCATATAAATATCAAACCCTAAAATCAAATTAACTATAAAAATCAAATTATCAAACCCTATTAAATCATAAAACCTTAAAATACAAGAAAATAAATCATAAATAAACCAATAAACTATAAGAAAAATAATTGATAAAATTAAATAAAAAAGCCCTAATTCAAGCCCTATTCAAAGAAAAAAAAGCCCTAATCAAATACAAGAAAAGCCCTAATCAAATTAACTATAAAAGGCCTTAATTAAAAAAATTTGATTCAAATCCGTAATCAAAGAAAATCAAAGAAAAAAACTCTAATCAAATTAACTAGAAAACTCTAATCAAATTAATTATAAAAAGCTCTAATTTTAAAATTTTGATTCAAAGCCCTAATCAAAGAAATTCAAATAAAAAACCCTAATCAAATTAACTACAAAAAACCCTAATTTAAGAATTTTGATTCAAAGTCCTAATCAAAGAAAAAATCTCTAATCAAATCAAAGAAAACTCTAATCAAATTAACTACAAAAATTTCTAATTTAAATTTTTTGATTCAAAGCCCTAATTAAAGAAATTCAAATAAAAAATCCTAATCAAATTAACTAGAAAAAGCCCTAATTTAAGAAATTTGATTCAAAGCCTTAATCAAAGAAAAAAAAAACTAATGAAATCAAAGAAAAGCCCTAATCAAATTAACTAGAAAATCAAAGGAAAAACCCTAATCAAATTAACTACAAAAAGCCCTAATTTAAGAAATTTGATTGAAAAACCCTAATCAAATAAAATCAAAGAAAAAACCTAATGAAATCAAAGAAAACCCCTAATCAAATTAACTTAAAAATCAAAGAAAAAGCCCTAAATAACTTAACTACAAAAGGCCTTAATTTATAAAAGTTGTTTCAAAACCCTAATCAAATAAAATCAAAGAAAAGCCCTAATCAAATTAACTAGAAAATCAAAGAAAGAAACCTAATCAAAGCCCTATGAAAAAAATTTCTTATTCAGAACCTTAATCAAAGCTCTAATTAAAGCCTTAATTAGAAAGAAGAAGAAGAACAAGAGAGAGAGACTAGGGTGCGATCACTGGCGGCGAGGCCACTGACACCTTGGTCTCGCCGCCCGACCACTGCACAGGAGAGAGAGAGAGTGTAATGACCCCAAACTGACCCTCACCATGCAAATAATTTATAACTGGGAAAATAGTACCAAGCTTTCTATAGAAATCAAGGTGCAAAATTTGAAAAGTTAAGTATTATATAAATATTTTTAATGAAATAGGGCCTGTGGAACCAAACCTATAACATGATATAAAAAAGAACAGAAGAAGCATTGTCAAAAGCCTATCTGTGTAAAATACTCCCCATCAATAAAAACATGTATGATTACATTTAGCTGCATCAATGAACATCAACAAAACTCATCCCTAAACTTCTGGTTTTGACATAACACCAGCAGAAATGCATGACATACTTCAGCTTATCAATTATGCATGCCCACATCAATATATCAGAAGTCAATAAGAATTCATTTCATAAATCAAATAACATACAGATTTATAACTCATATCTACACGATTAAGAAAAAAGAAAATCTAATTGCATACAATTTTTTTTTGCATCAACAAAAAATACAGATTTTTCCTCAAAGAGTTTGCATCATCTAAAATACTGATTTTGTATCAATCAAAAACACAGATTTCACATCATCTAAAATACAGATTTTGTATCAATCACAAACACAGATTTCACATAATCTAAAATACAAATTTTGTATTAAACCTAAATCCAATAAAAGCTGCTGATTCCAAAACTGGCTTTACATTAAAAAAAATACAATTTTTTAATTCAACCCACAATCTACCCAAAAACTTATATATAAAGGAAACTAGATTTTATTTTAAATCTAAACCCATGATTGAATCGATCTACGCTAGATCCCACCAAGCTGAACTAAGAGAATCTTATACCTTTTCGATTCGAACAACGAAGAAAGGAGGAGACGTTGAGGGTAACACTCTGCAACCTTCCACATAGCCCTCTCACTCGTTGCTCTCTCTGTAATACCCGTGAATTTTATCAGATAAATAAACTTAAAATTTACGTGTTATAAAGATATTTTATTGTTTTAATTGTTTATTTGTACTTGAATCTTGGATATCCTATTTGGATCTTCAATGTTGGATTCTTAGTATCCTGTTCGGATCTTCAATATTCCATTCGAATCTTAGATATCGGATCACAAACATTTTAATTGGATAACCAATAAGGGATTTTAGGCAAATGGAATCGGATCTCTGGTATTGGATCCTCAATATCATGATCAAATTTGATATTGGATCCAGGACGAATAGAGTGGATCCATGATATTTAAATCAGATTCTTAATAAGAAAACTTCTATATCAGACTTATAACACCTTATGGGGATTCGTAATTGTTGAGATTAAGAGGTTTTAAGTTTTAAGGTTTTTCTAGATTAAAGGTTATTTGATATTTTAGTTTAATGAGGGGCTTATATGTAATTTCTCCTTTTTGGCCTCTCTCTATTTAACATAGAGATTAGCCCTAATAACATTTGAGAAGTTCTCTTATTGTGCAACCGTCTCTCTCTCTCTCTACCTCTGTTTCTGTGCATCTCACCTTACCTTTCTACATGGTATCAGAGCCACTCGATCTCGGGAGCGTGATCAATAAGGACTGATCTTCACCAATGAAAAAAAAAACACGACTTCTTGAAATCAGGTTTGCTGTTGTTTGATTGTGGAAGATCTAATAACAGATCTGGGATGTTACCCAGATCTGTCGTCAGATCTAAGGAGCAGATGTGGAGCCGTAACCCTTGAGCTCCTCACTTTGGAGTTTTTTTTGTGCCGTGATTGCCTGGATCTCCTGCCGTGACCTTTTGTTGCCGAGTCCTGTTCCTGCCGTGACGTGAGTTTTGTGTTTGTTGCCGAGTTGTGTTCCTGCTGTTTGGGAGCAGCAGAAATCTTCATTTCCTGTGCTGTCGTGATTGCTGAGTTCTTTCCTGTGCTGATTGCGTGTGATCATAATTCTGTCGAGCTTGCCGAGTTCTTTCCTGTGCTGATTGCATGTGATCAAAATTCATTTAATGTGTTGTTGCTTGTGATCGAAATATGATTGATCTGTGTAACTGAAAAAACACACACAGGTGGATGTGCCTCACTATCTTTATCCATGTTGATAAGTACAAGTGCTGTGCAAAAGTCGTGAAACTGATTTTGTTTTGGCTGTCATGATGTATATGGCTGGGAGCAGCTGTCGTGAGTTAAACTAGTCTCTGCGTGCTCATATTATTGTTGGTCGTGCATTTGGGTGCTGTGTCGTGATCTTTTTGACTCAGCAGGCTTGAAAGCAGCATGTTAAAATAATTTTTTTTGAATCAGCAGGCGTGATTCCTGAAATGAAATGGGGATCTTCGAAACACGAGCTTTGATTAACAAGAGCAAGTGTCAAGAATGACACTAAAGCATAACCCTTAAAAAGGGTATAATTGGAAACAAAATAAAAATAAAAATGTATTCTTTATTGATATGAAAAACCAATTGCTTAAGAAGCATTGGAGTAAAATACAATAGGGGCTGCACCCCTTTATATACACAGCTGAAAGAGGACTCAATAGAGCTGTTGGGCACAGTCCAACAGCTCTATTTAGAGCTGTTGGAATGTGTCAGTCCAACAGCTCTATTAAGAGCTGTTGGACTGTGTCAGTCCAACAGCTCTATTGCTAGTCAAGTCTGGACAGGACTTGACTAGCAACAGTCATTCTAGTTCAAACTGAACTAGATGACATAAAGACAAAAAATAAAAATAAAGGAAAAAAAATACAGAAAAGAAAGAAATTAAAAATGTATTTATATATATATATATATAATAATATAATATTATTATATATACATATATGTACAGTTTTACATTTTAACACTCCCCCTCAAACTTACGGTACAATGAGCGAAAGTTTGTCTAAGAGAAAGTGAAATCGGGGAGCAACGAGAGGCTTTGTAAAGAGGTCTGCTAACTGATATTCTGAAGTGACATATGGCAGATCAATTATCCCGTGTAGATATTCCTCTCTGACGTAGTGACAATCCATTTTGATGTGTTTGGTGCGTTCGTGGAATGTTCTGTTACTGGCAATGTAGATCGCACTTTTGTTGTCACAACACATTTGTGAAGCCTTTGTTGCTTCAACTCCCATGTCAGCAAGCAGTCGTCGGAGCCAAACTACTTCCATGGTCGTGGTTGCCATGGCTCTGTATTCAGCTTCGGTGGATGAGAGAGATACCTTCTGCTGCTTTTTACACCTTCACGAGATTAATGATTCCCCTAAAAAGACACAAAAGCCAGTGGTTGAGTGTCTGTTATTGGGATCACCTCCCCAATCAGCATCAGTATATGCAATTAAATCAAGAGAAGAGGAGGAAGATAAGAAAAGTCCTCGTGAAAGAGAGGACTTGATGTATCTGATAATACGCATGACTGCTCCCATATGAACAGAAGTAGGAGCATGTTGAAATTGACTTGCTGTATGAACAGCATGTGCTATATCTGGTCTGGTAATGGATAGATAGGAAAGTGCCCCGACAAGCTGTCTGTAAGGAGTAGGGTCTGCAAGAAGTTCTCCATCATCAATCTTCATTTTAACATTAACAACTTCTGGAGTGTCAACTTTCTTATCATCAGTAATACCAGACCTGAAAACAATATCAAAAGCAAATTTAGTCTGAGATAATAAATATCCTCTAGGAGAATAAGCAACTTCAATGCCTAAAAAATATCTCAACAAGCCCAAATCAGTCATTTCAAAATGAGATTTAAGAAGTGTTTTGATTGTTTCAACTCCCTGTTTATCGCTTCCGGTGATGATCATATCATCCACATAGAGAAGAAGCACAATGATCCCTGCATCAGAATTCTTAATAAACAAAGCAGTGTCAGTTAAACAGAATTGAAAACCAATATCAATCATAACACGACTAAACCTATCATACCAAGCTTTTGGTGCTTGTTTAAGTCCATAAAGAGCTTTTTCTAAGCGAAGGACTTTACCCTTAGGAATACTTAGACCAGGAGGGGGTTCCATATATACTTCTTCAACTAGCTTTCCATTTAAAAAAGCATTTTTGACATCCATTTGAAAAATAGACCATTTTTTGATAGAAGCTAAGGCAATTAAGGTTCGGACAGTAGTCATACGAGCCACCAGAGCAAAGGTTTCTTCATAATCAATCCCATATTCTTGGGCATAACCTTTGGCTACTAAACGGGCTTTATATCTTTCAAGAGTACCATCACTCTTGGTTTTAATTTTATAAACCCATCGACATCCTATAGTTTTCTTCCCTGGAGGAAGATCTTGAATATTCCATGTAGAAGCCTTTTCAAGTGCATCTAATTCAACTTTCATGGCTTCTATCCATTTGATATCATTTTTTGCTTGAAAATATGTGGATGGTTCTTCATATGAGTGAATTAATGCAATAACTGCCCTATATGTGGGTGAGAAAGACTCGTATGATACAAACTTTTCTGGAGGCCTCGAGATTCGGGATGATTGTCTAGTTGGAATGTTAGAATATTTCTCAAGTGCACATGGAGTATTAGACTCTTGTCGCCTGGAATATTGAATACTAGTATCTCTATGAACTTCTTCATTTTCAACATTAAGATCAATAATTCTTGGATCATCATCAAAGTTACAATCAAGGTCATATTCATCAGATGTTGATGTTAGATCTAGCAAAAAGGAGTACTCAGTGACGTCTTTTAATTTTCTAAAATCAAAGAAGCTCTTCTTTTCAAGAAGGGAAACATTTCTAGACACATATAGTTTATTATTTTTGAAGTCAAAACATCTATAACCTTTCTGGTTTTCAGCATATCCTAAAAGGACAGGGAATCGCACGAGGGGAAAGTTTATCATTTTTGTCAGTAAATATGAAACATTTGCACCCAAATATTCTTAATCTAGAGTAGTCTGGAGAAATGTTCATAAGTTTTTCAATGGGAGTGATATTTTGTAACGAAGAAGATGGCATCCTATTAATGAGATAGGTGGCAGTTAAGGCAGCTTCTGCCCAAAAGTCTTTAGGGACTTGATTTGCTATTAATAAAGTTCTAGTGGTTTCTATAATATGACGATGTTTTCGTTCTGCCAGTCCATTTTGTTGAGGTGTATAAGGACAAGATCTTTGATGTGTGATGCCATGCAATTTAAGATAATTTTGAAAATCTGTGGATAAAAACTCTCCCCCTGAATCTGTGCGAAAAATAGTAATATCATTTTGAAATTTGTTTTTAACCATATTATGAAAAGTTTGAAAGTATGAAAATACTTCAGACTTATGTTTGAGAAAGTACATCCACGTATGTCGGGAGAAATCATCGACAAAAATAACATAGTAAACAAATCCTCCTTTAGAAATTACTGGTGCAGGACCCCAAACATCCGAGTGTATTAATTCAAGTGGTCTTAAAGAGAAAAAGGTTCTGTTCTGAAATGGTAATCTTTTCATTTTGCCGAGAATACAATCTTTACAATCAAATGATTCAGAGTTACAAAATTTCCCTAGATTTGGAAAATGTTGGATTTTGGCTATATGTGGGTGACCAAGTCTCTTATGCCACAGTTCCAACTCTATTTTTTGAATATTATAACAAAAAGCTTTCTTCGGCATTTCCAAAAAATCCATGTAATAGAGTCCTCCTTCTCTATGGCCTTCCCCAATCAGCTTGCCTGACTGGCGATCCTGTACCCAACAACCATGAGAAGAAAAAGAAATATTACACCCATAATCAGAAATTTGAGATACAGATAAAAGATTTAAATTTAATTTGGGAACATGTCTAATTTCTGGAATAAAAAAATTTTTTGTTTTATAAATTTTTTTAAAATCTCCTATTCCTTCTATTTCAAGAGAAGTCCCATCAGCAGTAAAGACCTTTGACACACTTGTTTTATTTTTAACACATTTGGATAGACTTTGATTATTTGGGGTCATATGAAAAGATGCACCGGAGTCAAGAAGCCAAGAAATTTTACCTAAATCAGAAAAAGATGAGGCTGCTGCGCCGGTTGAAGCTTCAGATGAGGAAGAGGCACCTTTGATGAGAGGCTGAAGGATCTCCATTAGTTGGGCCAGGGAAACTGGTGCATCCTGATCTTTAGGCTCCGATCCAGCAATTGCAACTCTTTTTTCTCTCAGCTCCTTAAGTTTGGGACATTGTGGCCTGTAGTGTCCCGGTTCATGACAGTGATGACAAATAACTTTCTTCTTATCATAGTCACCATTTTGTCGGTTAAAGTGAGGAGGCCTATATGATCGAACATGATTCCCTGGTCTAGACACGGCTAAAACAAAATCATCTTCAATTTTTAAAGAACCTTTCCGGAGACGATTTTCTTCCATTGTTAGCTCTTCAATAGTTTCAACAATAGAAGGAATTTTTCCCCGGTGAAGTAGGGCCGATTTAGTGGTTTCAAATTCCGGCCTTAATCCAGTGATAAACTGGTAAAAATGTTCAACATCGAGTTGTTTCTGACGAAGCTCGATGTCTTCGACACAATGCCACTTTGGTTCTAAAAGGGAAAGTTCTTCCCAAAGTTCGGACAACCCATTGTAATATTCACGAATAGTTTTGTCTCCTTGTGTCATCATTCGAACTTTTTCTTGGAGGTTGCACACGTGTGCAATATCTTTAAGGGAATACATATTCTTAAGGTATTCCCATGCCTTATCGGCATGATCAAATTTGGCAAGACTTGAACATTTTTTAATGTCAACGCTATTGATAAGCCATGACATTATCTTCGCATGAGATATTCTCCATTCTTTCCATTTCTTCTCGTATGAGGCAATAGCCTTGATTTTCTCTTCTTCCGATAGAGGGACGTCTTTATCTCCCTTCTTTTTAGTAAGAGATAGCTTAGGTTCCTAATCGGAACCATCCACAATCCCCCATAAGCCTTTTCCCCATATATGGTGCTTCATGATTGAAGCCCATGTTACATAGTTCGTATCGCTTAGTTTCATAGGCATGATGGTGACTTTATCATTGTCATCCATCGATTACAAGGAGAGAAAGAATATGGATAGAAGAGAAACAAGAAGGAAAATGAGAAAGAAAGAAAAAAAAAACAATACAACAAGATGTGAAATCTTCTCCAATGAAGTGATAAAACACTTCTCTTCAAGTGACGAACACTTTTGCAAACGGGCACGGAAACCGAGGCAGCTTTTCCTCAAGATTTAGTACTTCCGCGGCTCTGATACCATGAAATGAAATGGGGATCTTCGAAACACGAGCTTTGATTAACAAGAGCAAGTGTCAAGAATGACACTAAAGCATAACCCTTAAAAAGGGTATAATTGGAAACAAAATAAAAATAAAAATGTATTCTTTATTGATATGAAAAACCAATTGCTTAAGAAGCATTGGAGTAAAATACAAGAGGGGCTGCACCCCTTTATATACACAGCTGAAAGAGGACTCAATAGAGCTGTTGGGCACAGTCCAACAGCTCTATTAAGAGCTGTTGGACTGTGTCAGTCCAACAGCTCTATTGCTAGTCAAGTCTGGACAGGACTTGACTAGCAACAGTCATTCTAGTTCAAACTGAACTAGATGACATAAAGACAAAAAATAAAAATAAAGGAAAAAAAATACAGAAAAGAAAGAAATTAAAAATGTATTTATATATATATATATAATAATATAATATTATTATATATACATATATGTACAGTTTTACATTTTAACAATTCCCTGCTGTGTTGAAAAATATTATGTTTGTGGGAACCTTTTCTTTTGTCGTGGGACTCTGTGTTGAGTACTGCTACCGGTTGTCATAGTGGCTGATGGGTGATGGTAACACACACTATATCGTGTTGGATGTGTGATCTTGATTTGCAACCTATAGCCATCCTTGGTTGAGGTGGAAGGTTTTAGTCAAGTTTCTTTAAAATTATATTTGAAGTTTGGATCCGAACAGTCGAAGGTCGTGTTTCTCAGATTTCATTGGTGAAGTCAAAACCTGATATAGTCGGGTTCGTAGTTGATTGTGGGTGTGCGCGTGTGGTTGCTCCTGCATTTTGTGAATCAAGCCCATTAGTTTATATTATGGCTCAAGTGGTTAAATCAGATGCAGATTCCTCCAATGATTATGTAACTCTTAGCAGGGCTGAATATGACGAGCTCCTTGCTTTACGATCATCCAATTCGAAGTCTTCTGTTGCGGAGGTTGTGTGCTCGGCAGGTGATGGACTATCTGGTCAAGGTGGTAGGTGGATCATTGATTCTGGAGCCTCTGGTCACTTGTGCAGAAATTCGAGTAACTTTTTGAGTTTAAAACATGTGACTGGTCAAAAAGGGGTACGTCTTGCTGATGGTAGCTCTTCCCCAATTGTAGGGCAGGGAAACATGTCTATTACCTCTACTCTTCAATTGTCGCATGTTCTTCATGCTCCTTCGTTTCCACAGAATTTATTATCCGTCAGTCGAATGACAAAAGATTTGAATTGTAGAGTGATTTTTGATCCTATGGGGTGCACCTTTCAGGACTTGCTGACGGGGAGAAGGATTGGTGGCGGCTATGAGGAAGGTGGTTTGTATTACCTACACCAACCAAAGGTTTCGGCCTATTCTGCTGTTACATCATCCTCAAGTCCTCTATTGTGGCATCATCGTTTGGGTCACCTTCCAGTGACAAAACTTCGTCGTGTCATTCCTCATATACCTCCCTCAGTTTCTTTTCAGTGTGAAACATGTCAATTGGGAAAACATTGTCGAAGCTCTTTTCCCTCCAGTCAGAGTCCGTCAAGTCAAGGATTGTTTGATCTTCTTCATGTCCATGTGTGGGGTCCGAGTAGGATTCCGAATAGGTCTCAGTGTCGTTATTATCTAGTTATTGTTGATGACTTCTCAAGGTTATCGTGGGTGTTCCTGTTAAAAGATCGGTCTCAAGGTCCTGTCATTCTTAAATCTTTAATTGCAGAGATAAAAACTCAATTTGATGTATGTGTTAAAATTGTTCGCACTGATAATGCTCTTGAGTTCAAATCTAAAGACTTACTTGAAACATAGACAAATCCTTAATGTTGCTCGGTGCCTTATGATTCAATCCAATATGCCTGCTTCATACTGAGGCGATGCGGTTTTGACAACCGGTTTTCTTATAAATCGCATGCCGTCAAGTTTTGTAGAAGACCAGATCCCAATTCAAATTCTCCATCCAGAGGCTCCTCTCTTCCCTATCCCCCTAAAGTTTTTGGATGTGTGTGTTTTGTGCATAGGCTGGGTCCTGGTCGAGATAAACTTGCTGCGCAGTCTATTAAATGTGTTTTCCTTGGGTATCCTAAGAACCAAAAAGGATATCGTTGCTACGACCCTATATCTCATAAAGAGTATGTCAGTGCGGACGTTACCTTCTTTGAGTGTATTCCTTATTTTTCAAGTACTACTCCAAGACTACAGGAGAGCCTTGGTGATATCCTTCCTCTGCCGATTCCTCCCATTCCGTTAGAGTCGCTTCCTCCTCAGTCCTTGGCTCCATCGTCGGGTGTGTCTCGCTTCCGAAACCCTCCCATAGTATACACTCACAGGGTACCTCCTACCTCCATGCTGCCATCACCTCCTTCTCCTCAGGTAAGTATTTCTGAGCATACTGTTGTCCCTACATCTGATGATGCTCTTCCCATTGCTCTGCGCAAGGGAAAGAGATAGTGCACTCTTTATCCCATCTCGCAATTTGTATCAGAAGCTAATCTTGGGGCATCTATAAAGAATTTTATTTCTGCTCTGTCTGCCTCCTCTGTTCCACTTCATCACAGTCAAGCTCTAGTCGACTCCAACTGGATGCAGGCTATGCGTGATGAGAAGGATGCCCTATGGTCTCGAGGCACTTGGGACTTGGTTGATCCTCCCACAGATGCAAATATTGTAGGCTGCAAATGGGTATATAGCATTAAATATAACTCGGATGGGTCGATTGAACGGTACAAAGCCCGGTTGGTTGCAAAAGGCTACACTCAGACTTATGGTGTTGACTTTTTTGAAACTTTCTCCCCAGTTGCTCGTCTTGGCACTATTCGTCTTGTTCTTTCTGTTGCTGTGCACCATGGATGACCCCTGTTTCAGTTGGATGTCAAGAATGCCTTTTTGTATGGGGATTTGCATGAAACTGTCTACATGCAACAACCCCCAGGCTTCGAGGTTCAGGGGGAGTGTCAGAAGGTGTGCAAGTTGAAGAAGACTATTTATGGCCTGAAGCAGAGTCCGCGGGCATAGTTTCACAAATTATTTGAGGTAATGTCGAGTTTTGGATTTGTCAGGTCAGCTTCAGATCACTTCTTGTTTATCAAGAAAACCAGTGCTGGAATTGTTGTTATGGTGGTATATGTCGATGACATCATATTAACAGGGAGCAGTGCCCAAAATATTTCTGCAACAAAAGATCATCTTCAGAAACACTTTGTTACTAAAGATCTTGGTCACCTTCGATATTTTCTGGGTATCGAGGTTGCAAGAAACAAAGAGGGCTTAGTGTTGTCTCAAAGAAAGTATGTGCTGGACTTATTAAAAGAGACCGGAATCCTAGGAGCTAAGCCAGCTAATATTCCAATGGATCCCAAAACTCACATGTTCAATGAGAAGTCTGAGTATGTGGATAGTGCCAGCTTTAGATCCTTGGTGGGTAAGTTGCTATATGTGACTGTTACTAGACCTGACATTTCATTAGCTTTGAGTAAAATCAGTCAGTTCATGGACAAACCTACAAAAGTTCACTGGGATGCAACTATGATGGTTCTTCGGTACTTAAAGGTATCTCCTGGTAAAGGTCTGTTGTTTAAACGAAATCCATCTTTGGACGTTGTTGCTTACACTGACGCAGATTATGCAGGATCTGTTGAAGATAGGAAGTCAACATCTGGATTTTGTGTGTTTGTGGGAGGAAATCTTGTTACTTGGAGGAGTAAGAAACAAACCGTTGTAGCCAGGTCGAGTGCTGAATCTGAATACCGAGCAATGGCTCAGACTGCAGCTGAGATTATGTGGGTAAAATCAGTCTTGACCGAGCTTCAGGAGAAAGTATCCCTACCTATGTTGATGATGTGTGACAATAGGGCTGCTACATATATTGCCAACAACCCAGTGTTTCATGAAAGGACTAAACATATTGAAGTTGACTGTCACTATGTTCGCGACTTGGTTCAGGCTGGGTATATCTGCACCGATCATCTATCTTTCGAAGATCAAGTAGCTGATGTTTTTACCAAAGCCCTAACGAGACCAAATTTCTCAAAATGTTGTGACAAGCTGAGCATGATTGATATCTATGCTCCAGCTTGAGGGGGAGTGTTGAAATTAAGAGGTTTTAAGTTTTAAGGTTTTTCTAGATTAAAGGTTATTTGATATTTTAGTTTAATGAGGGGCTTATATGTAATTTCTCCTTTTTGGCCACTCTCTATTTAACATAGAGATTAGCCCTAATAACATTTGAGAAGTTCTCTTATTGTGCAGCCGTCTCTCTCTCTCTCTACCTCTGTTTCTGTGCATCTCACCTTACCTTTCTACAGTAATAATCTATGCGACGTTCGGATCCACAATATTGCATTTGGATCCTGGACATTGGAGATTTAAATATGACAATGACCCAATTAGAATTTTTATGTTTGGATCCATAAAAGTGGTCTAGATCCATGTATGGTAATTCGGATCCATAGTGAAGAAAATTTTGGATCTTTAGATTCGTATTTCTTAAGAGGGTTTTATGATTTTGATGGATCTTGGAACCATAATAAGTGGTTGAGATCCATGATAATGTATTTGGGTCCACAGAAATCTAGTTAGAGTTTATATTTAAAAATTTAAAGATTAATACCTTAAAAATTTAAAAGAAGATCCGGATCCGCGGATGGATCCGGATAGGCTCAAGAGTGGACCCAGCTGTTGGTGGGTCGCGGGTCACGAGTTTGGTCGACCCAAACCCGCACACGTATGTGCGTTAAAAATGCAATGAGGAAGGGATAATAATGTGTGTTAAAAACAATAAGTTATGTTAAAAAAAAAATTTAAGGTTAAAAGAGAGGATTATGCAAACCCTAAAAAGGGTTTGCTCATGAGTTAAATAAGAAAGGGGCTGCGTGTTATCACGCAGCCCCTGGAGAAAATAGGGTAACCGACCCCTTCTCTCTCTCCCCCACGATTTCCTCGGTTTCCCCCATCTCCAACTCTCTCCTTCACCTCTTTAAATCCCCCCCTCTCGTTCCTCCTCTCTCACTCATTACTTTCCTCCTCTCTTTGTCGCACGACTTGAGGATGAGCGCACGGCGGCAGGGAACTCGGCAATAGGGGGAAAAGCTGTGAATAAGGTAGATTTTACTGTTTTTTTTCTTTAGGGTGTATTGTGGGTCGAGCGTGGTGTGTGGGCTTGCCGTGAGCCCCAAATCAAGAAAAAAAAGAGGGTTCTGAGTTTATTGTTATTACAGAAGTGTTGTTTCATTCTTTTACTGTTCATGTAAGATTCATAATCAACGTCGATTGCTGTTTGTGTCTGGAAAGGGGTTGCACAATCCCCTCAATATCATGATGCCATGTTAACTTAAATATAGTAAAGAAAAATCTGCAATTACTTCTTTGTAGTTCTCGTTAGAAAAAAAAATATGTAAAGATTGCTGGTAGTAGTTGCCAGTGCACGTCTTTTGTAGTGGGATGTTGCAGGTTCAAAACTCAATCTATGTTTGTATGTTGAATAATAGGTTGAGACTCCTATAGTGTGGTTTTCATTGTTGATAGAATCTGTCATAAATACTTGAAATACTATCAAATATGGAGGGCCAATCTTGAAAACAATTTGTAATAGGTTAAATATTCAGAGGATTTGGCCTTGATTTATACGTGGAAACCCCTATTCGGTGGGTTTTTGTTTCTGATAAAAATTGATACATGATGCCTTTGTTCAGTCGGTTATGTTGGTACTTTGATTTAAGTAATGCGTGCGAGAGTAGGGTGTCATGAAATGTAAATTTTTCCATATTACTAATTTCTGAAAATGTTTATTTTAGCTACAGTGTTATGTGACAGCCAAAGAGGAGGGATTGTGTTATTCTGATCTTCAAAGTTCTTTTTTGAGAGGTTTTGGAAAATCTTGTTTTGATCAACCTTGTCAATGGACATCAAACACTGAAATGTTACCTACTGTTGTTCCGTGTTAAACGAAAAAAAAAAACTGGTTTCTTGGAAACTGTCTGGCCGGTGTGTATGGGTGGGTCACCCAGAAAATTTGACATATGAATACCCATAACATATGTATATTCTGCGGTTTTAATATGCAGTTTTTCTGCATATAAATACTAGTAGCATATGCGTGCCCTGCAGGGTTTGAAAAGAAGTCGTTATTGGGTCTGTATAGGACCGGACCCGACTTCTGTACCGGATCGGATCAAGATCCAAACATAGAGTGTTGTAATTTGTTTGTTATTAAAGGGTATTTTTGTACCTTAAAAGTATGTATTAGTTAAATACTCATACCCTAATACAATGAGAACACGCTGAACACTTTAACGTGTTATTTTTCTGCAGCCTCTTTCCCAATATCGTGTTTCTCCTTTCTTGCACAGGTGAACGTGGAGATCATCCTATTTTAACATGGTATAATAGTGTTAAAACTGGGTCTGTGATTGTTTTTCCAGAAGGAATGATCAAGGAGATGATCTGATTTTTCCAAACCCGATTTATGCATCTTCTTCCTCTTTTCTTTTCTGTTTCAAATCTGGTAAGAACGTCCCAACCCCGATTTCTGTGTCTTCTTCCTCTTTTCTTTTCTGTTTCAGATCTGGTAAGAACGTCAACACCTTCTTTCCTCTTCTTCAGATTTATTTATGCGTCTTCTTCCTCCTCCTTCTCTGTTTCAGTTCTGGTGAGATTTATTTTCTTCTTCAGATCTGAATCTCTAGAGATTCAGAATCAGTTAATCTATCCGAAAAGAGAGACTGCCGCCCTATGTCACAGGGACTCGGCAAAACAGGTGCCGCACCCGCGTCGACGCGACGCGACGCGGGATCGCGTGCGGGTGCGGCACCGGGTGCGGTCAACACGACCCTGGGTGCGGTCAACGCACCCAGGGTCATTTTTGTCCAAATTTTTGGGCGAAATTTTTTTCCCCCACCCCGATGAAAAGGAGGAGGATTAGGGCAAAAAATTTTTTTTGCCCTAATCTCTCCTCTCTCTCCCCCTGAGCTCGAGCTCTCCCATCGCCGCCCCAGCTCCGCCGCCCCCAGCTCCGCCTCCCAGACTCCTCCTCTCGGCTCCTCCTCTCGGCTCGCAGGTATGTCTCTCGTCTTCTTGGGTCGGCTGGGGAGGGGCCGAGCACCCCCCCCCCCCCTCTCTCGGTCTCTTGTTGGGTCGGCAGGGGAGGGGCTGAGCCTCCCCTGCTCCCTCATTTTTCGGCACAGGAGGGGCCGAGCCCCTCCCCCATCCTTTTTTTTTTTTGGGTCGACAGGGGAGGGGCCGAGCCCCTCCCCCATCTTTTTTTTTTTTGGGTCGACAGGGGAGGGGCCGAGCCCCTCCCCCATCTTTTTTTTTTTGGGTCGACAGGGGAGGGGCCGAGCCCCTCCCCCATCATTTTTTTTTTGGGTCGACAGGGGAGGGGTCGAGCCCCTCCCCCATCAGTTTTTTTTTTTTGGGTCGACAGGGGAGGGGCCGAGCCCCTCCCCCATCAGTTTTTTTTTTTTTTTTGGGTCGACAGGGGAAGGGCCGAGCCCCTCCCCCATCTTTTTTTTTTTTGGGTCGACAGGGGAGGGGCCGAGCCCCTCCCCCATCTTTTTTTTTTTTGGGTCGACAGGGGAGGGGCCGAGCCCCTCCCCCATCAGTTTTTTTTTTGGGTCGACAGGGGAGGGGCCGAGCCCCTCCCCCATCTTTTTTTTTTTTGGGTCGACAGGGGAGGGGCCGAGCCCCTCCCCCATCAGCTTTTTTTTTTTTGGGTTGACAGGGGAGGGGCCGAGCCCCTCCCCCATCTGTTTTTTTTTTTTTTGGGGGTCGACAGGGGAGGGGTTGAGCCCCTCCCCCATCTTTTTTTTTTTGGGGTCGACAGGGGAGGGGCCGAGCCCCTCCCCCATCAGTTTTTTTTTTTGGGGTCGACAGGGGAGGGGCTGAGCCCCTCCCCCATCTGTTTTTTTTTTTTGAATTGAATTGAAAATTGTAATGTATTTTTTTTTGTGTTTTCAGGATAAAAATGACGGATAAAGGGAAAGGACTTGCGTCATCCTCATCCCAACATGTGAGTTCTGCTGCTAGTTTTGCTGATAGTTGCAGTGGGATTGATGATGTGGGGCCACTATGGATACATGTAGATAAACTTGCAAAAACTGGAGAAGGAGGTGGTGGGAACAAAAGATTTCGATGCAAGCTCTGCGAAAAAGATTTTGTTGGGTCTTGCACAAGAGTGAAGGCTCATTTGTTGAAGATACCAGGACATGGCATTTCAGCTTGCAGAAAAGTTGATGAGTCAATGCGAAGGCAATACAAGAAAATACAAGAAGAATATGAGAAGAGAAAGGCAATGGCCGATTCTTCTGCAGTCAGTGTGCCATTTGCAAGCCATCAAGAAGATGCTGAAAAAAAAAAGAAAAGTCAATCTAGGAGGTAGAGGAACGATACAAGCAGCATTCAATACATATGGAAGAGAAGAATTGGATAGAAAAGTTGGGAGGTATTTTTATTCTGGTTCACTCCCATTTAATGCGGCTAGAAATCCTTATTGGAAGGATTTAGTAACATCCTTGGCAAATTGTAATTTGAGTGGTTATGTGCCTCCAAGTTCAGAAAAAATACGAACCACACTTCTTGCAGAAGAGAGGGCAAACGTGGAGAGGTTGCTAGAAATTAAAAAATATTCATGGGAGCAAAATGGAGTTTCCATTGTGTCTGATGGATGGACAGATATTCAAAGGCGTCCATTAATCAATTTCATTGCTTGTTCGCTTAGTGGCCCAATATTCTTGAAAGCAGTTGATGCATCTGGGGAATATAAAAATGCAGAGTATTTGAAGGGATTGTTTATAGAAGTGATAAAAGAAGTGGGTGATCAGAAAGTGGTACAAATCATTACAGACAACGCTCCGGTTTGTAAAAGTGCAGCGTTGAGTTTGGAGAGTGAGTACCCTCATATTTTTTGGACTCCCTGTGTAGCACACAGCTTAAATCTAGCCCTAAAGAGCATATGCAACCCCAAAGAAGAAGAAAATTCACAAGCATATGCTTTATGTTCATGGATTGAAGATTTAGAAAGAAATGTCAAAAACATTAGGAATTTTGTTGTTAACCACCATCGTGCTAATGCTATATTTAATAGGCATTCTGATTTGAAATTGTTGAAGGTCGCTGAAACACGTTTTGCGTCCATCATTGTGATGATGAAGAGGATTAAAAGAGTGAAGAATGCTTTGATTAACATGGTGACTGATGAAAATTGGACATTCTATCGTGTTGATGATGATATGAAGGCTCAAGAAATTAAGAAATTCATTCTTGATGATGAGTTTTGGGACAGAGTGGTATACTTCCTTCAATTTACGCAACCTATTTGGGAAATGTTAAGAGAAGTTGATAAGGATGAGCCCATGCTTCACAGAGTTTATGAAATGTGGGATAATATGATTGAAAAAATACAAGCTATAGTTTTCATGCATGAAGAAAAAAATCCTGCATTGGATGATTCAGATTTTTTTAATCATATTCATTCAATTTTAGTCAGAAGATGGGATAAGAGCAACACTCCTTTGCATTGCATGGCACATTCTCTTAATCCAAAATATTATGCAAATAAGTGGCGGGCTGGTGGTATTGGTCGTGTCCCTCCAAATTTAGACCCAGAGCTATCAAGACATAGAAATATGTGTATGACAAGACTTTTTCCAGAAGCACATCTTCTACATCAAGTCACACAAGAGTTTGGAAAATTTTCATCTTCGAGATTATATGCACCGACATTATTCGCGAGAGAAGAAGATAATATAGATCCTATCACATGGTGGTCAACATTTGGATCGGAAACACCTCTTCTGCAACGTCTTGCATTAAGATTGCTATCGCAGCCTGCTAGTTCATCTTGTTGTGAAAGAAATTGGAGCACATATTCTCAAATCTACAACATGAAGATAAATAAACTCACCAGCAAGCGTGCAGAGGATTTAGTATATGTTCATTCAAATCTTCGATTACTTTCGCGAAGCAATGATGAATACAGGTACTAATTTGCTCTCTTAGTTATTTGATTATTTCTTAGTTTTCATTTAAATATACTTGTATTGTATTTATCATTTTCAAATTGGGTTTATAATGCAGACAAGGAACATCCAAATTTTGGGATGTAAACCCAGAAGAGTGTGACTTCGAGGGAGAACATGAATTCAACGTAACAAACATGGATTTAGCTGAGCCCAGTATTCCTTCTAATGATGCATTTGATGATGAAGAAGAAAATTATTAGCATCCATTACTTCATCAGGAGATACTTTGGTATGTAATTTAGTTCTTTTATGCATACTTATTTGATTGATATTTAGGTCGATTTATGTAATTGCTTTACTTATTTGATTGATAATTTGATATTTAGGTAATTTGATATTTAGGTTGATATACTACATGCATGATAAATCATATTATGAGTTTATGACAATGTTTACTGTTAAATGTTAAAACTGTTAAAACTTCAAAATTATATATATATATATATAATTTTTTTTTTACATTTTTGCCCCTGCCGCACCCCCGCACCCGGGTTTTTTGGAAGTGCCGAATCCCCGCACCCGCACCCGCACCCGCTCCCGCACCCGCACCCATGTGACATAGCTGCCGCCTACCTACATTCCTTTTTTCTTAAACCAAAGGGGTTCTCGTTTTGGGTCTCTCGACGTCGTTTTGGGTTTCTCGACGTGAAGAGACATCGATCAGTTTCTGGCAGACGACCAGAATCCTCTACTTGCTGAAATTAATGTTTGTGGCTTTTCAGTTTGCATAATCTTTATCTCGAAATACTCGTATTCCTGTTTTTCATGTTTTTACTTAATCTGGAACCATTTTATGTTGATATTCAGTTTTTTTTCTCACTGTCGATCTGAACAATATACTCTCTGAAATTAATATTTCTACTGTCTCAGTCTGCAATATCTTTTATCTTGAAGTGTTCATATTCTTGTTTCGCGTTTCCACTTAATCTGGAACTGATTTAATGTTGATATTCAGTTAGTTGATCAGTTTTTTTTTTATCATACCCGAATATAATATATCTGTCATACTTAAAAAAAAGGACAAAATATTTGAGTAACTGAGTTCTTTGTGAGTTAAAAAATTTGGTCCAGAAATTTTTTCTTGAAAATTTTCTTTCTTCTTCCCTTTTCACAATATCTTCCAATGGACTCAACTTTCCCACAGTCAGGCCTTTCCTCTAACTTTCTTAGCCAATTAGTTTCTGAAAAGTTGAATAATTTCAATTTCTTGACCTGGAAAAGGCAGATTGTTCCTTTTCTAAGGAGTCAGGATCTCTCTGGTCATCTGGATGGATCAGTCTCACCCCCTTCAGAGTTCACTTCGTAGGAAAAGAAGGACAATAAAGGGGTGCAATCAATTGTTCTTCTCAAAAATCCAGATTATGTTGCTTGGGTGAAAAGAGATCAAGCATTAGTGGCATACATCACCTCAACAAAAAATAAGAGTGCATTATGTTGCTTTTCAATTCAGTCAATAAGAGAGCTTCAAGGCCCTTTGAGATCATATGTTTTGATGTCCGGGGTCCTGCCCCAATCGCTTCTATTTCCGGCAGTAAATATTACTTTATTTTCATTGATAGTTATTCACGCTATACTTGAATATTTTTTATGAAACACAAATCAGAAGTTTTTGGATTGTTTCAAAAATTTCATTCCTTTGTCAGAAATCATTTCTCTACAAACATTCTCAATTTCTAATGTGATGGAGGAGGTGAATTCTCTTCTAGTGATTTTGTTAGTTTCCTTCAGCATAATGGGATAAAGAGGAGTGTCTTGCCTACATACACCTCAACAAAATGGGATTGCTGATAGGAAGCATCGACATATTGTTGAGAGTGCAATGAGCATGATGCATGGAAGTAATCTCCCTATCACTCTATGGACAAAAGATTTTTACTCCACAGTCCATGTGATAAATCGGCTGCCCATGACCATTTTAGAAAATAGATCACCATTTTTCTCCCTATTTGGCATTCATCCCGAATATCATGAATTACGTGTGTTTAGATCTGTTTGCTATGTTCACGTTGACGGTTCATTGAGACATAAGTTTCAGGACAAAGCCTTAAAGTGCAGGTTCTTGGAATATGCTGAAGACTACAAGGGGTATAGGTGCTATGATTCATTGAGCAAACGTGTCAAAATATCGAGAAATGTCATTTTTGATGAGATGAATTTTGACAATCAACATGCTACTCCAAGCCTTCATGTTGCTACTCCAAGCCCCAGTGTTGAGGTGTACTATCCATGGTTAAATTCAGAACTCTTCTCCAATACTAGGGATGATTTCCCTACAGGTTGTAGTCAGGAAGAGGTATATGAGGAATCAGCAGATGCCTCTCAACCAGAAGAGGTTACCACACAAAACTTGGAGCCAGTAAGGTATAAGGGTGTTGTCTCCACTCAGCGCGAGAAAGACCCCTCATCCATCCCTTGCACAGATATTGGTCCTTCTACTTCCGCTCCACAGATGTTGGACGTCAAAAGATGCACCCAGACCCGACATTCGCTTGACAGATGGGTAAGCTATAAAAAATTTTCTTTGGATTTTCAACTGTTCCTAACGTCCATAAATAAAGAGGATGAGCCTCTCACATTCTATCAAGCTGCGAGTTCCAAAAGATGGATCGAAGCGATGAATGAAGAAATGGAAGCCTTACATGAATGTGGTACATAGGAAGTTGTGCCTAGACCACTAAATAGAAATGTGGTTGGGTCGAAGTGGGTGTACAAGATTAAATATAAACCATATGGGAGCATTGAAAGGTATAAAGCTAGACTTGTAGCCAAAGGGTTCACACAAGAACAAGGACAGGACTTTGATGAAACCTTCAGTCCTATTGTTAAGATGGGGACCATTCGTATTGTGTCGAGTCTAGCCATTGAACATGGATGGACATTGAGTCAACTAGATGTAAAAAATATCTTTTTACATGGAGACTTAAAAGAGAAAGTTTATATAGAACAACCCACTGGGTACGCAGACCAAGATGCCAATCAGTATGTATGCAAGTTGAAAAGAGCACTCTATGGATTGAAACAAGCTTCTCGGTCATGGTTCGAGAGTTTTTCACTGGAAATACAGAAGCACGGTTTCTCTTGGTCTCTTCTAGATCACTCATTATTCTTTCACAATGAACGAGATGTCACCACTCTTCTATTGATATACGTAGATGATATTATTATCACAGGGAACTGCAAAGGTCATATTGAGGAAGTAAAGAAGTTTTTAAATCAGAGATTCAAAATGAAAGATCTGCGGTATTTTCTTGGGGTGGAAGTTGATAAGACGTGTGATACCCTTACCCTTACTCAACACAAATACACAATGGATATTCTTAGTAGGGCATGCATGAAAGATTGTAAGCCAGTAGCAACTCCAAGTATCATCCATCAGAAACTGAGTTCTAAAGAAAGAGATTTATATGAGGATCCTACTAGGTAATCGCAGCATAGTTGACATGTTGCAATACCTAACTTTTACTAGACCCAACATAGTGTATTCGGTTAATAAGGTATCTCAAATTATGCATGAACCTCATACACCGCACATGGAGGCAGTTAAACGAATACTACGATATCTAAAAGGTACAATTGGTGATGGGCTGGTGTACAGGAAAAGTGAATCAAATCAAGGTCGCCATGAAATCATTATTTATGCTGATGCTGACGATCAGTATCTGGTTATTGTAGTTTCATTGGGTCGAACATGGTCTCTTGGAGTAGTAGAAAGCAAAAGTCGGTTGCTAGGTCGAGTACAGAGGTTGAATATAGATCGATAGTTGCTGCCACTGCTGAGGCTATATAGATAAGACATCTCCTAACAGAGATGGGAGAATCGATTGCTCGATCTCTTCTGTTGTGTGATAATCAAAGTGCCATCAATATGTCTTTTAACCCCATCTATCATAGTCGAGCCAAGCATATTGAGATAGATCAACATTTTGTCAGGAAAAAGGTTAAAGAAAAGGAGATTGAGCATATGTTTGTGCGAACTGAAGAGCAAGTTGCAGATATTTTCACCAAAGGGCTGACAAAGGACAAATTCTGGTTTCTGAAAGACAAGTTGTTCATGGTTCAAGACCATGCACAACTTGAGGGAGGCTGAAAAGAAGTTGTTATTGGGTCTGTGTAGGACCGGACCCGACTTGTGTACCGGATTGGATTAAGATCCAAACATAGAGTGTTGTAATTCTGTTTGTTATTAAAGGGTATTTTTGTACCCTAAAAGTATGTATTAGTTAAATACTCATACCCTAATACAATGAGAACACGCTGAATACTTTATCGTATTATTTTTCTGCAGCCTCTTTCCCAATACCGTGTTTCTCCTTTCTTGCACAGGTGAACGTGGAGATCATCCTATTTTAACAGGGTGGACATATATTTGGAATTTTTATTTTCGGCATAAGAATACAACTTCAAGGGCCGTGTTCTGCAAATTTTTATATACTTAGAAATGATTGTTTCTTGCATATCAGTACAAGAAGCATTTGCTTGGTCCAACATTTTACTATACTGCAAAGTGCTATATTGCTGGTAGCAGTGGTAGTACCTGCTTATGTTATCGTGTAAAATTTTTTATTTCGCCTGATAGAGCAGTGTTGGCATGCTTATATTGTTGTGGAAAATTTTGGTTTCTTCTTATAAAGCCGTGGTAGTACATGCTTAAGTTATGGGTAATTCTTTTGATTTTCATCAGATTCATCGATGTCTGAGCATACTTAAGTTCTATTTATCTCTTTTGATATTCCTCGGATTAACCGTGTTAAAACTGCCAATGGGTTGGCGTGTTTTGTTGAAGAAACCAAGAAAGGAGTAAGGGGAGAGAACAGAGACTTCTTTGAGGAATCGGCAGCCACTCTATTTTCTTAATGGCTGCACTAAATCACTATTAAGTTTAATAGGGTTACAACTCTTTTACATGGACAAAACCGCCCTATATTAGTAATACATATTACATAAAACATACACGTGATATGGATCCTCTACCGGATCCATATCCGATCCATATTCTAATACCCTCCCTCAAGTTGTGCATGGGAGTGAACCATGTGCAACTTGTTCTTCAGATACCAAAAACGATTACTTGTGAGACCTTTTATGAACATATCAACGACTTGGTCTTCTGAAGTCACATAAACCGGTTCAATCTCTTTGTCTGTTATCTTTTGTCTGATGAAATATTGGTCAATCTCAATATGCTTAGTTTGACTGTGATGAACAGGATTGAACGCAATTTGTATAGCAATTCTATTATCACACATAAGAGTCGAACTTGAGATATTCTCTCCCATCTCTGTAAGTAGATGTCTAATCCAGGTCACTTCTGTTGTGGTAGCTGCCATAGATCTATACTCTGCCTCTGTGCTAGATCTTGCCACAACATTCTGTTTTCTGCTACTCCATGAGACAAGATTTCTTTCGATAAAAATACAGTATCCTGAAACAAACCTCTCATCTGGGTCCCCTGCCCAGTCTGCATCTGTATAGGCCAATATGTCATGTTTTGGTGTCCCCCATGAGGATTGTACATATGTGACTCCATCACCCATCGTGCCTTTTAGGTAACGAAGAATACGTTTGACGACATCCATGTGACCAGTCTTCGGTTCATGCATGAACTGAGATACTTGATTTACAGAATATACAATGTCTGGTCTAGTAAAAGTAAGATACTGTAACATGCCTACTAAACTGCGATACTTGCTTGCATCAGGATATAACTCACCATCACAAATACTGAGCTTTTGATTGACAACACTAGGTGTAGACAGAGGTTTGCAATCTGTCATTTCTGCTTTGGCCAGAAGATCAAGAGTGTATTTGTGTTGAGTTAATGACATTTTTCCATCCTGTCTGTCCACCTCTGCACCACAAAAATATCTCAGTTCCCCAAGATCTTTTATCTTGAACCGCATACTTAGCAAATCTTTAATTCGTTGAATATGGTCTGGAGCATTACCAGTGATCACGATATTATCAACATATATAAGTAAGAAAACCATAGTGGTTCCATCCCTGTATATAAATAGAGAATAATCTAGTTGGGAACGAAAGAAACCGTGGTTCTGAATCTCTAAGGAGAAGCTTTCAAACCATGACCTGGAGGCTTGCTTTAAACCATACAAAGCTCTGGTTAATTTGCATACATATTCTTTTGGGTCTCCCTCTGCATAACTGTAATGCTCCAAATTTCAAACTTGCGAACCTTTTTAGAAAAACAAGCAAGAGACTAGAAATATCTCTTTCCTTCAGAGTTTGTTTATGAAATCAGCGGAAGATTGTTCTTTTGTTAAATCAGAAGGCAAGTTGACAACTTTGGGCACGTTAGCTAAAGAACCAAAACTCACAAAATTCGGGTATCCTAAGGAAAATCCGATACAAACCCATAGCGTTCAGGACGCGAGCTAAGAGCAGGAAGAAGAAGTCTTGAAGCCATCTTGCAATCGTGCCATTGCCCGTAGTGTACCTAATCATCACCTGTACCCATAGAATGAGTTAGTTTCGCGAAAAACTAGTAGGTGCACAAGAGAGATTACAGGAAACTGAATTAAGTACATTTAATTCAGTAGGTTACGCAGTTTAAAGCAAATATGCAATTAAACAGGTAAGCAGTGCACGACAAGTAAGCAGTGCAAACGGTAAGTAAGCAGTGCAAATGCATACGTAATGCAAGCGAGTAAGTAAGCAGTGCGACTGACAAAGGCAGCATACGATCCATTTGATCGTAAGCTGTGAACTACCACGCAACAAGCTTGGTCTCATTCCTAGAACGGGGTCTCTGCATTGAATCAGTATCAGAACATCGTTTGTCGCTCTCATTACTTCTAACAAACGCTTTGTCCTGAACAACCTTAATCTATTCTCATCTCTCAAGGCATTACGCGGCCAACTGTCATTGGTTATGACTCACTAAGGCGTCATACTTTCTCAGAAAAGCCCACCCTTCCGTAGGAGGTCCAAAACATTATCACTATCTCAAATCGCTAACGATATGATTCTCACACCTGAGTCATGCATGTAATCATGCTAAAACAGAAAGCCGAAACTATGAATTCATAGTTGGCTATCACAAACAATCTCAGAAGATCATCACAGCTCACCACAACTTTTTATGGTAAGCAAAAACACAAGATCCACATCGGATCGCTCGGCTCGAGAGATACGATCTGACAAGGAATTACTGCCCTAGAGGGTATACCTGGTTTTGGACCATACACTTCCTCACGGGAGTTCACCGTCTTTGCGGCTACCCGTTCGTGGACAGTGTACATCCTCACAGAGATTCTACCGCTCTAGCCGGATTACCCGATCTGGGAAATGTACAACCTCACAAGGGATTCCGCCCTAGATGGTATACCTGGTCTTGGACCATACACTTCCTCACAGGAGTTCACTATCTTTGCGGCTACCCGTTCGTGGACAGTGTACATCCTCACAGAGAATCTCCCACTCTAGCCGGGTCACCTGGTCTTGATCATACATACCCCCACAGCGAAACCTTTGGGAAGCCGGTCCCCAACAAATGCCATATCCAATGAAAATCATTGTGATACACACATCAACACAAATGACCGCTCTCAGGGTCGATAGCCACTAATACAAACAACAAGATCAACGCCGGATCACCTGGTCTGGGAAATGTATAACCTCACAAGGAATTTCGCCCTAGATGGTATACCTGGTCTTGGACCATACACTTCCTCACAGGAGTTCACCGTCTTTGTGGCTACCCGTTTGTGGACAGTGTACATCCTCACAGAGAATCTACCACTCTAGTCGGGTACCTGGTCTTGATCATACACACCCTCGCAGATAATCCTTTGAAGATCAGGTCATCGACAGATACCATACTCAGTGATACACGCATCTATACAATCGACTGCTCCGAACAATTGACCGCTCCTGGGGTCAGTAGCCATAAATATGGGCACAAACATGTATATCAGCAATTTGCATCGTATCACTTCACATAATAAAACAAAACACACGATCACCCATTCTTCCAATAAGGTTCCATGAACCATAAACATATTATCGCATACTTCCAACATTTATTATCACGTGGCATAACAATCACATCACACAAAAGCATATAATCCTACGCATCGTATGATTGCCACAAGGAATATTGTAATCCTCAAATAGGACCTCAAAGCATGCGTAAACGACACATGAGAACACGCAGATATGGCAATCCAGTTGATTCTATAGGCGAAGAGTAACTAACTCTATCTGAGAGCCAAACAAAACAACTGAATAAGACAAGCACTCGTAAAACATACAACAACAACAACAACAACTACGCCTTCATCCCAAAACAATTGGGGTCAGCGATATGAACCAAAAAAGAAATTCATTTTGGGTCTTCCACATGAATCCTTTTCCTCCAATCATTTCTATCCAACGCCATGTCCTCGGTGAGGTTCAAAGCATTCATATCCTTTCCTATCATCTCCATCCAAGTCTTCCTAGGCCTACCCCGACCTCTTTTAACTAATATATTTTCCCATTTCTCCAACCTTCTAACTGGAGCATCATTAGGCCTTCGCCGAATATGTCCAAACCACCGTAAACGATTCAAGACACTCGTAAAACATACAATTACCATAAAATGGCTCAGTTCATCAACAAGTAATTAAATTAATCGTAAGGCATAAACCATTGCATCACAAGCCATTCATAAGCAATCATACGACAACAGTTATATCACAATATGTAAGCAGCTTATAAGACAAGCGGCCACATCAATCCTAGTTGCCACCAATTCGTAGATTACGAGTTGTATTCAATCACATCAATCATAAGAGATGCAAGCCAACAAGTGCTACGCTACAATAAGCACCAAACAGTTCGACCACAGTCACATGCTAATATGTAGCAACTGGCATAATGCTATTATTATAAGCATTTAACTAGTACGAGAAGCTCCTTATTACTCCGCAAAGAACTGCATAAGCAGTTTAACCAACTAGAGTAATGCCTTGACAGGCGTGCACGGCTCAACGAGTAGCATACTGAACTACCGAGCAAGCAAACGATCGACCAGTGTGAACAGACTTTATGTTTCGATATTACTGGTCTGCGGGTACGCGCAGGCAAAACGTAGAAACAAATGAGACTAATTCGGGCGTCTGTTATTCTATGTCTTTTCAATAACCCGAATAGCTAGTTGAGTCCGTTCCAAAGGGGACGACTTTAGCCGAGAGAGGATTCCCCAGAGGCTGAAAAGCAGTGCCACGGATGCATCCAACTTCTGCAGAAGTGTTGAGCTAACTAATGTAGCCCCTTTTCCCTTAACTCCAATGGCTGGGGAGGCCGGATCATTGCCCGTGGGGTGGTTGTTAACAACCTGTCCATTTGAGTTTTGTACCGCTCTGTCCTCTCCCTTGACAGAACAACTAGAAGCGAATGGGTGCGTTAGGGGTTGCTTAACTAACGACCCATCCTATGCTGTGGTCTTTAAACCACTCGAGCATCTTGCCTGTGAAGGCGAATGTGAGGCCATTTATGTGATTACAGCATTGTACATTTAGCATTGTTCGAGGTCGCACGACCGTCTCATCCGATCATCGCAGTACTAGACGTATCGTGCACGACTACAAGTACTCTAGGATGAAGGGGGTATAGCTTCTCAATAGAAGCCTCAACAGGAGTGTTTCACAAAGATGTAAAGTTTATCAACTTTACTTTATCTTTTGAAACAACAGTACCTTGTGCCAACATTATACATATGATTATCTCGAATCTTATCCGCTATCGGGGTATCTACATGTCTCGCATGACTCGATACCGGCCTCGATAGACAGGATACGGGTTTCTCAACAGAACATCCGCTAAGAAGTTCGCTCGAACCCCCAATTCGGGATCACCCGAGATATGCCAAAAAGGCAAGTAGAACCAGCCAATCACATCCTTCCAAATGCTTCGATTTGGGGCAGTCTTTGATGCTTTTGCGCAGCTCCCTAAAATCTCAAGTCGACTCTGCAGGACTGCGCACAAAAAGAGCCAGGATCCTTGCGAGGTATCCCTCTCCTTGGACGAGGATGTGTCGCTCGCTCCCGACTGAACTCTTGTCGCAAGAGGAAGAGTGGTAAATGCCCCTTGCATCCTCCACGAGAATGCCTTTAAGGCATACGCAAAGAGCAAGAACCTGCATGTCATCTACAATAGCAAGGCAATACCAACACATATGCAAAAGCAAGAGCCTAGGCGCAAAGCGCGACGACAAGGTAAAGGCGGTAAGCAGAAGTGCAACGCAAAACCTCGATGCAATGCGCGACGGTAAGTAAAAGTTGTAAGCAGGAGTACAACGCGAAACCACGACGCGATGCGCGACGACAAGTAAAAGCTGTAAGGAGGAGTACAACTCGAAACCTCGACGCGGTGCACGACGGTAAGGTAAAAGACAAGGATCGCGAAACCACGTCCTTGAGTTAAATGCATACTCGTATAAATATATATGATATATATATGCATATATATTTATTTAATTGTCTTTCTTAGTTAATTGAACTCAATTCAATTGTCCAAGTCTTCTGTGTAATCTTCCCCTACCTTGAGGGGTGACGGTCCTCATATGCCAGCTGCGTAGGTAAGCACGAGCTCAAGCTATGAAGAGCGAGCAGGATCCACCATTCAACCTGTGATGCTAAAAAGGTTAGCATGCCAAAATACATATGAGAAGAGGGTCCGGTAAGACCTGCAGTAGTACCGGACCCCGATACGAGGGTAGGCAGGGAACTCAACTCCCTGCAGAATACAGAAGAGCAACAGAGGTAGCAAGATCAAGGTAGAGGGGCGAAACCCCCTACCGAAAAACAAACAAGGTGCAGGGGGCAACGGTCCCCGCCAACCTTGAAGAAATGCGATGACCCTTACTGTCGAAGAACAGATGCAGACGACCGGGGGCGTCGCCCCTGTCGACAAAGGACAGGCAGGGCTCCAGCCCCTGCCGACCTACCAGAAACGACAGGCAGGGGCTTTAGCCCCTGCCTATCCAAAAGTTTCAGGTGACAGGGTCGATGCCCCTATCGTCCTGTCAAAAGACGATTGGTAGGGGCCACAGCCCCTACCGGCCAAAGGTAACAGAGAGAGAGAGAGAGAGAGAGAGAGAGAGAGAGAGAGAGAGAGAGAGAGAGAGGGGCTGGAAACCCCTGCCAGTCGATCAACGACAGGCGGCAGGGGGGCATCACCCCCTACCAACCAGTCGGACACAGGCGACAAGAGGCATCGCCCCTGCCAGCCTGCCGACTGAAAAGGAGGAGAGAAGAAGAAGATGATGGTGCAGGGAGGGGGCTTACCTCTCCCCTGACCAAAAGAGGCAGTAGGGAGGGCTCGACCCTCCCCTGCCGTAATGAGACACAGGGAGCAGGGAGGAGGGGATCGATCCCTCCCCTGACGTAACAGAAGCAGGAAGGGGTCATGCCCCTCCCCTGCCGAACAGAGAGAACAGAGAGGAGGGGGGGCGAGCCCCTCCTCTGCCGTAACAGGAGGCAGGGGGGAGGGCTCGGCTCCTCCCCTGCCGTGACAGAGGGAACAAAGAGGAACGGGGGGCCAGCCCCTCCTCTGCCGTAACAGGAGGCAGGGAGGAGGGCTCGGCCCCTCCCCTGTCGTGACAGAGGGAACAGAGAGGAGGGGGGGCGAGCCCCTCCTCTGCCGTAACATGAGGCAGGGAGGAGGGGCTCGGCCCCTCCTGTAAAACCCAAGTTTTTGTCAAAAAAAAAAACTTTCGGACCCGGGTCGGATCCGATCCAGACCCGTAACCCATTAGGGTTACAAATCGTTATCGCGAGGGTTTTAAACCCTCGCCTTTTTTTTCTTTCCCTTGTAGCCGCTCTGTTTCCCTCCTCTCATTTCTCCCTGGAAAAAAAGAAACCCCGCTGGGGTTTCCCGATTCATACCTCCACTCGGGCCCCTTTAAGAGGCCGTATGAGGGGAAAGAGGGCACATGCGCCTCTTTCCTCCTCTCCCTCCCGATCGCCCTCCTCCTCTCTCTCTCACTCTCCCTCGTCTTCCTTGATTTGTCGGAGCTAGCCCAAGTAAACCTCCCGTCCGACGTGCTCCGAACACCACCGACTCCCTGCGGGCGACTGCGACCACAACGCCATCCTCACCCTCTCTCTGTGTTCACCCGCTCTCCCCTTCTGATCGACCTCCGAGCTTCGACCTACGATCCATCGTCGGTGACGCCGACCATGTCGGCCCCTTCTCAGGTAACTCTCTCTCTCCCTTCGTTGTTCCTCTTCTTCTTCTTCTTTCGACAGGGGTGACGCCGCTGTCGCCTGAGATTTTTGGCAGACAGGGCGACGCCATGCCTTCCCTTGGTCTGGCAGGGGCTTTGCCCTTGCCGATTTCCTTTTCGCTCGCCCTCTGACAGGCCGGCAGAGACCGGACCCCTGTCGCCTGGGCCTTCTTTCGATAGGTTGGCAGGGGCCGAGCCCTTGCTGCCTTCGGTTCCTTTGACAGGCCGACAGGGCTATGGCCCTGTCGTATCTTTTCGGCAGATCGACAGGGGCCAAGCCCCTGTCGCCTGGGTTCCTTGTAGGATAGCAGGGGCCAAGCCCTTGCCGCCTTTACCTTCTCGGCAGGGGCTTCACCCTTGCCCTTTGTGTCTTTCCCGGCAGACAGGGGCAAGGCCTCTGTCGCCTTTGGTTTGGTCGGCAGGGGTGATGCACTGCCCCTCTCTGTCTCCCTCTTTTGTTTCGGCCGGCAGGGGCGATGCCCCTGCTGTCGTTGGGATTCCTTCGACAGGGGCTTTGCCCCTGCCCCTTCTTTTTCCTCGATAGACAGGGGTTCGCCCCTTGTCTCTGCCCTTTTTCCCCCTCTTCGGATGTGTTAGCCAGGGGCTTCACCCCTGCCTCCTCGTAGTTTGCTCAGGCAGGGGCCTCACCCCTGCCGTTTGAATCTTCTGTCTGGCAGGGTAGTCGCCTTGCCTCTCGGTTCTTGTCAGGCAGGGACTACCGTTCCCAGGTTTCGTCAGGCAGGGGTGAAGCCCCTGCCATTTCTAGATTTCTGGCATATCCTCTGCCCCTTATCTTTCTTTCATTCTGTTTTTACTATACTAACAGTTTACTTCTCTCAACTTGCACAACAGAGCTTGTTCGTGCCCCACAACTCGAGTTGTCATCACTTACGTTCAGAGACGATCGAAACCTCACAACTTCCCAAGGTAGGGGAAAGTTGCGCAAAAATGGCAGTAGATGAACTGAATTAAGTTGAAATAATTAATAGTCATTCTAGAGATGCCTAATCGTACTTTATTTCCTTTCTGTACTTCTCTGCTTTGCGTATTTAACTGCCTACACGCTTATTGGTTGAGATATGGTTTCGTACCTTATGCATTATTTGCATATTTACATATTTACTTGCTTGTTTAGATATTTGATCGATGTACAAATTTGTACCTCGTGCATTTTAGTTATACATCTTTCGCTCGAGGTGTAATTTTTGCATATCGAGTATTGCTTAGTACTTTGCTATCACGCTATAATGTTCCCATGCTCACAGTTATTGTATACAAGTCGATGCAGCCTTTTATATATCCTGTTTTTTGTTAATTTTCGAAGGATGCGAGTTGCGCAACAGTTCCTCCTGAAAGGATGCGAGTTTTCAGATGCACCATTTTGTAAAAGCGAAAATTGGAAGTCTTGCAGGTTGCGAAAGTGCAACTAAGTTTTTTCAAGGCAATACTTTCGAATAAAATGTTTTATAACTCTAATTTGATATTTTAATATGATTCAGAAACTCTGAAAAGGGTCACAACTTATCAAGGGTGCAACCTTGCAATGCAAGCTTGAAGGTTTTGGGAGTTTCAATATATATCAAGCAAGTCTCTCAAATTGCCGTGTCTTTGGAGAACGGAAGCTAGACCCGCAACGATCTCCTGCATGCAATGTTGTATCGTCACTTCAAAAGAGTGATTCAAGGCAAATCTCATATAGTGCAACATGCCATTATGTTAATATAAATTAAAAGACTTGATCTTATGAAACAAAGTAATTATTGTATCACTTCTCTTATAAAGGATAAATGTTGGGGTTTCTTTTGAGAAACCGTTTCTCCTTTTTATCGTAGTTGTACCTTTTAATAGGTATGGCCGTACCTTTGGACAGGTGCGTCACATTGGTGTTACGATGATCGGATGAGAGGTATATGGTAACCTCGAAACGTGTTTTGGCACCTTGTTGCAATCATGTAATGTTGATGATCGCCTAACAGGCAAGAGGCTCGTGAGGGTCTAAAGGACCAGAGCATGACAAATATGAAATTGAATGATTATACTGTGTACTTTTACAAAGCAGATGTGTTGGGGATTTCATATGAGAAATCCATTCCCCTCTCATCGTGATTGTACTTTTGAACATGTACGTTGTGTATTACGATGAGTAGGATGAGGGGTCCATGTTTACCTCGAACGTGCAATGGCGCGTATAACATACATAATAGTGACGGTTTCGCCTTCACAGGCAAGATGCTCGAGTGGGTCGAAAGACCAGAGCATGTAGAACGTGGCGGCGGTTAAGAAACCTCAGTCGTGCTCGTTCGACATGGTTCGTCAAGAGAGAGGATCGATGGTACAAAACTCCGATGGACAGGTCCTTTAATGGCAGTTACGGGCAAAAGACTCGGATTCCCCAGTCATCGGAGTTAGGGAAAATGGACTACAAATGGTAGCTTACAGTTGGATGCATCCACAGACCACCTATGCCTTTGGGGATTTACTCTCTTTGTCACTGGCCATCCCCTTAGGAGCCATCCGAGTTATCTAAAACACATAGCATAATAAACCCCTGGATTGGTCTCGACTGTTTCTATGTTTCGTGCCTTGCGCGTACCCGCCTGGCCAGCTAATATCGAAACATAAGATAAACTATTCACATTATTGAAATATGCACGTTGGTTGTAGCGTTACACTAGTTCCTTGTTTGTAATAACTGGCTGCTCGTGCTAGTTAAATGCTTATGATAATAGCATTATGCTAGTTGCAATATGACACTTGTGATATGCTTTACTACTTAGTCAAACTATCCTGGCTTGTCAATGTGATTGCTTACAGCTCGTAACCTACGAACTGTTTATAACTAAGACTAATGGAGTTGCCCGTCTTATTAGTTGCTTACAACTTCTGGTTAGTATTACTATTGTTGTATGATTGCTTACCCAGTGCAACTTATAGACTGTTTGTCGTGCAATTTCTTGCACCTTATGAGTGAGGTAGTTACTTGCCGTAAAATTTTGTAAACCTTTAATTGCTTGCACATTCAAATATTCATGTTAGAAATGCTTACTCATTTACATAGTCTATTGCACCTGCCAAATATAACTCATAATTTGTTTTAATTGCTTATTTCAGTTCTATATTGACTCTCTTGTGCACCTACCAGTTTTTTATGAAACTGACCCATTGATGGGCAGGTGATGTACAGGTGATACAGCTTGCGATGACACGATGACGTGATGAGATCAAGATGAAGCTCTTTCCCTGACGTTTCGCTCCTGAGGATATGTTAGTAAATTTGGTATAAAGTGTCTTTAAAAAAATTCTCTTTTTATTAAACCTTGAGTTACTAAAGCTGTTATACTAAACTTCTTTTTGGTTTTAATAAATATAATGAGTTGCAAATCTGATGTACACATTCTCAATTATTGAAATTGCATTATGAAACCATTTGATTTCAATGGTTATGCGAAATTCGACAAAAGAAAGTTTACGTTGTAATGCGCTCAAGGTCGATTGACTTGTTTTGAAAAAACATCATTTTCCGCTGAAGTACTATTTAAACTCTGATAATCGTATGATTTCAAAGCTTTATAAAACTATTCTAAAAGTTACAAGTCATGGATTTTTGGGGCGTTACACCTCCCCTGCCGTGACAGAGGGAATAGAGAGGAGGGGGGCGAGCCCCTCCTCTGTCATAACAGACCAATCGGCAAGGGCTTTTGCCCCTGTCAGTCAACGAAAGGAAGAAGAAAAGAAAAAGGGGGAGAAAAGTAGGAGGCGGCGTACCAGGGGTCGCCGACGTCGGTGTCGGCCGCAGCGACAGCGATGGCGGCGGAGGGCTCTGAGCTGGGTCGCCGGTGGCGGCAGCAAACGAGCGAGAGAGAGAGAGCTTAGTGAGAGAGACGAGAGACAATGAGGGAGATGAGAGACAGTGATGGAGAGAGAGAGAGATTTCAGAGAGAGAGAGTCGGGAGAGCGTAGAAGAAAGGGGGGGGGTTTGAGAACCTCCCTCATCCTTGCCTCGTGACCTTAGAAGGCACGGGAGAGGCAGTCGGGGTGCCCGACTGCCTGTCCCCCCCTTTGGATCCGGGTCGGGTCAAAATCTGGATCCGACCCGATCCAAACATTTTTTTTAAGGTTGTTACAATAACCTTGAGGCTACTCCATCTAGACCTCTTCTTTTAAATCCCCATGAAGGAATGCATTTTTAACATCAAGTTGACTAAGGGTCCACCCATGTTCAATTGTCAGGCCAAGTATAATACGAATAGTTCTCATTTTCACCACTGGGCTGGATGTCTCATCATAATCTTGACTGTATTCTTGAGTAAAACCTTTGGCAACAAGACGTGCCTTGTATCGTTCAATGCTAGCATCCGGTTTATATTTAATCTTATATACCCATTTTGAACCAACAACATTTTTATCTGGGGGACAATCAAAACTATCTCCCATGTTTGACACTCATGAAGTGTCTCGATCTCCTCATTCATCGCTTCAATCCATTTGTTAGATTGAATAGCTTGACGAAAACCAAGTGGTTCCTCGTGTTTTTCAATCTTGGATAGAAAGATCTGAAAATCCATAGAAAAGTTATCATAACTCACCTATTTTTCAATAGGGTGCCTTATCCTGCCTGATCTTCTTGGTGCCTCTCTGTTATTGGACAATGCCACCTGTTCTCCAGCAGGTACATCTGTTTGCTCTCTGAGTCTCTTGGTATAAACATTTTCTTTGTATCTCAGACATTCTGTTTCTGATACCTCATCTGAAACCGTCTCATGTATGCTTTCAGGAGCCAAAGTAGTATGTTCTGCAACATGTGAAATAAGTTCAGCACTGATATGTTCACGATTGTGATCTGCTTTATTTTTCAGAAAACTATTTTCATCAAAAATAACATTTCTGGAGATTTTGATCTTCTTATTGGCAGGATCATAGCACCTGTAACCCTTGTGTTCATCTGCATAACCTACAAATTGGCATATAGAGGCTTTGTCCTAAAATTTGGTTTTCATGAATTTATCAACATGTACATAACATGTGCATCAAAAAACTCGTAGCTCATCATAATCAGGATGTACACCAAAGAGAACATAATAGGGAGATTGATTTTCAAGAATAGGCATAGGAAGACGATTTATCACATGAGTGGCAGTATGAAAAGCTTCTATCCAAAGACTAATAGGCAAGTTACAATCATGCATCATACTCATTGCACTTTCCACAATGTGTCTGTGTTTACGTTCAGCAATTCCATTTTGTTGTGGAGTGTACGGGCAAGAAACTCTACGATGTATCCCATTATCTTGGAGAAAATCTAAAAATTCTTTGGAAGAATACTCACCACCTCCATCACATTGAAGAATCTGAATATTTTGGGAGAATTGAGTTTTAATGTAGGCATGAAAGTGACAAAATAAAGAAGACCTCTGATTTGTGTTTCATAAACAATATCCAGGTAAAGTGAGAGAAACTGTCAATAAAGGATACATAATATTTACTTCCAGAAGAAGAAGGATTGGGGGCTGGGCCCCAAACATCAGAACATATTATCTCAAAAGGCATGGAAGCTCTTTTATTTATTTGATGAAAAGGAAGTACATGACTTTTGCAGACCTAATAACTGGGACACATTTTATCCTTCAATAAAGGTGAAACAGACTCTGAAAGAAAACCATTGGACATTAATTTTTCAATAAAGACTTTACTATAATGACCAAGACGAGAATGTCAAAGATCTGGCTTATTACATTTAGATAAACTTAGAACACTTTTAGAGACACGATCAGACTTGGGCTTCAGGACACTGGAGGCTGGATCTTCATTGAAGATATACATGTCTCCACGTCGCTCTCCTTTAGCGAACATCTCCTTCGTTTGAAGATCCTTGACAAAGACAAAAGTAAGAGTAAATTCCACAGATGAATTGGTAGAATCAACAAGCTTAGAAATAGAGATAATGTTTTTCTTTATGTTTGGTGCATGGACAACATTAGATAAAGAAATGAATGAAGACTCGGACAAAGAGATGAGGACGTTGCGTACGCTTGAAATAGGGTGGTGAGTCCCATCTCCAGTTACAATATTAGATTTACCAAAATATGGGGTCAAAGTAGAGAACTTACCTGCATTGCCGGTGACATGGCCTGTTGTCCCAAAGTCTACATACCATATTCCATCATCATTCTATTTCAGGTTCAAGTTGGCCATAGCAGACAAGAGAAGATCCTTGGCATAATCACTGACCCGAAAGGTACCCGCAGTTCCTGATGTAGCAACATTTTTATTGTTTTGTATTCTATTACGATTTTGGGGTTTGAACCAACAATTAGCTTTGATATGACCACATTTGTTGCACTAGTAGCATGTGGGAACACTCTTTGAAAGACCGACAGTGAAATTTGGCGTAGGTAGCAACCCACGTCCACCCTGGATTTGTGCTCCTCTTATTAAATGTTGTCAAATAGGTTGGACCCGTTTGGGTCGGCGGGTCGGATCCAGACTCGAACTGCATATTGCGTGTTTGATGTCCTTGTGTCATTCTTGTAATATTGTATTTACTTCAAAACTGTTTTGTAACCTGTGGTGTATAAATATTAACTATTAGGTCACGTATCATTAAGTGAAATACGTGAGCCTATTGCAACTGATAACTCTCTGTTGTTTCTCTCTTCCTCTATCTTCTTTTCTTCTTTATTTCTCCTGTTGCAGATCAGCTCAGGTGGAGACTCAAGATTTAACATGGTATCAGAGCAGCGTCAGATCTAGGGCTTGGTATTGCTTCCAAAAGGTATGAACATAGAGATCACTGTCTACTTTTAATCAGGAAATACCCCTCCATTGTTCTTGGCTTTTCTTCTCTAGTGAAATCTGGGTTACTGTATTGTCTCCTTAACAAAATTTGTTCTCTCTTTAAACCTATTCTGGGTTGGTCGTGTCCTCGTTTGAAACATCTGTTCTCTCTTTAAACCTATTCTGGGCTGGTCGTGTCCTCGTCTGAAACATGTCCTCTTCTTTAAAATCTATTCTTCCTTCAAATCGGATGCAACAAGTAACATCCTTTCTTCCAAATCGTTACCTAAATAAACGTGTTTCCATGAATCAACAGTTTGCAGACCATTTGCTGTGATTCTTTATCTTAGAATCACGATTTCTTTGATTTTTATTTTTCTTATTCTCTTATCTGAAAACTGATTGTTGATAAATATGAAAACACAATTTTATCGTGATCCTTGTATAATGATATTTTCTTAAAGGTCTATTAGTGCTAATCAAACATGGTGTGTTCAAATGATCCAGTTCATGAACATTGAAGTTCATCGCAATATTCACGTGATATGATCCCGATTATCAAAAAAAAAGGAGAGGGATAAATTCAAATTCGGTTGTAACAGGTCCTCTTAGTTCTCTCTTTGAGTACTTTCTCTTCAAATTTGCGTACCCCGTAATTATGGATTCCTCTTCAACTCAGTCTGGTCTGTCCTCAAACTTTCTTAGCCAGCTTGTCTCTGAGAAATTAAACAATTCAAATTTCCTGACTTGGAAGAGACAAATAGCTTCCTTTATTAGGAGCCAAGATCTCTTTGGTCATCTGGATGGATCCATTCCAGCCCCACCAGAGTTCATCGCAAATGAGGAAACAGACGCACAAGGAGCTGCATCTACTAAACTTGTTCGAAATCTGGATTATGTTGCTTGAATGAAGAAAGATCAGGCATTAATTGCATACATCACTTCTACCTTATCTCAGGAAGTGCTAGTTGCTATTCCCGATGACTGCACCACGATGGAATTGTGGAACAGGTTGACACAGACATATTCTCAGATATCTGAAGCCAGAGTTTTGTTTCTCAAGCGTGAATTCCATCGTCTCAAAAGGGCAACCTATCGAATCATGGAATATTTGAACAAGATAAAAACCATTACAGATCAACTCGCCATCATTGGATGTGAAGTGTCGGACAAGGATAAAGTACAACAGACGCTGAATGGTTTGGGCCCAGATTATCATGTCTTGGTGACATCATTGTTGTGTTTGCCCATTCTTCCCATATTTGAGGACCTCCGGGCAAAAGTTTTATAGTACGAAATGTCGTTGAAAGGTATTGCTGAAGATTTTGGTGCTCAATCTGATTCCCAAGATGTTTTGGCTACTGGGCTCTCTTTTGGTCGTAATCGTGGAGGAAATAGTTTCAGAGGAGGAAGAGGTCGTGGCAGATTTGCTGGTCCAGGTTTGCTTCCTACACCCAATATGTCGTTCAATTCCAATACGAGGAACCAAAATCAAAGAGTTGTTCCAACATATTACCTGTGTAATAAAAAGGGACATATTAAAGCAAATTGCTGGTTTAATCCTCAAAATAAAGGAAAGTCGCAAAACACTGAAAGCAAGAAGGAAGATAATGTTACCAAAACCGATGGAGAGGTAAAACAACTTCTACTGACAGCATTGTCTGGGTTGCACTTGAAGCAGAATGATCAAGGACTGTGGTATGTTGATTCAGGAGCAGCGACCCATGTTATGGGGGATGTTGCTAAGCTCTCAAGCTCGATTTCTTATTTTGGTAAAAATAGTAGTCACTGGAGATGGCTCTCACCATCATATTTCTCACATTAGAGATGCAATCATTCCCTTGTCAAAATCATCCCTCAGTTTGTCAAATGTTGTCCATGCTCCTAACATAAAAAAAAATATTATTTCTGTGTCTAAACTTATTGATAATAAACATGCTTATGTTGAATTTACTCCATCTTCTGTGCGTGTCAAGGATCTTCGAATGAGAGAGACATTCGCTGAAGGGGAGCGACAAGGAAATATGTACATCTTCAAGGAAGACCCATTTGCGCATACCAGTTCTGTCTTGAAGCCACCATTGAAGTCTAAGTCTTTTCAGTCTGAGTTATCTGTGTCAGGTCCTGAGTTTGTTTTTAGTCTTTCCAAATGTAATAAGTCAAGTCTTTGGCATGACCGTCTTGGTCACTGCAGTCATTCATTTCTTGATAAACTTGTTTCAAGAAACTTGATTCCTAAATCGAGTTTAACACTTGATGAAAATAATAAAAAGTGCTCTAGTTGTCAAATACGTAAGAGTCATGTACTTCCTTTTGATTCTATAAATAAAAGAGCTTCAAGGCCTTTTGAAATTGTTTATTCTGATGTTTGAGGCCCTGCACATGTTTGTTCCCTTTCTGACAGCAAATATCATCTCATCTTTATTGACAGTTACTCTCGTTATACTTGGATATTCTTTATGAAGCATAAGTCTTAAACCTTTCACATATTTCGCAACTTTCATGCCTTCGTTCAAAACCACTTCTCTACTAATATTCTGCATCTTCATTGTGATGGAGGTGGTGAGTATACATCGAAGGATTTTATTGATTTTCTCCAAAGCAATGGAATAAAGCGTAGAGTGTCTTGCCCACATGCACCACAATAGAATGGGATCGCTGAGAGAAAGCATAGGCATATTGTTGAAACAACCATGAGCATGATGCATGACAATAATCTCTCCATTAGTCTGTGGACAGAAGCATTCTATTCAACAATCTACATTATAAATCGTTTGCCCATGACAGTTTTACATAATAGTTCACCATATCTTTCTCTTTTCGGAATTCAGCCTGATTATAATGATCTGCGTGTTTTGGGATGCACTTTCTATGTTCATATTGATGATTCTCTCAGAAATAAATTTCAACCAAAGGCTTCCAAGTGTAGGTTCGTGGGATATGCAGATGATTACAAAGGGTATCGCTGCTATGACCCTACGACTAGGCATGTCAAAATTTTCAGGAATGTTGTGTTCGATGAGAATGATTTTGGATTACTTAATACCTGCCAAATAATTCCCAGAGAGGAAGTTTATCATCCATGGTTGAATGCAGAATTATTTGCAAGTATTTATGGCGATTGCCCACCTCAGTGTACTCAGGAGACGCAGTCGGCTGACCAGAATGACATTGACTCAGGCCAAGAGTACTTGCCTCAATTGGGTGATCAGACAAATGGGGCTTCATATGTTGAAGAATGTGTAAACTCACAGACTCACCCCATTGATAAATTTAAAGGTAATGTCTACGTGCGAAGAGAAAAAGGTACTTCTCTCGTTCCTCACATAGAACCAAATACCCATGTGCATGTTGGAAGCATGAGGAGTTCAAATAGAATCATACATCCTATTGACAGATGGGTCAACTACAATAAATTTTCCATGGATCTTCAACTCTTTTTATCTCAAGTTGATAAGCAAGATGAACCCGTAGAGTTTCATCAAGCCGTGAAATCAAATAAATGGATTGAGGCCATGAATGAAGAGGTGGAAGCACTCCATGAATGTCAGACATGTGAAATTGTTCCCAGACCTCTTAACAAAAATGTTGTTGATTCCAAATGGGTTTTCAAGATTAAGTACAAACCCGATGGCACCATAGAACGATATAAAGCCAGGCTTGTGCGAAGGGATTTACACAAGAATATGGGCAAAACTATGATAAAACTTTTAGTCTCGTAGTCAAAATGGGAACAATAAGAATTATATTGTCTTTAACAGTCCAACATAAATAGACATTGAGTCAGTTGGATGTCAAAAATGCATTTCTTCATGGAGACTTTAAGGAAGTAGTTTACATGGAACAACCTCCTAGATATGCTGAGGGAGACCCAAGCACACATGTATGCAGGTTAAATAGAGCTATCTATGGCTTGAAGCAAGCCTCACGCTCGTGGTTTGAAAGCTTCTCTCTGGAAATACAGAAACATGGGTTCTCTTGATCCTTCTTGGACCACTCACTGTTCATCTTCAAGGACAAAGGCATCACCACCCTGTTGTTGATATATGTTGATGATATCATTATTACAGGAAACTCAATGAGCCACATTGAGGAAATAAACAGACTCTTAAGTCAAAGATTTAAGATGAAAGACTTAGGAGATTTGCGATACTTGGAGTTGAGGTAGACAGGAAGCGTGATTGCTTAATACTGACACAACATAAATACACATTGGATTTATTGGGGAAATTTGGCATGTAAGATTGTAAGCCTTTGCCTACACCAAGTGTCTTACATCAAAAGCTCATCTCTCAGGATGGAGATTTCTACCCAGATCCTACAAGATATCAAAGTGTAGTCGGGATGCTTCAATATCTTACTTTTACTCGCCCTGATATTGTTTACTCAATCAATCAAGTGTCTCAGTTTATGCATGAGCCGCGAACGGGACATATGGATGCAGTCAAGAGAGTGTTGAGATATTTAAAAGGTACGGTTGGAGATGGGTTGGTATATAAAAAAAGTTGGAAAAGCGAAGATATGCATGACGTCATGGTCTACAGTGATGTCGACTGGGTAGGAGATCCTGATGAAAGGAGGTCAGTTTCTGGGTATTGCATCTTTCTTGAGGAAAACTTAGTATCGTGGAGCAGTAGAAAACAAAAAGCAATAGCTAGATCAAGTACTGAAGCTGAATACCGATCAATGGTTGCTGCAACTACTGAAGCTACTTGGACAAGGCATTTGTTGAATGAGTTGGAAGAACGGATCTCAAAATCTATCCTATTGTGTGATAACCAGAGTGCCATCAAAATATCCTTCAATCCCATTTATCACAGTAAGACAAAACATATTGAGATAGAGCAGCATTTCGTCCGACAGAAGGTTGAAGACAAAGAGATTGAGCCTCTCTTCATCTTTACGGAAGACCAGGTGGCAGATTTATTTACAAAGGGATTAACAAAAAGTAGATTCTGGTTCTTAAAGAACAAGTTGTCCATGGTACAAGACCACGCACAACTTGAGGGAGGCTATTAAATGTCGTCAAATAGGTTGGACCCGTTTGGGTCGGCGGGTCGGATCCAGACTCGAATTGTATATTGCGTGTTTGACGTCCTTGTGTCATTCTTGTAATATTGTATTTACTTCAAAACTGTTTTGTAACCTGTGTTGTATAAATATTAACTATTAGGTCATGTATCATTAAGTGAAATACGTGAGCCTATTGCAGCTGATAACTCTCTGTTGTTTCTCTCTTCCTCTATCTTCTTTTCTTCTTTATTTCTCCTGTTGCAGATCGGCTCAGGTGGAGACTCAAGATTTAACACATTTGCCTCGCCCCCCTTTATAAGAGGCATCTCCTCGCGCACGATCAGCAGTCATGCCTGTGGCAATAACATCATGCATAGATGATTGCCTAGCTGAAGCATCTGACATACTTTTCAAGGACATCTCGTACTGGAACAGTTAAGCACATAAATCCTTAAAACTGGGCAACATAAGCAAACACAATAAAGAAGTGACAATAACATGATACTCTGATCCTAGGGCACTCAGTGTCTGCTGCACTTTTTCTTTATCTGACATTGGACAACCGACAATTGCTAATTGATCTGTGATGCTTTTGACTTGATTTAAAAACTCAATAATGGTCATTGTCTCCTTTTTTAAAAGTTGAAATTCACGCTTAAGAAATAACACCTTAGCCTTTGATATCTGAGAGTAGGTCTGAGCTAGAGTCTCCCACAATACTTTAGTTGTGCAATCATCAAGAATAGAAACTAATACTTCTTGTGACAATGTGAAGGTGATATACGCGACAAGAGCCTCATCGCGCTTCATCGAAGCAACAAATGCAGGGTTGCGAACAATGTCTGACAATTCTCCTTCCTCTTTTGCTTCTTGTGTGATAAACTCTGAAGGCGCTGGAGTTGAGCCATCCAAGTGACCTGAAAGATCTTGACTTCGAATGAATTGACTTCGAATGAAAGGAGTAATCTGCCTTTTCCAAGTCAGATAGTTGTTTGTATTTAATTTTCCAAAGATTAGCTGTCCCAGAAAATTAGAAGAAAGACTAGAATTGGCAAAAGCATCCATTTACAGACCTTGAAAATTTTATATTCAAAGTTAAGAGGAATTAAGAACGAGGATAATGACTAAAAAAAACTGAAATTGAATCAATGAAGCAAGATTGCGTAACTGATTTCAGGTTGAAAATAGGACTGAAATAAAGAAGAAGACGTGAGATGACACGTCAAGGTCGGCTGGTGAAGAATAACAAAGATTCATTTGCTGGTAAATAGGGAAGAAAAACAGGAATATATGAGACCTAAAAACGTAGACAAGGTTAAAAGACGAAGACAATTAGAAGACAAAAACAGAAACAGGAAGCAGATCTGAAGAGAGCTGCAGCAGATCTGAAGAGAGGACGACAAACAAATATATATATATATATATATATTTGTTTTATGGGAGCAATAGATCTGAAGATAAGCAAACGACGGCTAACGAGAACTGATCTAAATTTATTTCAGATCAGTTGGAACACACACAGCAGATCTGAATGTGTTTCAGATCTGCGATATAGATAGCTAACCTTTGCTGAAAAAGAGAAGGCGTCAGGGGACAGATCGTGTAGCAGACGATGACAGAAGAGGAATAAGAAGACGTCAGGTGACAGATCGCAACCTGATTCACGTGGTCTGGTGTCGAAGAAGAGAACTCGACTTTTCACGTCCCTGAGGAAGATCTGATTCATGTGGTCTGATGACAACGAGGAGAACTCGACTTTTTCTGCAGCAGATCTTTGCTGATTCACTTGGTCTGATGTCGAGGAAGAGAACTCAGCTTTTCACGTCCCTGAGGAAGATCCTTTTACGCCCAGAAATGTCGCCGCTCTGATACTATGTTAAAACTGCCAATGGGTTGGCGTGTTTTGTTGAAGAAAGGAGAAAGGAGTAATCGTCTTGCTCCAAAGCACCCTCTCTTGGCGATCCACATTCTCCACCGTTCTCTCTTTCGTCATCAAGTTCAGTTGTACTTTGACTGCCTCATATTGAATAACGTGTGAAGGGTCGGGTATGTACTTTCTCATCACCGGGACGTGAAAGACATTGTGAATATGGGAAAATTGAGGCAGAAGTGCCACTCGATACGCTGACTCACCAATCCGCTCAAGGATCTTAAAAGGTCCCACATACCGAGGGCTAAGCTTCTTTTTTTCGAACCTGAAAAAACTCTTTGTCGGTGATATCCGCACAAAAATATGCTCTTCCACTGTAAAATTGAGCTCTTTGTGCCGTTGATCGACGTAACTCTTCTGTCGGCTTTGTGCAACGATCAATCATTGTCGAATCAATCGCACCTGATATGAATAATACTAGATCACCTCTGGAGATTCAACTACTCTAACTCTGACCTCATCTCAACACATCGGGGATCTACAAGGCCTACTACAGAGCTTTATATACGGGGCCATACCAATACTAGCGTGATAGCTATTGTTGTATAAAAACTCAGCAAGTTTCACATGCTTATCCCAATCTTTAGTGTAAGACCCAGGATTTTCAAAAAAAAAGGTCGGTCCCGGGTTGGGTCTGGACTCGATCCGGACCCAAACTGGATACCCTACCCCCGTGCTTTTATAAAGCAACAAAGGGGTTAGGGTTTTCTCATTTGAGAAAACCCTCCCCACCTCCGTCGCCTGCCCTGGTCTCTCCTCCGGTCCGACCTCCAGCCGTCGGCCGACGACTCGCTGGAGCGTTGACCGACAGCCTCCCCCCCCCCCCCCCTCTCGAGCTCCCTCAGTCACCAGAACCCCGACGAGCCCCACCACTTGTTTCTCCCTCTCTCTCTCACGATGTTTTTCCGACAGCCGACACCCCTCCTGCGGGAACCCTGCTCGTCGACGAGTTCAGCGCCCTCCGCGGCCCTCCCCGAGTCTTATTCTCTCTTCTCCTCCCTCGACCCTCCTGTTCTCAGGTCGGTGGACCAGAGCCACCATCGTGGTGGCTCTGGGTCTGCCAGGGAGGGAGGTGCTGAGCACCTCCCCTCCTCATTCTTTTCCCCTCTCTTTGACCCATTCGGGTGGCAACGGCAGGAGGTCGGCGACCTCCTGCCTCACCCTCCTTGTCTCCCTGTTGCGGCAGGGGAGGGCGAGACCCTCCCTACTGCTCGCACTCTCTCTGTGTCCCAATGGGGTCCGACTCGGCCAGGTAGTCGAGCCCACCTCCCTCTCGGTCGAGGTTGGGGCCGAGCTCGTCCTGACAACCGAGCCCACCCCTCTCCCTGCCTCCCTCTTCACGGCTGGCTCACCCTTGCCTTCGTGCCCTTTCAGCAGACGGAAGGGAGGTCCTGCCTCCCTCGCCGTTTGCCTCTCTGCAACCGAGGATCGGGCTCGGCCTGACAGTCGAGCCCCACCCCTCCTTAGTTGCCTCCTGGCAAGGTCGAGGTTGGGCCCCCTGTCGAGCCCACCCCTTGGTTCCAGCCTCTGTAAACTAGGAACGGGCTCGGCAACCGAGCCCACCTTTGCCACACCCCTCGGTCGGGGCCGCTGGGCTTGCCCTGCCTCCTGTGCGATTCTTTTTCAAATAAATTGTTTGCATATTCACGTTTTTTTTTTTCACAGCTTGAAGAACGGATCCCGCTCGCGTCTCGTGGCCCACGTTCACCAGTTACACTCGAGACGTGCGCAACCTCGAAACCCTCAAGGTAGGGGAAAGTTGCACAAAGGACAATGAACAAACTTAAATTAAGCAATTAAAACTTAAAATGGAAAAGAAATGATTAAGGACAATATATATGTATACGTATATCTATATATGTACGCATTTAACTCAATGATGCGGTTCCACGATCCTTGTCCTTTTACTTGTTTTTTTACTGTTTTCTGTTGCCGTCACGCTTGATGTGCCCAGGCTTTTTCTTTTCACATTTACTTTCCTGTTTTACTGTTTTCTGTTGCCGCCGCGCTTTATGTGCATAGGCTCTCTCCGCATTTATTTTCTGTATTTACATTCTTGTCTTTACTTGTTTTCATTTGCTTATGTTTCTGCCTTACTGCTTTATTTTGCCACCGCGCTTCGCGTGCAGGCTTTGCTTACGCATCTGTTTAGCCGAGGTACGATTTTGTACCTTGTGCACTGCCTCACGCATTTACTTGCTTGCATATTTATTTGGTCGAGGTACTGTTTCATACCTCTTGCACTGCTTACAAGGTTTTGCGCTCAATGCGTAGTTCTTCACTTTGGGGATCGATTGCACCTTACCACCGTACTATATTGTGCACGAGCTTGCTTTTTGTTGACTTGCACTTAAGTACAGCTTTGAGCGTATTTCGTTTCGTTCAGAAATGTGCAGAAAAGCTTATGCTGCCTAGTATAATCCAGAAATGGACCAAATATAGTTTGTCTCAATTGCATTAATCTTGTTGACCATGGCAACTGTCCACTTTTTCTTTTTCTTTTTCTTTTTCGCTATTTCTTCAAACTTAACAGGATCACAATTAAAAGGAAAACATTAAGTTTAGGCAAACCTGTCACAAATAAATTCTAAATCTCTAATGCTAAAGGGCATTCTATTAGTACAAGGTGGGTTTCTATGAGTAGATTTTAGAGATGGAGATATTAATAATGGAACATGACTAAAATCATCATCAATATGCTCATTTTATTCTCAACTTCATTATCAAAATTAACACTAATATAAAGATTTTTTCTGCATAGTTCCAATTTCGGTGCTGTGGTTCATCAAGTTCACAATTCTTACAGATTATCTTCTCAGTAACCTAAACATGGAGCTGATATGCTTTTGTGAGCGCAAGAACCAATTAAGATGTAATTGTCATTATCTAAATTTTTCTTCTCCTTTGGTCACATATTTAATGGACACAAAGAGTCTGATGCATAAAAAAACTGTTGATTATAAAGGGTTTATGAAATCTTTCTTTACATAAAATCAATGGAATATGCCATTACAAATGTTGTATAGTACAATAAAATTTGAAAATTGACTTAAAATGGTATTGCTTCCAATTTTTTGCTGCTGCAATGCTTTCACTAAGCACTTTAACATTATAATGTAGCTACTATTGTATGTTAGAAGTCCCTGATCGGAAAGTTGATTTTCAATTGTTGATTTCTGCAGCCAGGAGTAACTACCGATGAAATTGACAAAGCAGTGCATCAAATGATAATTGAAAATGGTGCATACCCATCCCCTCTTGGTTATGGTGGCTTTCCAAAAAGTGTCTGCACATCTGTAAATGAGTGCATCTGCCATGGAATTCCAGATTCTTGTGCACTTGAGGTGAACTTTTAGTCATGTTCTTCCACTCCATGTTATTCCATTATTTACTATTTGCTGCTAGTATGAGTCATGCTTACCTAAATGGCTTTGTTTTGAAATTAATACATTTGCATTTGGTTATTTTGAAGTCTTGCTACCTAGCCATTATTATATCTTTTTGGAAAAATGTTTGTTTGGTTATTCGGTTTAAAATTTTCCATCATTTTCTTTTCACTGGCATACATAAAAGACAAACTTCAGTCATTAAGTTCTCCCACCATGGAAGTTCCTGTAAAGAATGTTGTTCATTGTGGCAAGCATATGAAAGAGTTTCTAACTTCTGCTTTCAATTGACAGGATGGGGATATAATTAACATTGATGTCACAGTGTATTTGAATGTAAGTCCTTTAATATCCTATGCTACTTTGTTTTATGTGCAGATACAGATACCGTTATGATTCTATGTACTAGAAATCGCATTGTTGATATAACCGACTTTTCTGTTATTCAGTTATTTATCTTTCTTAATGTGATAATGTGGACCTTTATTGATTAAATTAGGCCTATAGCTAATTTTATTTTATCTTTGTTATTCATGAATGTCTTAGATACACCATTCTCCAATGGGCATCTTGGAATATGCATATCCACACACAAACCACATATTTGGTGTTGATGTGCATGTTGGAACTTTGGTATGAATTAGAATATCACCTTCTCACACATTTTGGACTGGATTAGGCTGCGTATATACTAATGCCATTCATGTTTGATATCTAGCAATTTGAATGTGACAAATTATTTTCTTGGCTATTGCATTTTGATGCAATCCGGACCATTCAATTTTGTCCTTTACAATATATTTTGGTAGTTAAGTCTCTTAATCCAAAGCATGTTAAACGAACCATGATGAACCTCTCCGTATGGGCTGATCTACAAGAGATACATGAGTAAGCGAGACTCTACTCACTGATACCAAATTTGTGGTACATGACACTTATACGTACATACATATATATATATATGTGTGTGTATGTATATGTTTGCTATAGCCGTTTGTACATGCAATCTAGTAGAAAACACTTTTTTCAACTTTTTTGCAATTTTTTTGTGGATCTAACCTTACAGCTGTGATCTACATAGTTTTTTTAGTACAAAATGGGTCTCAGATCATGTATTTGCAATTGTGACATATAAGCAGGTTTTTAAAGGTTTAAAAAATCAACCCACAAAATGCCAAAATTTCAAGAATAAAAAAATCATATTTTTACTTTGAAAAAATGTGTTTCCTAGCAAACAAAACACGTTGAACACATCTAAAGGTCAGATTGAGTGGATACAACTTGCATCTATGATTTTCTAACTAGATTGTACATATTGTAGACTGTAGCAAATATTTATCCATATATATGTATGCATGTATCTATGTATATATGGATCACACTCTTATACTGGCTAATCAAACATCATGCTCAGTGTCCAGCTAGCAAGAGACCTTACATTTTGAAACTTTGGACCAGACCCAGCCTGACTGTATAGGCTTTGAATCTAACCTGTAATGAAATACAAAGTGAACAAATAAATGCCTCTTATGGGCTTACAAGCATACAAGAATGTGCACAAACAAAGGATTGATGCGTCCACACTTGACAGACAGACCCTGCGGATGCCATCTGCCCGGAAAACGCGCAACTCACGGCCCCGAAACCCACGGAAGCGGGAGAAAACCAATGACTGGAGGCTCAAATGGACGAATCACGCCAAATCAACGAAGAAGTTATGCTTAGAACTCATACATGAGGCACCCCAACAATGTTGAAAATTTTGGCCAGGAAAGTTCGGCGGTCCCCACGTGCCATGTGGGCCTCACAAAACTTTGTGGGCCCCACAAGTCATGTGGGTCCCACAAGCCATGTGAGCCCCACAAGGGTCCACCTTGGTGGGTCCCACTTAGCCCACCATCCTTAGTATATGGTTTACTGTAGCACTTTGTTTTGGTTTTAATCATGGATTTTAACCCATGGTTTTAATAAACCATTTTACCACCTTCCCCATTTACTAATGGGCTGGGCTTTGTAAGAAAGTGAAAAATATGCTACAACAAATGTCTCTCAACAAGTTCTCACAAATACATCATAAGAACCACAAAGGTTCACAAAGAGAACTTAAGAATACACACAACCCGAAACGGGTATAAAAATGAAAAATAAAAAATTTTATTGATTTGAGATAAAAACCCAAAACAAGAGTAAGTATTTACAAGGGGAATAGCCCCATATTTATAGAGAGGTAGAGAGAAGCCTTAAGAGAGCTGTTGGACTCTCCAACGGCTCTAATAGAGCTGTTGGGGAGTCCAACAACTCTTTTTGGATTTACCTTTTTGACTTGGTCAAAAAGGTACCTTTTTGACTAGTCAAAAAGGTAAAGGCCAAATCAGTCCAATGATGGACTGGTTTGGCTAATTCTAGTTGTATTTTAACTAGAATTAATAAAACGAAAAATCCTAACTAGAAAGGAGATAAAACATTACATGTCTATGAGATTACATATTTTAACACTCCCCCTCAAACTTACGGTTGGATAACCGAAAGTTTGCCTAAGAGAAAGTGAAACCTAGGAGCAGCGAGAGGCTTGGTGAAGAAATCGGTCAGCTGATATTCTGAAGCAACATAGGGAAGATTGATGGTGCCACACAAAAATTCCTCTCGAACATAATGGCAATTCATTTCTATATGCTTGGTGCGTTCATGAAATGTTCGATTGCTTGCAATATAGATAGAGCTCTTGTTGTCACAACACAGATTTGATGCTTTTGGACTTTCATCTCCCATATCGGAAAGTAGACGTCGAAGCCAGACTAATTCCATAGTAGTTGTAGTCATTGCCCTATATTCAGCTTCAGTTGATGAGAGAGAGACCTTTTGTTGCTTCTTACATCGCCAAGACACCAAGGATTCTCCTAAAAAGACACAAAAACCTGTAGTTGAGTGGCGGTCATTTGGATCACCACCCCAATCTGCAGCAGTATAAGCAAGCAATTCTAAGTTAGAGGAAGCAGATAAAAATAATCTTCGAGAAATAGAATTTTTGATATTTCTAATAATACGCAAAACTGCTCTCATATGAACAGAAGTTGGAGCATGTTGAAATTGACTGGCTGTATGGACCGCATGTGTAATGTCAGGTCTTGTGATAGATAGATACGATAGAGCCCCAACAAGTTGCCTATACGGAGTTGGATTCTCGAGTGGCTCTCCATTATCAATCTTCATTTTGACATTCACAATCTCAGGAGTATCAACATGTCTTTCATCTGAAATACCTGACCTGGCAACAATATCTAATGCAAACTTAGATTGAGTTAGCAAGTAACCTCTAGGTGAGTAGGCAACTTCTATACCAAGAAAATATTTCAAAAAACCCAAATCACTCATTTCAAAATGTGTTTTGAGAATTTTTTTAATATCATAAACTCCCTGTTTATCACTTCCAGTGCTGATCATGTCGTCAACATAGAGTAGAAGGATGATAATACCTGCATCAGAATTCTTAACAAACAAAATTGTGTCAGTAAGACAAAATCGAAAACCAAAATCAAGCATAACCTTACTAAACTTATCATACCAAGCTTTTGGAGCTTGATTGAGACCATATAAAGCCTTGTTTAGGCGAAGTGTTTTCCCTTTAGGTATATTCATTCCTGGTGGTGGGTCCATGTATACTTCTTCAGCTAAAGTTCCATTTAGAAAAGCATTTTTAACATCCATTTGAAAGATATGCCATCCCTTTATTGATGCAAGAGCTATTAGGATTCTAACAGTGGTTATTCTAGCTACTGGGGCAAAGGTCTCTTCATAGTCTATTCCATATTCTTGAGAATAGCCTTTTGCCACCAACCGGGCCTTGAATCTTTCAAGAGTGCCATCACTCTTGGTTTTCACCTTGTACACCAGCGACAACCAATAGGTTTCTTGTTGTTTGGAGGATGAACTTGAATGGTCCAAGTATTTTCTTTTTCTAAGGCTTCTAATTCGACTTTCATAGCCTTGACCCATTCTGGTTGATCCTTGGCTATATCATTATTGGGAGGTTCTTCATAGGAATGAATTAGAGCAATAAAGGCTTGATGTTTTGGTGAAAAAGACTGATATGACACAAACTTTGCAGGAACCCTCGAGATCCTAGTGGATTTTCTAGATGAAGAGGCAGATTCATGTTCCCTTGTGTATTTATCCAGGGCACATTGTCTTTCTAAATTTCCTCGTCTAGAGTATTGAATACAATCTTGACTATTTCTATGAGGATCAGAATCAATCACATCCATCTGATCATCTAGATCAATTTCTCTGTCACTATCCTTTGGAACTAGATCCAACAAGATGGAATACTCATCTATTTCAATAGAATTTTTGTTTTCAAAAAAACTTTCATTTTCTAGAAAGGATACATTCCTTGAAATGTATAACTTATTGTTTTTAGGGTCAAAACATCTGTATCCTTTTTTATTATTTGCATATCCTAAAAAAGTACAGGGTATAGCACAGGGAGAGAATTTATCATTCTTATCTGTAAAAACAAAGCACTTGCACCCAAACACCCTCAGTCTAGAATAATCAGGTTTTTGTTTATAAAGCTTTTCAGTAAGAGAAATGTTCTTTATTGAGGATGAGGGCATCCTATTAATAAGATACACAACAGTTAAAATAGCTTCGGCCCAAAAAACTTTAGAAACTTGATGTGTGATAAGTAGTGTTCTAGTTGTTTCTATAATGTGTCTGTGTTTTCTCTCAGCTAACCCATTTTGTTGAGGGGTATAGGGACAAGATTTTTGGTGTGAAATTCCATGTGAGTTCAAATATTCTTTAAATTCAGTTGATAAAAATTCTCCCCCTGAATCAGTGCGAAATATTGCAATATCATTCTTAAATTGATTTTTGACCATATTATGAAATATTTGAAAAAAAGAGAACACTTCAAATTTGTGTTTGAGAAAGTAAATCCAGGTATATCGTGTAAAGTCATTCACGAAAATTACATAGTATAAAAACCCACCTTTTGACGTAACTGGTGCAGGACCCCAAACATCAGAGTGAATTAATTCAAGTTGTCGAGTGGAGACAAAAGTTCTTTCTTAAAATGCTAGTCGTTTCATTTTTCCAAGAATACATTTTTCACAAGTGAAAGTTTCAAAATTACAAATTTTTTCCATGTTTGGAAAGTACTGAAGCTTGGATATACAAGGGTGACCAAATCTTTGGTGTAAAAGATCCAAGCCTACTTTTTGAACATTGCAGCATAATGTTTTCTTGGGTAATTCCAAAAAATCCATGTAATATAAGCCTCTTTCTCTATGGCCTTCCTCAATCAGCTTCCCTGACTGGTGATCCTGTACTTGACAATCATGAGAAGAGAAGGAAACATTACACCCATGATCAGTTAATTGAGAAACAGATAAGAGATTTAGATTAAGTTTGGGGATATATCTAATCTTTGGAACACAAAATCCTTTTGAGTTTTGAGAGTTATTTTCGAAATTTCCTATTCCTTTTATCTCAAGGGATGTTCCATCCACAGTAAAAACACTCGATTCACTTGAGTCATAAAAATGCGACAGTAATTTTAAATTTGGTGTCATATGAAAAGAAGCACCAGAGTCAAGAAGCCATAGGGGTTTACCTGGATCGGAGGTGCCAACAGAAGAGATCGCAACTCCAGCTGAGGGAGAAGTTCCTTTAAGAAGAGGTTGTAGAGCCTCCACCAGCTGAGACAGGGACATGTTTCCAATGGATGTCTCATTTGATTCTTTTGATTCAACAACAACTACCTTCTTCTCATAAGATTTTTTCAACTTTGGACAGTAAGTTTTAACATGTCCAGGTTCATGACAGTAATAACAAATAACTTTTCTCCTTTCAAAATCGCCTCCTTGCCTTTCATTGTTTATTCTCCCAATATGTGGAGGTTTGTATGTGCGAATGTGATTACCTGGTCTAGATACAGCTAAAACTGTATCATCATCGCTTTTGTCGACTCGTTTCTTGAGTCTATTTTCTTCCATACTTAGCTCTTCATTGGTATCTTCAATAGAGGGAACATTTCCCCGATGTAGAAGAGCGAACTTGGTTGATTCAAATTCGGGTCTCAACCCATTTATAAATTGAAAAAAATGCCCCGCATTTACTTGATTTTGGCGAAGCTCAATGTCTTGTGGACAATGCTACTTTGGTTCAAGAAGAGTCAACTCTTCCTATAGTTCGGATAAGCTATTGTAGTATTCTCTAATACTTCTCTCTCCTTGAACCATATTCCGAACCTTTTCTTGTAAGTTACATATATGAGCAATATCTTTAAGAGAATACATTCTCTTAAGATATTCCCACGCATCATTAGCATGTTCAAATTTTGCGAGACTTGAACACTTCTTTATGTCTACACTAGAAATTAGCCAAGACATGATCTTGGCGTGACCCATTCTCCATTCTTTCCATTCATTTTCATATGTGGAGATGGCCTTAGTTTTTTCCACCTCCGAAAGAGGTACTTCTCTTCCACCTTCTTCTTTAGTGAGCGTTAGTTTAGGTTCCTTATCGGTTCCATCAACTAAGCCTCATAGACCCTTTCCCCAAATAAGATGCTTCATGATTGAAGCCCATGTTACATAGTTTGAATCGTTGAGTTTTATGGACTTAATGGTGACATTATCATTGTCATCCATTTTACAAGCTTGGGAATGAGAGGGGAAGAAGAAAAGCAAGTGGGAAGAGAAATATTTTAACCACAAAGATCGAAAATAAGTAGTCTTCCACGCCCTTCAAGGCTACACACGAGCACTCCTTCAAAGAGACTTCACTTTCTTGAAGAGTAGTTGCATGGCACGCTTCCCAATACACGTCCACCGACCTTGCTTTGATACCATGTAAGAAAGTGAAAAATATGCTACAACAAATGTCTCTCAACAAGTTCTCACAAATACATCATAAGAACCACAAAGGTTCACAAAGAGAACTTAAGAATACACACAACCCGAAACGGGTATAAAAATGAAAAATAAAATTTTTTATTGATTTGAGATAAAAACCCAAAAAAAGAGTAAGTATTTACAAGGGGAATAGCCCCATATTTATAGAGAGGTAGAGAGAAGCCTTAAGAGAGTTGTTGGACTCTCCAACGGCTCTAATAGAGCTGTTGGGGAGTCCAACAGCTCTTTTTGGATTTACCTTTTTGACTTGGTCAAAAAGGTACCTTTTTGACTAGTCAAAAAGGTAAAGGCCAAATCAGTCCAATGATGGACTGGTTTGGCTAATTCTAGTTGTATTTTAACTAGAATTAATAAAACGAAAAATCCTAACTAGAAAGGAGATAAAACATTACATGTCTATGAGATTACATATGAGATATTATATGAGATTACATATTTTAATAGGCTTTGGCCTGGTTCTTATCGGGCTCGGGTTTGAAGAGCAGCCCATGACCCAACCCATTGGCCCAATGGGCCAATGTGAAGCGGGCCGGGCTCGGCCCAAACCCAACTAATTAGTGCAACTAATTAGGTAAATAACAAATAATTAACAAGTTCCTATTACCTAACTAATTATCCTTCTAGTTTTCATAAAATTAATGCAACTAATTAGGTAAATAATAATAGTTATCAAGTTACTATGCAATTAATTAATTTTTTAATTTTATATTATTAAAAAAATAATAAATAACTGAGGCCTGTCGGGCCGGCCCGGTAGCTCGCGAGCCAACCACGACCCGGCCCACATATATAACGGCCCGGGTTTGGCCTGGTAGCTAACGGGCCCGAGCCTAAAACCTTGACCAAAACCCAGCCCATGGCAAGCCGGGTCGGCTTGGCCCATCGGGCCGCCCAGCCCGTTGCCTACCCCTACTTGTGGGGTCTCACCATTTTCACTCATTGAAAAGGTCCAATGTTGAAATAAATGATATTTATTTGAAAGATGGTAAATAGTTTATGACTGAATTAATAACTTGAGATCACTACATTTATTAGAACATAGCCCTCTTTGTCGCTTTTTGGATGATGTAATATGTTCAACGTGTAACATCTTAGTAATATATTTTAGCATCTTAGTTTGTCGCATACTTTTTATAAATTAAAATGCTATCTTGAACCTAAATTGTAGGGTTATCATGGTGATACATCAGCAACTTTCTTTTGTGGCAATGTTGATGGCAATGCAAAACAACTAGTTCAGGTGAGACTGGATATTTTACATGAACATTCTCTATGTATGATCTTTTCACTTTTTTTTTTGGTTTCCAATTAAATAAGCATATTTGCTTTGTTTCTGCTTCCTGCTCTTGTGTCTTTCTTTTTTTTTTTCATGTGTGTTTGTTGCTTTCTCATGATTGAGACCAAGTACTCAAGTCTTGTTGACCTGCTCAATAATAGGGCCAACTATTTGATACCATGTGTGTGTGTGTGTGTGTGGTGGCTAGTGAGGCCCATAAAAGAACCAACACCTCAGCTGTGTTAACTCTCCTGAGCTTCAGAAAATTGAAATGTGAAGGGAAACAATGGACTGACCATGAAGTTTGGCATCTGTGAAGTTAATAGGAGTAAACGGAGTGGGGGCATCAGCTGTCATGTGCCACACTGGGCACTTTGCATACGTGGCTAATAGATGAGTAAAACTCTGGATGTATGTGTGTATGTGTATATAAGTAATTTATGAAAACATTATTCATCAAAAGGATTCTTTACATTTTCAATGTGCAACTAATAGATATGACTTGAATCTTTGTCAAAATTACATAATTTCTCCATACATAGATATTGGTAATATTTTCAAAATATTGCCATTGTGAGAAAACTCAATAGTGTCACAGAAATATCTCATGCTAATTTTATCTTTTCTTTATTGTTTTCTAATTTAAAAATGAATTCCTTCCTTTCTCATTTTTTTCTAAAATTCGATAGCTCTTGTTGCAAGTTTTCATTATCATGAAGAAGTGACTAACAACTATTTGTATTCATTTTTTGCATTGTTTTTTAATCTGTCTTTTTTTGGGGGGGGGGGGGGGATCCTGTAATATCTTGAGAAGTTACTACAGATTGTATGTCAATTGCCAGTTTCCATATGTTCACTGTGGGCATCTTACGGTTATTTATCTATAATGCTTACTGTTGTGCTTCGTCTTTTTCCTCAATAGTTTCTTCCTGTTGTCTGTAAGGTACTGCATGTTTAACAGATTTCTTTTCATCATACTAGGTGACTAGAGAAAGCATGTACAAGGCAATATCAATTTGTGCAGCTGGAGTTGAGTTGAAGAAAATAGGGCGAACAATACAGTATGCATTATAATGTCTCCTGTTTTTTGCTGAAAAATCTGTTTATTCTTCATTTTTTATGTCAGATACATCAGATTAAAGTTTTAATGAATAGGTGATTGGTGTGTGTGTGTGTGTGTGTGTGTGTGTGTGTGTGTGTGATAAGCCTGTACAGATATTGTATTTTATTTTGGTCTGTACTCTTTCTGGTTTCTAATATACTACATACTACCATCTAGGTTTTGTTTGATTTGTTTGTACCTCTTGGCTCTGAATTTAAGAAGGATAACTCTGGTCATAGCGGTGCCCAGATATACACCATAACAAACATGTAGAACGCCCCTTGTCATTTTGGCTGTTTAACCAAACTTTCATATTAAAGATAAGTTTACTAAAGTTTGCAGTTTTCTTTTAATGTGTTTAACCTATAATTATTACCGTAAATCAACTCCCAAAATGTCAAAACTTTTACGCTTATATTACTGCCCAGTTTTCATAGTAGGCCAAATGTATTAGTATCAAATGAAATGTTATGTTCTCTTTTCCTCTATTTTATGTGGCAATGGTCCTCTTTACTGCTGTGTTGCTACAAATTCTATGCAGCAGGATAATAGTTATATTTGCAAATGCGATGACTTCAAAAACAACCCTATCAATTCTTTAAATATGACGATAGTAAACGTGAAAGTGAAACTTATTGGCCCATAGTGGACCTGAAGTTGCCTGCATCAAACCTTTTCTTACACAAAAACCATCCTTTTTGTAGAGTTTTTGCACTTGGGTTCACCGAGGACCAGACTTGGGGGGGCTTATTCTTGGGGAAGGTTAACATGGAAAATCTAGTCGTTGAACCACCCTTTCCACCATCCTAAAAGAGATGGAGTTGGTGTGGATGGTGTGTCATGTATGAAATCTGCAACTCCTAAGGCCAAAGAATGTCCGATCTCCTTCACTAAATGCCCAGCCTGATGGCATTCAAGATCCTCTTTTGGCTCACTCTCAAATACGCGTTCTTGATAGCTTCCACTCACCTTGTCCATTAATCTCTAAAAATGCATGAGTATGCTGATTTATCAAGCTGTTTACTAGCATATATATGAATTCCATTGTATATGTGGGAGCTTTTCTGAAAATTTCTTTTTACTGTTAACTTGTTTAGCTGGTATATTTGTGTGTTTGCACCCGCATCTGATCTCATCAAAATGTTTACCTTGCAATATCCTTGTAGGCTTTTAATTCTGTCATGGATTTTTTGTTGAATGCTCTTCTACTGCACTTGGTTTTCTAATTTTGTAATTCTATTGTGCTTTTGTAATGAAGGGATCATGCAGACAAATTCCGCTATGGTGTTGTTCGACAGTTTGTGGGTCATGGAGTTGGAAAAGTTTTTCATTCTGATCCAGTGATTCTTCATCATAGTAAGTACAGTCACTTATCTGAAATTATCTTCCTCCCTAATTCTTACACCACTTTTGCACACAAAAACATACTGCGCACGTGTCTCAGCCTTATGCGGTCATTAACAGATTCACCACATTTTTTCCCTTGACAAATTAAAAAAAATGGAAGAGTTGTTCAATGCTCTAATTTATTAGTGTTATATACATGTATATATATTTATTCTTATTTATATTTATATACAGTTGTAAAAAGAGGTGTATCTTTTTTATCAGAGATTGAATCGATCATCAGAAGAAGAATTAGGGCAAAACTTAGGATATATTCTGGGAAAATAAAACTTCCATGAAAGAGAAGCAAATGAAACACTTTCTCCACATGCCAGATCATGAATTAGCAACTTCATCCAATCCGAAAAGATCCCAATTGTTTCGAACTTTCTATTTTTGGAATAGGATATTTACGGAATCCCCATGAAGCGGATCAATATCTTTATAGACACAGATCCATGGATCCGTTCCCAAAATGATAATGATTCATAGAACTTGCATACCAGTGATAATAAAATGACCCTTGGTCTCTACCTTTCATACTCGACCTTTGAATTATTTCAGAGTACACATCTAGATTGTATGACTTCCACTGTAGCTTTTGTAATAGATGACTTTCCATCATTCAGTTTAACCTATGCAACATGGGTACTTTTCGAAGGGTGCTGTACCTGTGTTACCCCATGTCAATACGGATACTGGTACTTCATGGGTGCGGATCATACCAATTTCAGATCTGACCCGATCCAGATCCAACCCATTACCTGTTATCTGGGATCATTTGCATTCATTTTTAAGGTGTGTAAAGGATTGTTTTCATCCATCCTTGTATGGTGTTTGATACACACCTACATGCATAAATATGTCCTTTTATAAAGAAAAAATACATACATATGTATGTATGTGCGTATATATAGCTATACCCCTGTACCCATGATTTTTATGTCATACCCTACATACCCCGCACCAGCACCCATACCTATGAGACAACGGTTCTAACTTTACATCCTTGGCTTTCATAGTTTTATTTCCTTCCATGCATAGCATTGAAATACACAAATAACCAAAGCTTCAACTTGAAAACAAATGTTCATTCGATGTTAAAACTGAGAATAAGGTACCTTACATGGTGTTTGAAAGAGTAGGATTATTAATTCATTAAAGACATTGATTTAGTTTGTTCTGCAAACTTAGGCTTGAGAAACCAAAGCCTGCAATAGTTAATTGGCCCCTATTGTTGAAATTTCCATTCCTTTACACATTTTCATGAGAAGTTCTTTTCCTCTTTGCTTTATAATCATTAAAAATTTGAAATTGTTTTTTAACTATGTTTTGTGATGTTAATCTTTTCTTTACTTCATTTATTTGTCTTTCCATTCTTTTTCAAGTTTTATCTGATCTTGATTCCATTTTCTTTAAAGTTTGAAGACATCTTTTGTTGCTATTTTCCTGTTAGGTTATTCAGATTGAAGCAATTTGGTGAAAAAACACAATTCTCTTTAGTTTTCAACTTGGCAAAAACATTAAAGATGCACAACCTAACTACCTAACTACCTACGTACAAAAATGCATGTATACATATTATAGTCACATGTCCGTCTCAACAATATCTTGGCAAGGTAAAATATTGAGATATTATGGTATTTTAATTAATCTCAGGAAAAGCTTGACACTTAAACAAATTTAAAACTGTGAAAAATGAAAATAGCACATAAAAATAAGAAACAAATAGAATTTAATAAGTCTTTTGCATAAATATGTATACAATTTTTTAAAATATAAAGAGATAGGAAAAAACATGTTTAATACCTATTATATATATATATATAGAGAGAGAGAGAGAGAAGTAAAACACTGAAAATATCATGATATATTGTAATATTTTAAAATTTTTGCAATATATGTGACACACACAAGGAGCCACAAGCAACAGTAAGTAAAGGAATCGGCTAATCACTAGGGAGCAGCCAAACCAATTCTGCATGTCAAATCCAAGGAAAGTATTGGTTCTGCCATTTAATGGACTCACACTCACGTGTCATGCTCAATAGAAAGAATGATAGCAGGCAGTTCCAAGGACTTCCCATTAAATAGTCTTTCTTCCAAACAGACCAAGGGGTCTCTTCAAGAGAAATACAGTATCCACTATCTAACAATCAAGTTTTTGCCATCAGCAGATCCACCAAGACTTGAATATGAACATATTGTGAACTTCAGTTGATAGGAGACAAAATGAATAAAGCATAAACTCACGATACCTTGAATCACCAAAATTGATTTGAACAGCCAAATATAGTAATGAGGAGCAGTTGCAAACTGGCTAATATCTTGGTATCATCAACTGGATCAGGCTACTGATTGACTAACATACAATGTGGAATTACAAAGGAGCTCTCTGTTAGTATATTAAGGTTTTATCCCAACTTAAATTGGAATATCACTGATTGAGTATCCTTGATTAATCGTGCTTTGGTGATGAAACCTACAGTATAGTTATGCTAAGAGAGAACATGCCAGATCATGTAATTTTCAAGGCCAAGAAAATGTTGATAAGTACCCAAGTTTTTCATCTCTATGCCCACCAAATTGCTTGTCTAAATGAATATATCAATGTCACTGTAGACATACCATTTACGTAAAGTCTAGCATGCGAGTGGAAGAAGCAACTATCATAAAACTATGATAACTTTCATTATTGATCATTTTGGCAGTCTAAGAAAAAGAAATATCAAGCTACCTTGTCAAATCAATCTCCTGGAACTTGGTTTATAATAGATGCATTTATAAACCTATAATCTGACCAATGGCATCCAAGATGCTTGGAGCTAATTCCACAGTCGCCAAGATTGTGTTGTGATGAGTCATGGATATCAGGTCATGGGTTGATCTCCTCCTGGTACCCTCTCTCTCTCTCTCTCTTACACACACAATGTATATACATACATTGTATGTATGTATACACATGCACAACAAAACACATTTATACTTCTAGAAATTTAAAATGGCAGGTATATATACTCAAATCAATTCTCATAGAAGCTCTTCTTTTTGCAGTCTTGTTGGTTGACGTCTCATCAACCAACTTGCTAGTTGTGTACCTTTTTTTTTTACCTATTAAATTTTCTTTCCTTAAAAAAAAAGGAATCAGTTCTGATAGATGTGTTTGTTTACTAAGAGACACGCTTCAATCTAATTGATTTGATCCAAAATTGATCATTTATTTATGTTGTAAAAGAGTACTCTTGTAATTACTACATAACCCTAAACATATATCAAATCTGATAGCAATGTTCCACATATTCAGTACATGGAACTCCATTCAGCATCATTGTTTTCCCCTCTACCCTTCATGTTTTCTTATATACTTGTCTGCAATTTGAAAATCCTCTTCGGTGATCATGCTTAGAGCATTTTGAATTTTATTAAGGGTGTTTTGGATTGATATATTAGAAATCCCAAACCCTGAGATCACCTAGGCATTGCATATGTCATGTAACGCCCCAAAATTTCGAACCTTATAAATTCCTTGAAATAGTTGGAAAATTTCTTTTTTTTACAGAGTTTATTTCTAAAATCAGCGGAAACGATTTCTTTTAAAAGAAAAATGACAGGTTTGACAACCTTGGGCACGTTAGCGAGAAAACAAAGATTTACCATGGACGATCTGCAATAATACTTAGGAAACCATTTCTTCTATTTAAAGAGAGTATCAAGTTTGTACAAAATTTGGGTTTCCTCAAGGGAAAACCGTATCAAAAACCAAAATGTCCAGGAGAAGAACTACGAGCAGAAACAGTGGATCCTTAAATCATCTCGCAGTCGCGCCATCGCCTGATGCACCTAATCGTCACCTGTACTCATGAAATGGGTTAGTTTTGCGAAAAACTAGCAGGAGAGTACAAAGACAGAAAGAACTAAATTAGGCATAGATAATTTATGCAGCAGGTAGTAACGAGCAAACTAAGCAGATAGACTGGAGGAATAAGCTAAGTACAACAAACTGAAAAGGGTGTGCATACTCAATTTAGTTATTACTTGATAACCGGCCATGCGGGTACATACATGGCACGTGAGTCGAAACAGTCCAGTCCAAGCCGAGTGTTCATTATGTTAAGTATTTTAATATACCTCGGTTGTCTGACTGAATCCTATTCCTATGGAGACAACCGATGGTCGAGAGAGTAAGTCCCCAAGGCCTGATAGGGATGCATCCAACTTCTGCAGAAGTGTTAGGCTAACTTATGTAGCCCCTATCCCTCCCCCTAACCTCCGATGACTGGGGAAAAACAGGTCTTTTGCCTTTTTAAAAAGCCATAAATGGTCTGTCCATCGAAGTTGGTACCCTTCGTCCTCTCTCGTGACGAAGCTAAGTTGAATTGAGCGCGATGGGGTTTCTTAGCCGTTGCCTCATTCTTCATGCTCTGGTCCATTAGACCGAGACGAGCATCTTGCCTATGAAGGCGATCCCATTTTTTTTATGTGTTTTCAACAATATGCACTAAGCATCAATCGAGGTCATAAGACTCTCTCATCCAATCGTCGTAGTACTAACATGTCTCGCATGTTCAAGAAGTACACTTACGAGGAAAGGGATACAGGTCCTTAATAGGAGCCTCGGGAGTGTGTTTCACAAAGATATAATGTTTTTAAAAGCTATTTTAACATTTCAAATCTTTCGAAACGACACACAACTTGCCAACATATGGCATGTGATTTTCTCGAATCTGACATCCGATGACGCAGTGTCTGGGTGCTATGTAAGTCACGACACTGGTTTTGGTAAATGGGTTTCACAAATGAACCTATCACCCAACAACTTGATCTTGCCCCCGATCAAGGGTTTTCCCAAAACATATCGGGTAGAAAGAGGAATAGGTATTCCTCCCGAATACACTGGGTCTATGGTAAGGCAAAAATGAAAGACAATAACGCGAAAAGAAAGTGCCTGGGTGCGAAGCGCGACGACAAACAGGAACTGCGAAAGCAAGGGACAAGGATCGCGAAACCGCGTCCTTGAATTAAAAGACAGTAAGTAGTAAATACGAAAGCAAAAGCCTGGGCGCAAAGCGCGACGGCAACAGAAACAGGAAGTGCGCAAGCAAAGGACAAGGACCGCGAAACCGCGTCCTTGAATTAAAAGACAATAAGCAGTAAATACGAAAGTAAAATCCTGGGCACAAAGCGCGACGGCAAACTGAAATAGGAAATGCGAAAGCAAAGGACAAGGATCGCGAAACCGCGTCCTTGATTTAAAAGTGTACTTATATACGTATAAGTATATAAATATATCATTAAGTCCTTTCGATCATTAATTATTTAAGCTTGATTTAATTATTTAAGTCCTTGTGCAACTTCTCCTACCTTGGGGTATTGCGAGGAAGTCGTCTACGAATGTAGGTGATTGTCGGTTTAGTTCGCGGGGCGCGACCGGGCTCCGTTGCGTAAACTGCAAAATACGTAGTTTAGCATGCATAGAATGAATAGATAGGGAGAAAGCTTAGTTTCTCCGCAATCCACTGCAGGGGTCATCGGTCCCTACAGTTGCGAAAGAGAACGGGGTAGGGTCCAATGACCTATGCCGTTAAAAGAGATGGGTGCAGGGGCCAAATGGCCCTTGTCGAGTTTTGCTCGACAAGAAAATGGGACAGGGGCCATTGGCCCCTGCTGGGTTTCAAGGAAAAGAGGGGGAGTGCGGGGGCCAAAGCCCCCCTCCCCTGCGGCTTATCAGGAGAGGTGGCAGGGGCCAATGGCCCTTGTCGAGCCTCTGCTCGACAGGAAAGAGAGACAGGGGCTAGAGGCCCCTGTCGGTCAAGGGAGGTGCAGGGGCCATCGGCCCCTGCTTCCTTTCTTAAGGAAAGGGTAGGGGCCATCGACCCCTACACGAAGGGAAGGGCAGGGGCCATCGACCCCTACACGAAGGGAAGGGCAGGGGCCATGGCCCCTGCCAGAATATTAAAAAGGGCAGTGGGGCTCCGCCCCCTGCCTGCTAAGAAGATGAGGGCAAGGGCGGCGGAGCCCCCTTGCCTGTCGAAAAAAAAGGAAGGCAAGGGGGCGGAGCCCCTTGCCTGACGAGAAAAAGGAAGGCAAGGGGGCGGAGCCCCTTGCCTGTCGAAAAAGAGGAGGAGGAAGGCTCGGCAGGGGCTGCCGACCACCTGTCGGCCTTCCGGCGAACCAACGGAAGAAGAGAGGGGGGGGTGTTTACCTGGGCTGCCGAGGAGAAAGGAGTTCGCCGGGGAGGGGCTCGCCGACGAGTGGATGCCGTGAAGGGGAGTGAGGGAACGAGGGGGGGAAGGAGTCGGGGAGAGAGAGGGCAGAGACAGAGGGATGAGAGAGAGAGTCGGGGTTGGGGGAGGCTCGTAAGCCCTCCCCTTTCACCCTTTTTAAAGGGAGGGGCGCACACAGGGCCCGCCCCCTGTGTCGCCGGAGACCCCCCCCCCCTTCCGTGGGCTGCCAGTCCCCTCGAAAACCCTTTTCGAGGGGCTGTGCACGAGTTGGATCCGGGTCGGGTCTGGACCCGACCCGGGTCCGAAACTTTTAAATTTTTTTTTTACTGGTTTTTACATGTTAACTGACGAGTTGGACCTTGTTAAGTAGATGGTATTGCACATTGTTTACTTTCTCTGTTGCAAGCAGCAGAACTTAACCTGCGAAACATGAAAAGTTTTGGTAGCTGAGCATAGCCTTTATCAGGAAGGTTAGTGTCATAATCTAAAGTCCAGATGTGCCTGAAGTTATTCCATTTTCTCCTATGTGCTGCTTAAGATCTGTCACAACCTTTGGCATACAGAGATTCCTTGTCTTCATCCTATTCTCTCAAATGTTGGACATGTTGGAAACTCTAGTCCTCCTGGGGAACTGTGAGATTTGCGGGAGTTGCTATCTTGGGGTGTGTGCCCTGCAATAACGTGAAGAGAAAAGAATGGAGATGCAGCCAGGGGCAGAGCCACATATGGGCCAGGGTGGGCAAGTGGCCACCTTGACCTAGAAATCCCCAATAAGGGGTTTGGGTCAGGGTGGGCAGTGCCTACCCTAACCCAAATGCTGTCCCCCCCTCCCCCCCGAAAACTCACCCACCTCTCTCTCTCTCTCTCTCTCTCTCTCTCTCTCTCTCTCTCTCTCTCTCTCTCTCTCTCTCTCTCTCTCTCTGTGTGTGTGTGTGTGCCAGACGATACATCAATTGCCACACACAACAAACACAGTCACACACTTGTGCGGAGGATTTCTAGCTCCGCCACTAGATGAAGCAATGGGTCGTTCCTCTTGACTGCTACGAGGAGACACCCTAGGGAACTTTATATATATATATATATATATATATATATATATATATATATATATATATATATATATATTGAGGTACATAAATGCCCTTACAACATATGACAATCTCAACAATGACCCACATAAGACAAATGACCAAACTACCCCTGATAATACACTTATAATCTATGTCACATGGGTGTGGGTGCTGGTGCGGGGATTCGGCACTTCCAAAAAACCCGGGTGCGGGGGTGCGGCAGGGGCAAAAATATAATATATATATATATATATATATATATATATATATATATATATATATGCGACGCGGTTTTTTTCAAATTTCATTTTATATACAGCTGCACGCACCCATTTCGTCAGGAGAACAGGAGAACAGTGGAAATCCTTTACTAAAAAGAACCATCATTATCATTTATTATGGAGAGAGAAAATCCTTTACGAAAAAGGATTGAAAAGGCAGCTGCTGTCAGCTGTCATTTATTGTGGAGAGAGAAAATCCTTTACGAAATTGAAAAGGCAGGAGCAGCAGCTGCTGTCATTTATTGTGGAGAGAGAAAATCCTTTACGAAATTGAAAAGGCAGGAGCAGCAGCTGCTGTCATTTATTGTGGAGAGAGAAAATCTTTTACGAAATTGAAAAGGCAGCTGCTGTCAGCTGCTAGCAGAATTTTTTTTTTTTTAAAATTTCGCAGCCCATTTCGTAAGGCAATTTTTTTTTTAAAAAAAAAAAAATCCAAACAAAAATGGACCGAAATGATCCTGGGTGCGGTCAACGCACCCAGGATTGGGTTGACCGCACCCGGTGCCGTACCCGCACCCGCATCCGCGTCGAGTCGCGTCGACGCGGGTGCGGCACCCTGCTAGCCGAATCCCTGTGACATAGCTTATAATACAATCAGAAGATATCTTTAACACCCCCCCTCAAATTGTGCATGGGTTAAAATCATGGACAGTTTGTTTTTAAACATCCAATGGCGAGACAAAGCTAATGGCTTGGTAAAAAGATCTGCAACTTGATGCTCTTCAGAAATAAATAAAGGTTGAACCTCTTTGTCTTCTACTCTTTCACGAACAAAATATTGATCCAATTCAACATGCTTTATCTTTCCATGTTGAATAGGATTAGTAGCAATGGATATAGCATTAAGATTATCACAATATATCAGTGATTGATCTATCTGTTGACTCAAAGCAGTAACAAGATGTCTAATCCAATAGAATCTCTATTATCATTGTTGTCATCACCCTATATTCAGCCTCAATACTCGATCTTTTCATAGTCCTTTGCCTTTTCCTAGACTAAGAAACCAAATGTTTTCCCAAAAAACACACCATAACCAATCGTCGATCTTCTAGTTAATGGATCGCCTGCCCAATCTGCATTTGAGTATGCTACCACTACTAAATTCATTTGAGGAGAGTTATTTAAGGACTTGGAATACACAAGGCCATCACTAATGGTACCTTTAATATATCTGAGAATTCTTTTAATGACATCCATGTGACTATTTCTGAGTGTTAATGTAATGTATTTCTGTATATTTGTAGATTAGGGGTATTTTTGTCCTTTCACATGTACATCAAAATAAGGGTATTTTTTATACTTTTTGTTTTTCTTTTTTATTTTCTTATTCTTGTATTTATTCCCAGCCACCATGGGCTTTTAGGGAATAAAATAGGAGCCATTGGACCTTACCCAACTGCTAGAATTTTAACCGTTGGGTAGGCCCCAACGGCTCTCTATGGGCCTTCTTGTGTATATAAAAGGGCCTGCCCCTCTCTCATAGTATGTAATTTTCAAGGGTTGTTCCCTAATAAGATTCTACATTTTTTATGTGTGTTCTCAGCCCTTAAGTGGCTTGTTCTTGTGTTTTCTTGTGTTGACCCATAAGAGGTCATTTTCTCGAAGTGTTCTCTAGCCCATAAGTGGCTCTCTAAAGTATAACATCAGTTCGTGACATGGTATCAGAGCTAGATCGTCTCTTTGGTGATATTCAACTCTTCTTCAAGCATATTTGAAGTGGTGCAAAGATCGGGCCTTGCCTTGAAAAGCGTGGCAACCAACTTTCTTGAAGATTGATTATCTCATAAATGCACAGTCATTGGTGCTTCAAAAAGAGTTCAAAATTGTTTCAAGTATTTATTCCTCTTCTTTTCTCTACTCTCTTGCTTTATATTTTTTAGTTTCATGGCCGACAAAGAAGTTGTGACGGTAGTTTCAATCAAATTTGATGAAAAAAACTATAATCTATGGGCTACTGCCATTAAAAAAAATTCTCATTGGAAAGGTTTATGGGAGTATGTTGATGGTTTCACAATTTAACCTCAACTTACTCTCACAAAATCTATAAAAGAGAAACATGGAACCATTAAGGAAAAAGTACTCTGAGAGGAAAAGGAAAAGGCTTTTGTGGGCTATAAGAAAGCCTTGAAAGAATGGAAAATAGCCCATGCCAAGAATGAGAAATGTGACCATTGGGGGGCTCTTTACGACTCTATGGGAGCCCCCCTAGGGTCCTATTCTTTGTATAAAAAGGGGTGAGTCCCCTTTTCCTTCTCAATGCTTTTTCAAGCATATTACAATATATTGTGACTTATATTTTAAGTTTTCTCTTATCACTTTGTGTGTGTTTGGTATTTGCCCTTTATGTCACATTGTATTTGGTCCATTAGTGACATCTTTTATATGCATTTGTGCCTCCTTGTAGTCACTTTGTAGCATTGTTTTTGGCACTTGTATTTCATTACATGGTATCAGAGCCCATAGGTGTTTCAACACTCTTGGGATCTCTTTCTTTTTGTTTTTAATGTGATTAAGCTTCGCACTAGTGTCCTTTAACTCTTCTGCAATGCCCGACAAAGATGCAAAGATTGATCTTTCATTCAAATTGGATGGGACAAACTATAGAATGTGAGCAGCCGCTATGGAAAACAACCTCAAAGCAAGAAACTTTAAGGATATGTATGTAGCACCGTTTCGGAACCACAATTAAAGCTTACCAGGAAGGAAGAAAATGATGAAAAAGCTTTGGGTGATAAAGAAAAGGCCAAAGTTATTGAAGAATACCAATTCAAAGTTGAAGATTGGGAAAGTGAGCATGCCAAAATATTGGCATGGTTCATGAATAACATGAAGCTCAAGATTTGTGCTAATCTAGCCAGATTTAAGAAGGCAAATGAAGCATGGTTCTTCATGAAAGGTATATACACTCAAAAGGACCTTACTAAGCATTTCTTTTTACAAGAAAAGATAAGAGGAACCAAGCAAGGTGACATGAATATTAGAAACTATTATATTATAGTACTCTATTTCTCTATGGGATGAACTTGCTCTCCTAGAACCTCAATGGAAAGTAAGTGTTATTGCCTGTTAAAATATAGTATATATGATTTTGTATCTAACTGATATATGTATATTTATATAATATACGTATATCAAGGGTATTTTGGTTATTTAATTATGTGTAAAAAAATATAGTCCAATAAAGATTGTAGTGTCTTTTTATTTATTTTTATTTTTCTGTTTTTTTATATGTAAGTCAAACTTGACTGTTGGGAGGCAGTCCAACTAGTCGTTGAACTGCTCCCAACGGTCATAAATATGACCGTTGGAGGCAGTCTGTTGCACTGCCTCCCTTTCTTGTACCACTTCATGTAAGGCTATGCTTTTCTAAGCATATTTATTGGAAACACAAAGATTATTATTTTTTATATTGTGTTCTATTGAAGTTTGTGGTTTAGATATCTCTTTTATGAGATTGTTATCTGTCCATTAGAGACCATATTGTATTTGTATACTTGTGTAGCCCTTCGTTGGCATTGTGATTATGCATATCTTGTTTCATTTCGTGGTATCAGAGCCTTGGGCTCTTGTATTGTTGAAAATCATCTTGGGCGTGCTCTTTGTGGTGGTGGTCTTCAAGCTTTGTTCTTCAAACTCAAGTCTTCTTCTTCATCATGGGTGAAAGAGAATCCGCCTCCGTCATTTCCTACAAACTCAACGAAAGCAACTACTTGATGTGGGCTACCGCAATGGAAAACCATATCAAGGGGAAATAGCTATGGGGGTTTGTTAGTGGAACCACTAATGAACCCCAACTAAAGTTAGCAAGAAAAGGAGACCAAATCAAAGTCTTCTCCGAAGAAGAAAATGAGAAGGCTTTGCGAGGGTATCAAGACAAAATATAGGATTGGGAGGCTAACAACGCTCAAATATTGTCATGGTTCATGAATACCATGAAGTTCAAGATCGCAACCAACATCATCAAGTTCAAAAAAGCATGTGATGCATGGATCTTTTTAAAGAGAACATTTATTCAAAAAGATATGGCTAGACTATATTATCTCCAAGACAAGGTATGTAATACCAAATAAGTGGATAAGAGTGTAAGAGACTTTTATGGTTTCTTATCTCCTATTTCGGATGAATTGGTTATGTTGGAACCTAAATGGGAAGGGTCGGCAATTGAGATGAGAAAACAATAAGTTGAAAGAGAAAACCTTTTCTCTTTCCTATATGGTCTTCGACAAGAATTTGAGCAAGTTAGGCCATCTTTGCTTCATAGGACTTCGGCTCCTTCTATAAGTGAGGTCATTGCTCAAATTTGTCAAGAAGAAACAAGACTTGGAATGTACAAGTCTAATGATGAGGTACTTGTTGTATCAAGACCCGAAAGTTTTGTAAAAACTTATAAACCACCTCACTTTGAGAAAAAAATTAATAGAGAAGGACATAATGAGGGAGGATACAAGGGAGGTAAAATTATTTGTCATTATTGTAAAGAACCGGGACACATAAGACCGGATTATCCCAAACTCAAAAAGGTGGTCGCGGTTGTTAAAATATGTGTACTCGTACACATATATTTTGAAATATAATCCTTAAATGTACATATATATATTTATATATATATATATATATAAAGATACGTATACATATATATATGTATACGTATCTCTATTTATATATATATATAAATATATATATTTTATCTTCCTAAAATACCCTCATGGGTATTCTTGTAATTTGACTTTTTACGCATATTCCAATTGGAATATGCATTGTAATTTTTCCTTTAAATTTTCTGTTTTTATTTTTTTATTTTTTGTTTTCATAAACCATTGGGGGTCTCCCAAAGGAGACGTTGGGAGCCCCCAACGGTCACAAATGTGACCGTTGGGGGCTCTCCAACGTCTCCTTTGGGAGCCCCCAAGGTGGCTCTTTTTTGTGCTTATAAATAGGGGATTTCCCCTTTGTATTTCCCACTCCTTGGAGGAGCTCATGCTCCATTGTATAGGGTTTTTATCCTCTTCTTCTTATTTCTTCAATAATATTCAACTTATGACTTTAAGTCATATTTACCCCTTTTATGGGTTTATGTATTAGCACATGATGTGCTTGTGTTGTTCCCTTGAGTGGGTATATTCGCACTTAATGTGCATGTGTATGGGTTCATTATCGAACCTAAAGTATTCAAAGCCACTTTCTAACATGGTATCAGAGTTAGGTCACGATGGGGTTGTCTCTTGGTGCAACGGAAAGCGTGGTGCTCAAGAAATGGTGAAGTATTCATTGTTCCTTTCTTTTTTTAGAAGCTTTCGGTATGTATCTCTTTTCTTAACATATTATGCATTATGAATCTATTTTTTCTTGCACATTTAGTGTTCCTTTTTTTTATAATTGAATCATTTCCTTTTATTATATTTTTAAAAAATATCTCTTTTTAATTTTGGTAAACGTGTTTAGTGTTCAAATATATAATTATTGTTTATATAAGTTATCGATTCCTCATTACATATAATAGTAATTTATGTTTTTCAAAATTGAAATTACATATAATAGTAATTTATGTTTTTTTTAAATTGTTTTCAATTATGTGAGATTTATGATTCTTCCATAAGAATTTCGTGATTAACCTATAAGTTAACTTTTTATATATAATTTCTTGCTAAATTAATGATCTTTGCTTAAAAACTCTTGTGTATGGTTTTTAGTGTTTTTTGTGAAAAACAAAATATATATATATATATGTATGTATATATATATATATTGATATAATGAGAATTTTTCGCATCTAAATATTTGTTGTTTATTTTAAAAATCTTCTCACACTCTATAGAGTGCATAGTGTATCTATTGCATCCTTTGGTATAAAAGATTTTCATTATTTTGATTTTTCCTCTAAGGATGCCTACATTGGCCATAATATGGTCTTCCTTGTCTTAAATTGCATATGATTGCATAATTAAAGCTTGAGAGTCTCAAGCATTTGTTTCTTTTTATGAAATACATGCTTTATTGCATGTTTGCCTTTATTACGCTTTTTGTGTATTTTGTTCAAGTGATTGTGAAAGTGTCTTTGTACACTTCTTTTATAAAAAATTTATGCTTGTATGCGTATTGTCTATCCATAGACATTTTCACATAGTACTCTCTTTTCAATAAAGAAATGTTTTTATTGCCTTCTTTAGGGCTTGTGTTTGTTTTTATCACTTAATGGACTTGTAAAATTGTTTCTTTTATCATTATGAATGCTTCCGTAATATCTTAGTACATGTTGTCCTAAATTTGCACGTTTAAGATTATTGCCATTTTGCATCTTGGTATACATATAAATTGCTAATTATAAAGGCTTGATTTGTTTCTTGGATTATTCCAAATCCTTTTTCCCACATAACATAGCTTAAATATTTCATGTTGTGTTGATTAAGTCTTTTTATAATGATCATGCTTAAACATAATTTCGTATATATACAATATTATTGTCATATGACATATTGTTGTAATTAATTATGTTGGACCTTTGAATCGGCCCTCTTTGTAAAATCATTTGGGAAATGTTTTCCCTAAAAAGTTCATTGCCTTTATATGACATTTATCTTCTATCCATCAATCCTTTTTTTATGGCCTTATTGTTATATTAGAGATGGTTGTTGAGGTGAGTTATGGGCACCTTGTATTATGCCATTCTAGATTGTCCACTTACCATATTATAGATGGTGGTTGAGGTGAGTTATGGGCACCTTGGGACTCTAGAATGATTTGGTATATGATCTCTAATTATGAGTGTGTCACTCGTTTGATTTTGGCCATTGATCTTATGGATGCTCTTATTTATATATAAATGTGATGGATGTATGATGTTTGCAACCTTAAATGTTTTAAGGTATATTAAAATCAAGGTTTTAGGGATTATTGCCCAACCTTTTATTGTTTATGAAAAATATGAGTGCATTTGCATATTTGTGATTTCGGACTTTTGTGCACAAGTGTTCCATATGTTCTTGGTGTGCGTATGTTCACACACTTTTTTCAAGAATATTGTTCTATCGGTTGTTGTATCTTGTTGAAGATACTTTTACATTGTTTATTCCAAAATGTTATTTTTATGGGTATTCTTTTTGAAAGATATTGCTCTATTGATTCAAGATTTGATTTATATATATGTTTGTCATTACAAGTTTTATTGCATCAAAAGTCTTCTCTTTTTATGCCCCTTATCTAAGTGTCATCATATGTAGACAAGAATTTTATTACACCTTCGTGTGTTGGTAGCCCTTTGTTGGCTTTTGCTCTCTCGGTCTAGTAGTTGAACACACTTGTTTTGAATGTTATTATATGTAGATAAGGCACGTTGATTCACACCATGGTGTGTGATTTTAGCCTATGTTGGCATTTGTGTCCTTGTTCTAGTCGTTGAGATGTATGCCCATGGTTGGCTTATTTCACTCATTTCAAGTGTCATCTTATGTAGGCAAGAGATGTATTGTGTTTTAACACATGGTTGGCTTGTTACTCTTGTTCTAGTAGTTGAACATACTTGGTTTTGAGTGTATTTTTACGTAGACAAGAGATGTTTTTGGTCCATGTTGGCATGTATTCTCTTGTTCTTGTCGTAGATGCACTTATTTCAAGTATTATTATATGTAGACAAGAGGTTCTTTTGCACACCTTTGTGTGTGTCTTGGGCCTTTAATGGCATTATATTAATATTCTTGATCTAGTAGCTTATACACTTGATTTACGGGTTTTGCAGGACTAATGAGGTAGTTGCTTGTATTTTAGCATATATTAAGTGCTTACAGTTTTTTGTTTCGGCCACTTTTTTATTTGATATACAAAATAAGTCTTTTTTGTCTCAAATAATATTCATTTTTGAATCTAGGGTGAATGTTTTAATATACTTAATCAAATCATGCTTCTTATTTATGACATTTGTTTGACATAGATCTTCTCCCTAAAAGATGTGAAAAACTCTATTATGCATGTTAATCTTTATAAAGCCCCTCTTATTGAAGATCATATTCGTCATGCCTTTAGACATTTGTATCCGTGTTCTTTTAAAAATCTTTTGAACTCCTGAGTTCAATTTTTTACTAAAGTATGTTTGGAGCATGTTCATTAATGATTTCTTTAAGTATTAATTCATTTTATGATAGTAAATGCATATGCTCATTATGGCCCTTGAGGCCCTCATTCAATAAAGCATATGTAGCTTATGCCTCTTCGTAGGCTTATTGTAGTGTCCCTTAGTGGACCTTTTTGTTATTCCCCATTATGGGGTTGTGTGTGCAATGTTGGACCTTATGAATGCATTATGCATTCTTGCAATTCGTTTCCGCTCACTCTTTAACATGATATTTGTTTCTTTTTAATTTTTGGTTTTCTAAATTTTCTTTTCTAGAGTAATTATCCTATTATGCATAAATTTTGCACCTTGTTAGGAATGTTCCATTTCAGTAAAGTGCAAAGATATTTTTTACTTGTTCTTTGTTGTTATTCCACAGGATCTTGGAGATAGGACAAAGAGAAGTACCCTGGATGGTTCGGGAAATGTGTTCCCTTTAGAAGACAATTGGAGGAAGGCATTTTCAAGTTTCAATTGCATTCTTGTCGAAGCCTCTTGGAGTCTTCCCCTTTTTTCAATCTTTTCGTTTCCCCGCAAAGATTGAGTGGGGGTGTTAAAATATGTGTACTCGTAAACATATATTTTGAAATATAATCCTTAAATGTACATATATATATATTTATATATATATAAAGATACGTATACATATATATATGTATACGTATCTCTATTTATATATATATATATATATAAATATATATATTTTATCTTCCTAAAATACCCTCAAGGGTATTCTTGTAATTTGACTTTTTACGCATATTCCAATTGGAATATGTATTGTAATTTTTCCTTTAAATTTTCTGTTTTTATTTTTTTATTTTTTGTTTTCATAAACCATTGGGGGTCTCCCAATAGAGACGTTGGGAGCCCTCAAGGTGGCTCCTTTTTGTGCTTATAAATAGGGGATTTCCCCTTTGTATTTCTCACTCCTTGGAGGAGCTTATGCTCCATTGTATAGGGTTTTTACCCTCTTCTTCTTATTTCTTCAATAATATTCAACTTATGACTTTAAGTCATATTTACCCCTTTTATGGGTTTATGTATTAGCACATGATGTGCTTGTGTTGTTCCCTTGAGTGGGTATATTCGCAATTAATGTGCATGTGTATGGGTTCATTATCGAACCTAAAGTATTCAAAGTCACTTTCTAACAGCGGTAAGTGAAGAACCATAACAATAAAAAAGAGGAGGCAACTTCAATGATTTTACAATTGCCCAAATAACGAAGGTTGTTTCACAAATACTAAAAGTCATTCCCTCTACATCCGGTGCAGTCGTCTTGTCTTCTTCTCATTCGGGTAAGTCCTTTTGGATTTTGGATTCGGGCGCCTCTTTTCATATGACTCATAATGAGTCCCTATTATCTGATTGCACCAATTCATATTTTTCATATGTATCAACTGTCGATGACACTTCTTTGAAAGTTAAAAGTATAAGAAATCTCAACAATTATTTAAAAAAAATTTGTTTCAAATGTTAGAGTTATTCCAAAACTAGATTTAACTCTTTTTTTGGTTTCTCAAATTTTCGATTACGGGTGTAAAGTATTCTTCTCATCTAAGGCTTGTTGGGTGCAGGATCTCCAGTCAAGAAAGCTGATTGGGCAAGGCTATAGAAGAGGAGATCTTTACTATATGGATTCCTTATGTCTACCTAAAGACTCTTTTTGTAATCATATCAAAGAAATTAATTTAGATCATTGGCATAAAAGATTAGGACATCCAAGTATATCCAAACTATTTTTTTTTTCGTTCTTAGAAAAATTTTGTAAGGAAAAATAATTTGTATGTAAAGATTGTATATTTGGAAAAATGCAAATGATGTCTTTTAGATCTAGAACTTTTTTGACTAATGAAAATTTTGAATTAGTGCATTCGGATGTATGGGGTCCCGCTCCCGTTATGTCAAAAGGTGGTTATTCATACTATGTTACATCCATAGATGATATTTAAAGATGTGGACCCATAGTTGGGTCCAAATCCCACCTAATAATCTATTTATATATATATATATTATTTATTTTCTTATTTACGTATATATAGATATTTAATAGGTTTATATGTATAAGGGTATCACTTAAGTATGGTTCTGGATCCGAAACTTGGATCCGTGCCCAATTCAACCTATTTTACGCATAAAACATTAAAATTTTTAATGGAAAAATTTGCAGTTTTTACATTCTTTCCCCCTTAAAGAAATTTCGTCCTCGAAATTTACCTGTGGTTGCTTACTCGAAAAGGTTGGGGTACTTCTCCCGCATATTAGCCTCCGGTTCCCACGTGCTTTCATCGATGCCATGGTGTTGCCATCTCACCTTGACGAGAGGAATGGGCTTTGATCTCAAGACACGCTCGCTTCGTTCCAATATCTCTACTGGTTTTTCTCCTATCGTTAGGTCTTCCCTTATATCTACGTCCTCATACTGGATGACATGTGACGGGTCTTAAAGATATTTTCTTAACATAGATACATGGAATACGTTATGTATCTGAGCATACTGGGGAGGTAGGGCTATACGATAGGCCGTTTCTCTAATCCATTCCAAAATCTCAAAAGGTCCGACATATCTGGGACTCAATTTTCCTTTCTTACCAAAACGAAACACACTTTTGGTGGGTGATACTTTCACAAAGACCCTATCCCCCACATCAAAAGTGAGTTCCTTGCGCCTTTGATCTGCATAACTCTTTTGTCGACTCTGGGCTGTGAGCAGTCTATCTCTTATCATCTTGATCTGTTGGGTGTAATGTTGTAACACGATTGGTGATTTTATCGACCATTCTCCAATTTCGTCCCAATACACCGGTGATCTACAGGGTCTTCCGTACAGAGCTTCGAAAGGAGCCATGCCGATACTCGCATGGTAACTATTATTGTAGGCATATTCGGCTAACACAACATGCTTGTCTCACTCACCTTTCCAATCCAGCATACATGCTCGCAGCATATCTTCTAGTGTCTGGATAGTCCTCTCTGATTGTCCGTCAGTCTGGGGATGAAAAGCAGTACTCAGCTTCAGTTTCGTACCCAAGGCCTGTTGCAACTGACCCCAAAACCGAGAAGTAAATCGAGGATCTCGATCTGAGATAATAGAAACTGGTACTCCATGCAGTCGAACAACCTCTCTGATGTATAAGTCTGCTAAGCTCTCGAGGGATTGATTTATTCGTATGGGTAGAAAGTGAGCCGATTTGGTCAATCGATCCACTATTACCCATATAGCGTCATGTTGTTTCCGTGTTTTGGGCAAACCCACCACGAAGTCCATGGTGATTTCTTCCCATTTCCACTGTGGAATCTCCATTTGCTGCATCATCCCACCAGGTTTCTGATGTTCTACCTTGACTTGCTGACAAATCAAACACTTCGAGACATAACTTGCGACCTCACGCTTCATTCCATTCCACCAATACCCTCGTTGTAAATCTTTAAACATTTTCGTGCCTCCTGGGTGTATGGTGTATTTGGACCTATGTGCTTCCCCCAATAGTTCTTCCTTCAACTTGGGATCACTAGGGACCCAAAGTCGCTTTTTCATCCAAATACTGCCATCTTCCTTGAGTGAGAAATGTGACTTCTCCTGTTGGGCTAGTGACTTAAATTTCTCATATTGGGGATCCTCTTTCTGACCTTCAATAATCTTTGTAAGGATCTCCGGATGAGCAGATAAATTAGATAACTTGATACTCCCCACGACATCTGAAAACGGTTTCCAATCCATGAATTCCTCCACCAAATTCCACCCTTTTGTCAATAGACTGGACAAACTGCAACCAGCTTTGCGACTGAGAGAGTCAGCTACCACATTTGCCTTTCCTGGGTGATAGGAAATGGTAAAATCGTAATCCTTTATAAACTCCAACCATCGTCGTTGTCGCATGTTCAACTCTTTCTGGGAAAACAGGTACTTGAGACTTTTGTGATCAGTAAATACCTCGAATTGTTCCCCATACAGGTAATGTCGTCATATTTTCAACGCGAACACCACGGCTGCCAATTCGAGATCATGAGTTGGGTAGTTTCGTTCATGAGTCTTTAATTGGCGAGAGGCATAAGCTATCACCTTACCATTTTGCATTAAAACACATCCCAACCCAGTACCTGATGCGTCGGAGTAGACCACAAAACCACCATGACCTGAAGGTAAAGCCAACACTGGTGCGATGGTAAGCTTCTTCTTTAAGATTTGGAAACTCTCCTCACACTTATCCGTCCATTCGAACTTGATTCCTTTCCTCAGGAGCTTGGTCATGGGCATAGCAATACGTGAAAAGTCCTGAATGAATCTTCTATAATAGCCTGCTAATCCCAGAAAACTCCTGATATCACTGATATTCTTCGGTTGACCCCAATTTAATACAGCTTCAACCTTAGCCGGGTCTACAGCGACTCCGTCTCGCGATATGACATGACCCAAGAACATGACCTTCTCGAGCCAGAATTCGCACTTGGAGAATTTGGCGAACAACTGGTGTTCCTTGAGAGTCCCCAATACGATCCTCAAATGTTCACGATGTTGCTCTATGCTTTCTGAGTATATGAGTATATCATCAATAAAGACAATTACAAACGTATCCAAGTATGCTCTGAATACTCGATTCATCAAGTCCATGAATGCTGCGGGAGCATTTGTCAGTCCGAATGGCATAACTACGAACTCGTAGTGACCGTACCTTGTTCTAAAGGCTGTCTTAGGAATATCATCGTCCTTGATCCGAAGTTGGTGATAACCAGATCTAAGATCGATTTTTGAAAACACTTTAGCCTTTTGCAATTGGTCGAACAAGTCTTCAATACGAGGTAGGGGATACTTATTTTTTACTGTTGCTTGATTCAACATCCGATAGTCTATACACAGCCTCATAGAACCATCTTTCTTTTTCACAAAAAGAACTGGTGCTCCCCATGGTGATACGCTCGGTCTAATGAAACCTTGCTCCATCAACTCCTGGAGTTGTTTCTTCAGCTCCTCCAACTCTACTGGGGCCATACGATAAGGCGCTTTCGAGATCGGTGTCGTCCCAGGCACCAACTCGATATGAAAATCCACCTCACGCGGTGGAGGTAGTCCAGGCAACTCATCCGGAAACACTTCCGGGAATTCACGAACCACTTCAAGTTCTTCTAATGGTGTGACTTTCGACTCGCAGGAGAATACATTTACTAGGAATGCTCGGCACCCCTGTCGCATATACTTCTGAACCTTTAATATCGATACAATTCGGCCCTTCACTGTAGGTCTAGAGAGTCGAAACTCAACCTTTGGCAATCCTGGTCGGGACGAAACCGCTTTCCCTTGTCGACAGAGAACGTTGGCATAATGTTCATATAACCAATCCATCCCCAAAATGACATCATATTCAGTCATATCGAGCAAGATTAGGTCAGCAGGTAAGTTCTGCCCTTCAAGTACAATTATGACATCAGGGATGTAGTTTACACATATCGAATTATATCCTATCGGATTGTACACATATAATTCATGTTTCAGAGATTCAGTATGTGCACCAAGTAATTTTGCAAATTCTACGGATATGAACGAATGTGTAGCACCACAGTCAAATAGAACAAGTGCAGCACAGCCATTGACAAATACAGTACCTTGTACCAGATTTCCTTTCTCCAACTCTTCCGCAGTGGTGGCATATACTCGTCCCGGCACCCTCTTCTGTGCATTTTGCTGCGGTGTTTGCTGCGGCTGAGATGGTTGGTGTTGCTGTCCTCCCCCGGCATTTCGTTTCTGCATATCCGCCATCTTCTTGTGGCACTGACGGGCATAGTGACCCATCTTTCCACAGTAAAGACATGCTCCTGTGTCTCTAGGGCAAGGTTGTCCATAGTGGGACCGGTTGCACTTCTGGCACACCCGATTTTGTCCTTGTTGCTGCGGAGGACGATTTCCACCGTTGTACTTCTGCTTCTTGTAAGGTGGCTGGTACTTCTTACCACCGTGGTGCTGCGGCGGACCGGCTCCCCGTTTCCCCGGTGTGTCTTTTTGACTCTTCCTTGACCGCTCTCATTCCTCGTTCAGCATAGTAGCCACTTCAATGGCTTGTGCGAGGGTGGATGGCAGATTTATCATCACTCGTGGTCGCAATCCGTCCTTGAGTCCGCGGACATACCTAGTTGCTCTGGCTTTATCATTCGCGAACAAATTTGGGCAATAACGCTCCAAGGTCCGAAATTTGGTAGTGTATTCCACCAAATTCATATTTCCTTGTGTAAGCTCCAAGAACTCCTGATGCTTCTGATCACGAGCGTACTGGGGGAAATATGTCTCGAGAAATGTTCGTTTGAAATCTTCCCATGGAATAGTATCCACTCCAGCAAAGTGGATGGTTCGGGTTGTGTCCCACCATTTATGTGCATCTTCCGTCAAGCGGTATGTGCCGAAGTCCGTTTGCTTATCATCAGGAACAGACAGAACCCGAAAAGCTCGTTCTGTCTCGGCAATCCAACTCTCAGCTAATTCAGGATCAGCCTTGCCTGAGAAGGTAGGCGGGTTCAACTTCAAGAACTTCTCATAGGTGATTGTGTTTGTATTATGCCTTTCACTTATGGCTGCGGCTAACTCCGCCTGATGGCGCATTTGAGTGTCCATGGTTTGAGCCAGATTACCGAGAGTTTCCATCACGAAACCCCTTTGGTCCTGCCATTCGTTCGCCGTGCTCGAACTAGCTTGGGATCGACGGTACATCTAATAACCATTTCAATACACACAGTTTTACTATCTTTGAATTGTAGTGTCCCTAAAATCATCACAAGTATATATCTAAACTTATATAGAAAACAATGCAATTATCAGGCCTAATAAAGTAAGAATGATAAAAATATACTCACAGAGCGATCTCAGGATGTGGCATGACCGTGATCCTTGATTTATTGTTCCCAGGCTCTGATACCATAACTGTAACGCCCCGAAATTTAACCCAAATTTTTAGGGATTTTTTTTTTTTCAAGCGGAAACAACTAATAATTCTCGGGTTAAGCATTTCAGAACGATACAGGAAGGTAAAAGCAAACCACACCATTTATTTCCACTTCAATAATAATAAAATCCAACATCAAAGTTTTCACATTTAGTCTCAAAACAAAAATCTCAATCTGAAAGTAAGCAGAACCGCCAGGGAACAATGGATCAAGTCTCGGTCAGCGCCTCATCCCGCATCGCTCATAGAACTACTCTTCTCCTGAAAATAATAGAAATTATAGGAATTAGACTACCACGTCTAAGTAGGAAAACTGTAATTATTCTTGCAAGTAGATCATGTGTCAAGTGTGATGTGGGTGTCGTGTTTGAATTACAGTCTAAACATAACCACATAAGGATTTCGATGCAATAGCAATCATAGACATATATCTGAATAGAAAGGTAGATTATGTAACAATTATACTTAAGCACAAGAAGCATTTTATGCAACTATAACAATTAAGTAAGGTATTAAGCAATTCAAGCAGAACTTACACTAACATGAACAACATCCATAATATGAATTCAATTAACTAATAAATACACAATTTAGGATGTCGTTTCAACATAAGCAACGAATATAAAACATGATGGAAGAGTAAGCAATTGTCTCTTTAATGACTCCCATACAGTGATACCTAACTGTTCTAGTTAGTGTTTATCTTTTCTTATCCCGCGGGTACACACGGGCCAAGGCAACCATCACAGAAGAGAATGTCCGGGGGTATATTATTCAGGGTTGTTTTATTAACCCGAACACTCTAACTGTGACTGAAATCCCAAGGGAGCGGCCAGTGACCGAGAGAAACTCCCAAAGGCCAAAACCAAAACAGGATGCATCCCTCACTTCTGCAGAAGAACAAAAGAACTACCACCTAGGATAAATTGGTAGTCTGGGTCCCCCAACTCTGAAGACTGGGACCAACGAGTCGCTTTACGCTCGAAACCAAAACACGTGTCCCCAGAGTTTTGTACCACTTACCCTCTCTAAGGTAAGCCCAAGAACTGGGTGGGTTAATCTTTTCATTTAATTTATTTCCCGAAGTACAGGGCATTTCCCCAACTTCCTTCTACTACCATGGCAGTAGAATTCCCACCCTTAGTCAATTTACCCAGGGTATAGAGTCGTCTCAATTCTTTGTCATATTGATTTCATAACCCACCCAAAGTGCTACGGTGCCTTTAAACCAGTCAAGCACGAATGTTAAAATTTATGTGGGTATTAACCTTTTTAACTTGAGTGCCAAGGTAAAGCCTGCAAGTACCAGGCTTGGTGGTTCACCTGCCAGCCTTAATCCACAAACAATTACACATAAATGAAAATTTACTCTTATTCATCAATCACTACCATGGATTTCTTAAACTAAAAGAGTGATTACAACTCTCTTTGACTTGCATGATCATTAACTTAGTTCGGCCCTTTATAAGGACCAATGGTGATAAAATTTACTAACATGATGATTGGCACATTCACAAACCACTATGGATAATTCATTTATAGGAACGTAAGATTCCTATGCATACTATTTACAACATGTAAAAAAAGGAAGTATGCATCCCCTAAAGATCTTGAAGTATTTACAATTGTTGAAACTAACATATGCAGTGTTTATAGCCAATATGCCAAAACATAACCTTTTGATGTGCATCACAATGCAGGCCGAAATTAATAGAGTCTGTAATCCTATTTTGCCTATCTCAGTTATACACCACAGGAAATTCAAGGTACTAGATCACCCAATCATTACAATGTATATTTTTTTTTTGAATAATTAAGTATAGCATAGCATGCTGGGTTACGCAATAGACCAATAAATCCAACTAGACACTGTTCAGCCATATTAATTTAAGTATCATTTAGCATTACAGTTCACTAAAATACAGCATGTACAATAGCTATCGGATCAGCCAATTATCGTACTAAGTATAGCATAGCATGTTGAGTTACGCAAGAAACCAATAAATCCAACTAGACATTGTTCAGCCATATTAGTCTAAGTATCATTTAACACTACAGTTCACTAAAATATAGCATGTACAATAACTATCGGTTCAGCCAATTACCGTACTAAGTATAGCATAGCATGTTGAGTTACACAAGAAACCAATAAATCCAACTAGACACTGTTCAGCCATCTTAATTTAAGTATCATTTAACATTTCAGCTCATTAAATACAGTATGTTGTATTATGCTGAACAAAAACAAAAAAAAGAACAACCAACAGCTAAACACTCCTCCATGGTGTGATCAAGATACTCGGCTGGACCCAAAAACAAAAGCAGCTATCTGTTAGGTTCTCCCACAAGTTAAATTAGTAAACTCAATAACTCCTACACATATCCGTACACACAGTAGTAAGACATTAATGCTACCCGTAAAGAAACTATTAATTGAAGGCATGCGGTATTCATTATTCAAGTATCCAAAATGATTTCAGCTATGATTCAACGCAATATCAGACCTCATTTGAAACAGTCATACACATTTGAGACTTGAAAGGATTGCAAAAGACCCACAGACTCTTAGTTAGGGCTTTCAATACCAAGGTCAAGAAAAACCTAATTCAAACTAGGGTTTTCGATTAAAAAGGAGATAGATTTTTCCATCTAAATCTCGGTCAAAGTAGCTAATCCGAGAATGAAGGATAAATCTTCAAGCAAAACACCCAATCCGTTAAAAACAAAACAGTCTCCCCCAATCTCCGATCTTATTAACTGTCTGGCAACAAAACCCCCCTTTAAATCAGTCGATTTGGGTTTTAGACAACCCGCACCCCACCAACCCATGATTAACCTGAAACAAAATCACAGAAACCCTACCATTATCCGGCGAGGGTGTTGCAGCATCCACGAGAGGGGGTCGGTCGGCTTCTCCCGGCAAATGTTTCGAACAACAGACCCGAGCTCGGAGGCGATTCGAACGAGAGAGAGAGAGAGAAAGAAAGAGTGGGATTGAGAGAGAAAGAGGTTCGGGGGTCCCCTTTTGTAGGAGGGTGGCCACCCGAAAAGGAAGGAAGCTCCTTCCCCCGGCGGCTGCGATCTCCCCCAACTCCCAGACTCCTTGCGTGTTAGGGTTCCATTGAACCCTAACAGGTGATTTATCGGGGGAGGGGTTTTTCCCCCCCTTTGTTGTTTTTTTTTTTTTTTTTTATCGGGTTGCCCCTCCTTTTTAACCCTGTTCCTGTTTTCCCTTTTTACAGGGTGTGGGTCGGGTCCGGGTCCGACCCGCGACCCGCACTCGGGATCCAACCACGTGTTGGATCCGGGTCTTATTTAAAGATGTGGACCCATAGTTGGGTCCAAATCCCACCTAATAATCTATTTATATATATATATATATATTATTTATTTTCTTATTTACGTATATATAGATATTTAATAGGTTTATATGTATAAGGGTATCACTTAAGTATGGTTCTGGATCCGAAACTTGGATCTGTGCCCAATTCAACCTATTTTACGCATAAAACATTAAAATTTTTAATGGAAAAATTTGCAGTTATTACAGCTTTTGTATAGGATATGTGGATTTAAGTTATTAAGATTATTGCATATACATGATTTTTTTATCTCTTTGTGAGTATTCATGATTAGTTGTACTTGTGTATGCTCTTGGTTTCCGTAAACACCCCAAAATTTTCAAACTACTTCAAATATTTCTTTTTGCAGATGCCAAAACCCTACAGGGCAGCATCGAGTCTCACCCCTAGGATTATCCCAGTCTAGAGATCAGTCTACCCTCATTTTGTCAATAAAATTATCATTTTACCCCTAAGTCACCCTTAGCCTTTCGTCTGTTAGACTTAGCCAAACTCATTCTAAGTTCCGAAAAGTTAAAATGTCAATCATTTTTAGCTCCACTAAGTTCACGATGAGCAGTGTCGGTTCATTTCAGCTAAAATTAGTTCATTTCTCGCAAAATAAGCTCATTTTAGCTCGAATTTTAGCCAGACTATCCTCGAGTCAGCCAAATCCGGTAGATCCTATCCCCAGGAGTCTGACATAAGTGCATCAAGAGTTTAAACGGTCCACTTCCAGTTCAAAGTCACTTTTTACACACTCGAACCTTCATTTTAGCTCATTCAAGCTCAATTTAGTCCAAATTGAGCTAGCCCCAGTTGGTTGAGCTAGTGTTTTAGCTTCGAATTTAGTTCACCTGAGTATAACTCGCTTCGGATTCAGTCTATTCTAATCCAGTCCAATTCAAATTAGTTCAGACGAGTCTAGTACCGTGTTTCTGCCCCTGCAGGGAGAAGACCAAAAAAATTAAAAATTATCCGGGACACTGTTTTCAATAATTTTTGAACTGGGACAAACCCCAAATTCATACTCGGATCAATTCCTTCATCTAATATCTTATCAATATCTGAGATCTGATCCATTTCAATTCGGATATTGAATCCAATGCTGGATCTGGTGTCTAATTTCTTCCCGGACCTGGATTTTTCATCTGATTCGTTCATAAATCCATATCCAGAGTCCAATTCATTTTTCAGACCTGGAATATCTCATCAGATATCTAGGATCCAATTAAACCAATTCGGATCCATTTCAGTCTCGATCCACCTTCTAATTCGTTCAGAAGTTTAATCAAATCAATTTTCTGAACTTTGATTTGTCTAAACATCTGAGATTCAGTATTCACTTCTTCGATTCTGATCTAGATCCAAGACCCAATTTCATCCTCTAAATTCGATCCAAGATCCAAAATCAAAATCCCAATTTTCATTATGAAATTAGGATTTTTTCAGTTTCAATTCTTGAAGAAGTCATATTCAAGGTTCGATTCCCATTTTCGAACCAATTTTTCTTCAAATCAAGATCCAGATCCAATCTTTTTCAAAACTTCGGATCCAGATCCTTTTCAAAATTCAATTTTATCCTAAATTTCAAAATCAATCTTTGGATTTCAAATTAAAATCCATCACTTTGAAAAATACCCTGGATCCAATTTAAAATTCAGTTTGGATTTCGAAATGTCAAAACGGATCCAGATCCAATTTCAAAACCCAATTTTTTCAAAATCAATTTGGGGATTTCAAATTCAGAATCAAAATTTGATTTTTATCCCCAAATTCAAAGATAATCTTTGAATCTCAAAATTCTTTTGGAAAATACCCTAGATCCAGTTCAAAATTCAATTTGGATTTCGGAATATCAAAATGGATCCAGATCCAGTTTCAAAATTCAATTTGGGGATTCCAAATTCAAAATCGAAATCCAATTTTTATCCCCAATTTCAAAATAATCTTTGAATTTCAAAATCCAAAAACAGTATTTTTGCAAAAACTCTGTAAATTCAATCTGGATCAGGTTTTTGCCCAATTCGGATTTCATAAATCAAGATTGGATTTTTGAAATCCAATTATTTCCAAATTCCCCTTTTTATTTCTCTTGTTTTATTTCCCTTTTTTCCTTAAATTCAAAATCAAAAATATTGTTTTCAAAGAGGGGTGCCACTTGGCATTTTCAAGATTCAAAAATTGTTTTTTCAATACATCTTTAAAAAACCCTTTACTTTTAAAAACCCACGTGAGCATCACTCACAAGTGATGCCATGTGTCAAATTTTTTAATAAAATCCTATTTTACCCATTTACAAAACTTGAAAAAGACCCACATGGGCACCCATGTGTAAGAGTGGTGCCATGTGTCAAAGATTTTTTGAAATGGCAATTTCGCCCATTTAAAAAAAAAGTAAATGCCCACATGGGCTTGGCACCACCTTTTTGGAGATTTTTTTTAGTTCCACATCACTCATTTTTTTCTTAAGCTACTGATGTCTTCTTTTTAAATCGTTGTAATTTTGAAAAGATTTTTAAATGTAAAACATGTGGAAACCAGACATCAAATAATAAAAACCGGTTCTCACTAGTGGATGAGACCGGGTCGAACTCAGGGAACGGGAATATATCGTATTCAAGTACACAAATCTAAACTAATCTTTATTGCCGAATTATTTGAAATGTAAAATATTCAAGAAAAGTAAAGACAACTAACTATTACAACAAATGAATACCCTTCGCAGAGGGCGTAAAGTGCAATATTTACAAACCCAATTAAATGCCTAATTCTAAACTAAAAAGTAAAAATTCTTCTATTCTTGCACTTCGTGTCACGTAATCTCTTCAGCTCCACTCCCTTGCAATCCTACACAAATCAAACGAAACACGAGCAGTACCAGAAAAAGATGAAAGAGAATATACTAACTAAATGCTAAGAATACGAAAGAAATCATTAAAGAAATCTAAATGACAATTTTAAATGCAAATGATATATTTTTTTCTAACTAATTGGAAAGTAATTGACAATGCTAATTATCTTTCTTAACTAAACTATATTTTTTTTTAAGCAAAATAACTAACAGCTAAGTAATCTAACAATGAGTGAATCAATTAACTAAGTAATCTACTATCAACACACTAAGTAATCTAAGTATTAAGTAATATCTAAAAAAAAATTCAGCAAAGCATTATCATCCGATAATTCGATATCTCAAACCGGATCCGGATATCCAATTAACTGTAAAATTCATTTGTCAATTCAGAAATCACATTGTCAATCCGATGAAAAATATGGATTCATGATATTATTCAATAGAATCAAATCATGGCTCATTCAATATCGGATGTCAATTTGATTCACATTCAGATAATATTTCAGTTTCTGATGAACCAGGAAAATTATTATTTCAATTGACATTCACTGGATATATAACAGATTTTTCAATTTCGGTTCAAATTACTCAGCCGGAATATCCAATTCCACTCATTTGACTCTGCCGGATAATGAAATTCAGGTGAACTTAAAGTTCAGATGGAGTTATGCTACCTATTAATGAAATTCAGATGAATTTAAATTTCAGGTGGAGTTATGCTGCCGGATAATGAAATTTCCAGAGATATTAATCAAAATAAAAAAAATCGATCATTCAGATCTTGTTCCACCGTGAAACAGGTTTCCTCTGTAATGAAGATTTTTTTCCGGCGAGTAAATATCAGAATCAGTAATTGATTCCAGATATTTTTGAAATAGATTCCGGTTAGAAAAAAAACTGTTTACTGCAGCTCCAGATGATATAGATGATTTAGATCATTGCTGGAAAACAGTATGTATCTTTCACCGGAAATCAAAACAAGCACAAAACTTGCCGGAGATCTGTAAACAGCCGATCAACTAAGATATCCGATAATTTGATTTCAATTGATCGAACTTCCAATGATCTTCAGCTAAACCAAGCCTCAACACAATTCTAACAAACTGAAGTTGATTTAGTCATTCAGTGGATCTAAATTAGGCATCCGATCGATCAATCAATCGGATTTCATATTCAGTCGCCGGAAAAAAAAAACAAATCGTCAATAATCACCGGACGACTCATACAGAACAAGCTTTAATCATCGGGAGTCAAATGATATCCAATTGATCGATTCAGAAGTATCTGATTCAATCATTCAAATCAAAGCCTTACAGGATCCTGATAAATTGAAATCGATCCAGATGATCGATCAACTTTCGGTAGAATTTTTTTTTAAATCTGGCGGTAGAATTCAGGTCAGTTCCTGTAAAAATGTTGAAATCACCGATTGCTAAAACAATATTTTTCGTTTTTACTGTTGTAAAACTGATGTTTTATCAAGATTTCAACTCTAAGAAAACCGGAAAGCTACAGGTTGATCGATTAAAAAAAACATGTTTGCTGTTTTAACATTTTTTTTATTTTTATTTTTATTTTTATTTAAACAGAAAAAAAATAATACGATCTACACTTAAAATCTATTCTAACAATTACTGAAACAAAAACAAGAAGTTAACTCAAATTTCTTTAATCATGAGTTATGAATGCTTAACAGAAATTAAAATGAAAATTTCAGAAAAAGAAAAAGAAGAAGAAGAAGAAGAGGAAGAAGAAGAGGAGAAGAAGAAGAAGAAGCACTTACCGGAGGGATTAGAAAAGAGTTGGAATCCTCCTATATGCCATTACCGTAGCTGGATGCCTCCACCGGATTGAGAAAGAAGAGAGATCAAGGGAGAAGGAGAAGAAGGAGGAAAGAAACAAGGTGAAGGGGAAGGGTTAGAAGAGAAGGCAAAAGCATAAAAGAGAAGACAAGCCTCTCTTCCCCCTACGTATGGTATTTATAATTTTGAAAGTTTTTCCATAAGTCCATCTTATTTCAAAGAATTCCATTTCAAAACCTCTCTTCAAAAAGTTATTTACAAAGCAACTCAAAATGACTATGTTTTAGAAAATACAAAAACTAAGTCTATTCTAAATCTAATTTTTTTTTATGATTTTCAAAAACTAAACAACTACAATTATGACAAACACTAAAATAGGCATTAAAATGTAAAATAACACTATTTTTCATGCATTTTCTATTCTTATATTATTTTAGCATATTTACTCGAAACTAACATAAAATTGGGTTTTTAAATCATTTTCTCATGAAATCATGCATATTTTTATATGAAAAATCCCTAAAATATATGCATGATCAAATACCCCCATGCTTATGTTTTGCTAGTCCTCGAGCAAACTAGAAAAATGCACGAAATCAAACTATCACCTAACTCACTTTCGTAGGAATCACGGTTGCATTTAGCTCATGCAACAAGCCCTTTCAACCCCTGGGTTACCCCAGTGGACGAGTAAGGTCTCGTGAGGGTTTGCAGTGATGCTACCCACAAACATCTCTGTCATGTATGCATAATATTACACATCCTCACAAGCAGTAGGTAATTAAAGACTTTGTTTTCACAAATATTTCCTATTATTTCAAAATCGAAATATAATTAGTCTTTTATGCACTACCACAGAAAAAGAATTTCTTTCACTTTTCTAAATATCACAATTATTTATGTTTTATTCTTAGAAAATCCAATAAAAACATATTATTATTTACTTATCCTCACTCATATGTTTTCTGCACAGGTTTTCTCAATCACACTTCTAAGCATTGAACTTTTCTTTCTTTTTAAGCTTTTTTCTCTCTTTTTTTCTTTTCACGCTTTTTCTTTTTGCGCACTTATTCTTCTCTTATAGCTTGCGTGTGGTCTGCTTTTATGCCTTGTGCAATGTCAATATCTTCTATACTTTTTCAATACATATCAAAAGATATCAACTAAGACATAAAAGTGACTTCCTTCATTCACCTTTATAACATGAGAGTCAAATATTTCAACTTATATCTGTTCTCAGTTACGTAGGATCACAAAGTTTTCCACTCTCCTTTTCGAAATGGAATTAAAAGTTTCAACTTACATCTAAGTTCCATCTACTAAGGATTGTGGAATTATCCAAACAACTTAACGCATGCTTTTTCTCACTTTTTGAGCTCATTTTTATGCTTTTGTTCATTTGCTTAGTTTTTCAAAAATAAAACTGTGCATATTCATATTTATGATTCAAAATAAATTCTAACATGTATCTATCATCATTTCATCGAAATCCGCATAAACAACCATAATTTTTAGATCTATGTCAGAAAAAATTTTCGTGGGGCTTAAAAAATCCTCTAAAAACATTAGATTTGAAATAACATTCATATAAGTTCAAACTCTTTCTTTAAAAATCTACTTTTTATGAGAGATGTGTAAACATGTGTAAGAACGTAAACAGAAATATCAAGGTGTGCATTCTACACCCTCCCCCATGCTTATATGACACTGTCCCAGTGGCACGAACGTAAACAGAAATATCAAGGTGTGCATTCTACACCCTCCCCCATGCTTATATGACACTGTCCCAGTGGCACTCCCCCATGCTTGAATGAAACTAAGTGAATGCACATGAGAGGAAATAAATGAGGGAAAAGAGTAGAATAACCTGACATGAAAAAAAAAAAAACATGTTATATGAATGTAATGAATGTAATGAATACATGACAAAACATGAAACTCATAGAAAAGATAGAAAACGAAAAATAAAACCAAATGAAATCTACAAATCCTAACAACAAATGTAAAACTGTACAGAATATGGGTTGCCTCCCATAAAGCGCTAAGTTTCACGTCCCCAGCCAGACGGATCCCTGGAAAAATCCTTCATCGTCCATGAGATCAATGGACATGAAGTCAGACTCAATCGGGCTCTCTATGAAAAATAGTGTCATCAGTGACACTGCGCACTATGTTCCCGTCCTGTCTACCTCTAAATGGCTCAAAGTGCTCGATCCAACTCAACTCACCTATCTGATTTTCACGTAATTCTAGGTGATCCTCATCTAATGATTCCTTATTCTCCTCATTAGGTGGATTACTCAATAACCAAGCATATTCTGCTTCTACGAGGTTTTGAATGACATCAACCTCGAAAGAAGCCTCCTCAACAGCAGGGCCCATAGCAGCACGAAAAATGTTTAGCCGTATCTTCCTATTTCCGAATGACACATCCATCACACCAGTGCGGCAATTGATGCACGCATTGGCGGTAGCTAGGAAGGGGCGACCGAGAATAATAGGAGTCTGCTGTGGACTATCAACTCCCTCCATATCTAATATCACGAAGTCGACAGGGAAATAACAATCCTCCACCTTGACTAAAACATCTTCAAGTATCCCTCTTGGGATCTTGATAGATCTATCTGCGAGCTGAAGAGTCATAGGTGTAGGTTTCATCTCTTTCAATCCAAATTGGTCATAAAAGAAACCCGGCAAGATGTTAACACTTGCCCCAAGGTCGAGCAATGCACGCCCAACAGTGATGTTTCCTATGACACAAGAGATGATAGGAGTCCCTGGGTCCTTGAGCTTAGGTGGGGTTTGATGTTGCAATACTGCGCTCACCTGCCCGGTTAAATAAATCTTTTTCTGCACATGGGGCTTCGACTTCCTTTTCTGCGTACAAAGTTCTTTGAGGAACTTTGCATATGCAGGGACCTGTTGAATAGCATCTAGTAAAGGGAGGTTTATATGAACGTGCTTGAATATCTCAAGCATCTCTTGTATGTTCACTCCGGACTTACCTAATGCTCTTGGCCTTTCTAACGCTTCAGGAAAGGGGGCTTTGGGAATGTAGGATGGTGAAGGCTCAGATGGAAGAACCTTCTCGCTTTCTTGAGGTAAGTTATTAGGGATAGACTGCTTTTCGCTTATGTTCTCTCTTTCTTCTGCAGTCTCCCTCGCTTGGTACTGCTTCCCACTCCTAAGGGTTACTGCTTGAGCTTGCTCTTTATGTGAATCAGTCATATGCAAGCTACGCATGGGTTCCTTTACCTTAGGGTTGACAATAGGCTGGCTAGGTAATGTCCCCTCACTTCGCCTGCTGAGTGCTTCGGTAAGCTGCCCCATTTGAGTCTCTAATTTTGCAATAGACTGGGTATGTGAGCTCAAAGCTTGCAAAATCTTATCCTCAAAAGATTGACTATGCAAAGGCTCATGAGACTGGGGTTGAGTATAAACAGGTTGGACTGGGGGATAACTGGATCTTTGAAATCCAGGTGCATAACCACCTTGACTTGGTTGACTATGGGAAGGGTTGGGGGGTTGGATCTGTGAGCTGCGCCATGAGAAATTGGGATGATTTCGCCAGCCCGGGTTATAAGTGTTGGAAAATGGATTAGGTACGGGCCTAGCGAAGTTTTGAGCCATCTGAGCTTGCTCTTGGACAAACTCAGGATATTGTGGCGCAACTGGGCACTCGAAGACATGGTGCGCAGGACTCGCACACAACGCGCACACCTGCATGGCAGGAGAGGGACCCAACAAGAACTGATCTAATTTCTGGGACAGTTGGTCTACCTTGTTGCTCAACTCAAGGTTCATCCCTAACTCGAAAATACCTGCCTTCTTAATGCTATCCTGTGCAGGTGCAGCCCTATCAAATCGTGAGGCTGTCGCATGGTGCATCGAATTCTCACTCAATGTCTCAAAAAGTGACCATGCTTCATCCTCACTTTTGAGCATAAATGTGCCCCCACACGCGGCATCCACCATTTGACGGTTCTTTTCAGTAAGACCGTCATAGAAATATTGCACTAGTTGCCAGCGAGGCACCTGGTGGTGGGGACACTTGCGGAGAAGATCTTTCAATCTCTCCCATGACTCATGAAACTGTTCTCCCTCAATTTGGGAAAAACTGGTTATCGCTTTACGAAACTGGTTCGTTTTACCAATTGGGAAATATTTTTTTAAAAATTCTCTTTGCATATGTTCCCAAGTGGTAATTCAAACAGTATCTAATGATTTTAACCAACTCTTCGCTTTGTCCTTTAGAGAGAAGGGGAACAGGGTCAACCTCATCGCGTCATCTCCAAAGTTGTTGATTCGCACTGTCGAGCAAATCTCTAAAAATTCATCTAGATGACGATATGGGTCTTCATTACTAAGGCCATAAAACGAGGGTAACATTTGGATCACACTGGCCTTTATCTCAAAATGGTTTGCTCCTACATCAGGTCTTGTGATGCAGGAGGCGGGAGTGTAAGTGTTGGGCATGAAATACTCCCTCAAAGGACGAGTAATCTGCTGATTATCAGTCATGGTTGCAGATCTCTGGGATCTCCTAATAAGGGACTCGGGGTCCTCAATCGGCTCTACCAACTCAGGGTCAAGTGAGCGTCGCCCTTGCATACACCTCGTAGTAGACCGGTGTAGCTCACATCCTAACTTTGGATTTTCTACCTAACTAACTCACTAAGCGGCCAAACCACTCAAACCACAAAGCGAGTAAACTAAAAACGACAAAAACTAAACAATCACCACGCAAGTAAACATAACAGAGATGATGCAAAGAAATATAAAATCTATGTGTACGGTACCAATCGTACACAGTCACCTCTAAGGGGGTCCTAGTAGGTGGGCTGTGCAGAAAAGTAAGTTCTTCTCTAAGCTATGCACATACATGGTTCTAAACCTAAATGCAACACAAACACTAGGCAATAAAGCGAATACTAATATTACGCCGTTTCCCGGCAACGGCGCCAAAAATTTGATGTCTTCTTTTTAAATCGTTGTAATTTTGAAAAGATTTTTAAATGTAAAACATGTGGAAACCAGACATCAAATAATAAAAACCGGTTCTCACTAGTGGATGAGACCGGGTCGAACTCAGGTAACGGGAATATATCGTATTCAAGTACACAAATCTAAACTAATCTTTATTGCCGAATTATTTGAAATGTAAAATATTCAAGAAAAGTAAAGACAACTAACTATTACAACAAATGAATACCCTTCGCAGAGGGCGTAAAGTGCAATATTTACAAACCCAATTAACTGCCTAATTCTAAACTAAAAAGTAAAAATTCTTCTATTCTTGCACTTCGTGTCACGTAATCTCTTCAGCTCCACTCCCTTGCAATCCTACACAAATCAAACGAAACACGAGCAGTACCAGAAAAAGATGAAAGAGAATATACTAACTAAATGCTAAGAATACGAAAGAAATCATTAAAGAAATCTAAATGACAATTTTAAATGCAAATGATATATTTTTTTCTAACTAATTGGAAAGTAATTGACAATGCTAATTATCTTTCTTAACTAAACTATATTTTTTTTTTAAGCAAAATAACTAACAGCTAAGTAATCTAACAATGAGTGAATCAATTAACTAAGTAATCTACTATCAACACACTAAGTAATCTAAGTATTAAGTAATATCTAAAAAAAAATTCAGCAAAGCATTATCATCCGATAATTCGATATCTCAAACCGGATCCGGATATCCAATTAACTGTAAAATTCATTTGTCAATTCAGAAATCACATTGTCAATCCGATGAAAAATATGGATTCATGATATTATTCAATAGAATCAAATCATGGCTCATTCAATATCGGATGTCAATTTGATTCACATTCAGATAATATTTCAGTTTCTGATGAACCAGGAAAATTATTATTTCAATTGACATTCACTGGATATATAACAGATTTTTCAATTTCGGTTCAAATTACTCAGCCGGAATATCCAATTCCACTCATTTGACTCTGCCGGATAATGAAATTCAGGTGAACTTAAAGTTCAGATGGAGTTATGCTACCTATTAATGAAATTCAGATGAATTTAAATTTCAGGTGGAGTTATGCTGCCGGATAATGAAATTTCCAGAGATATTAATCAAAATAAAAAAAATCGATCATTCAGATCTTGTTCCACCGTGAAACAGGTTTCCTCTGTAATGAAGATTTTTTTCCGGCGAGTAAATATCAGAATCAGTAATTGATTCCAGATATTTTTGAAATAGATTCCGGTTAGAAAAAAAACTGTTTACTGCAGCTCCAGATGATATAGATGATTTAGATCATTGCTGGAAAACAGTATGTATCTTTCACCGGAAATCAAAACAAGCACAAAACTTGCCGGAGATCTGTAAACAGCCGATCAACTAAGATATCCGATAATTTGATTTCAATTGATCGAACTTCCAATGATCTTCAGCTAAACCAAGCCTCAACACAATTCTAACAAACTGAAGTTGATTTAGTCATTCAGTGGATCTAAATTAGGCATCCGATCGATCAATCAATCGGATTTCATATTCAGTCGCCGGAAAAAAAAAACAAATCGTCAATAATCACCGGACGACTCATACAGAACAAGCTTTAATCATCGGGAGTCAAATGATATCCAATTGATCGATTCAGAAGTATCTGATTCAATCATTCAAATCAAAGCCTTACAGGATCCTGATAAATTGAAATCGATCCAGATGATCGATCAACTTTCGGTAGAATTTTTTTTTAAATCTGGCGGTAGAATTCAGGTCAGTTCCTGTAAAAATGTTGAAATCACCGATTGCTGAAACAATATTTTTCGTTTTTACTGTTGTAAAACTGATGTTTTATCAAGATTTCAACTCTAAGAAAACCGGAAAGCTACAGGTTGATCGATTAAAAAAAACACGTTTGCTGTTTTAACATTTTTTTTATTTTTATTTTTATTTTTATTTAAACAGAAAAAAAATAATACGATCTACACTTAAAATCTATTCTAACAATTACTGAAACAAAAACAAGAAGTTAACTCAAATTTCTTTAATCATGAGTTATGAATGCTTAACAGAAATTAAAATGAAAATTTCAGAAAAAGAAAAAGAAGAAGAAGAAGAAGAGGAAGAAGAAGAGGAGAAGAAGAAGAAGAAGCACTTACCGGAGGGATTAGAAAAGAGTTGGAATCCTCCTATATGCCATTACCGTAGCTGGATGCCTCCACCGGATTGAGAAAGAAGAGAGATCAAGGGAGAAGGAGAAGAAGGAGGAAAGAAACAAGGTGAAGGGGAAGGGTTAGAAGAGAAGGCAAAAGCATAAAAGAGAAGACAAGCCTCTCTTCCCCCTACGTATGGTATTTATAATTTTGAAAGTTTTTCCATAAGTCCATCTTATTTCAAAGAATTCCATTTCAAAACCTCTCTTCAAAAAGTTATTTACAAAGCAACTCAAAATGACTATGTTTTAGAAAATACAAAAACTAAGTCTATTCTAAATCTAATTTTTTTTTATGATTTTCAAAAACTAAACAACTACAATTATGACAAACACTAAAATAGGCATTAAAATGTAAAATAACACTATTTTTCATGCATTTTCTATTCTTATATTATTTTAGCATATTTACTCGAAACTAACATAAAATTGGGTTTTTAAATCAATTTCTCATGAAATCATGCATATTTTTATATGAAAAATCCCTAAAATATATGCATGATCAGCTACCCCCAATCTCAACTATAAATAGACCCCTTGGGCGTCTCTCTTTTCCATAAGTTGAAGTTTGAGAAATTGAGAGAATTAAAGAATTCTCTCTTTCTCTTCTCTTCTCCTCCCTTCTCCTTGAAGTTAACGCCATCTTTGTAGACGAAAGAAGCTCTCCAGCCCATGGTAGGCCCTCTCTCTCCTCTTTTATTTTTTTTCTTTCTTTTTTAATTCTTCTCAAAATCCCCCCCCCCCCTTTCTTCTCTTCTTTCTTGCAATTTCTTTTTAATATCATGCAAATAGCTATGTAGATTTAGTTCAATTCCATGTTAATTTCCATTTCTATGTTATGATCAATTCAATTTGCTATTTATTTTTTGCATTTTCATTCTAGCCATTTAGAATTGAGATTTGATCTTTAATAGATCAAATTCCACATTCTATGGGAAAAATCAATTTCAATTTATGCCCCAATGCTTTTAATTTCATTTTAGATGCTTTCATTTCTATTTTTACATCATTTTCATCATCATCTATGATTTAGAATGATAGATCTCACGTTTTGATCATTGGATCATTTTCATCATCATTCTATTACATTCCATTCAATTATGTTGAGATGATATTTTCAATTCTGGTTTGTTTTTTATCTCATTCATTCGCATATAATTAGATGTTATTTTGATCTGATTTTTTTACTGCATTTTCATACATGTGTTTTCGGGATCTCCACCAAAAATCAGATCAATCTGAGTTGGTTTCATCCTTCAAAAAAATCGAGATTCAGACCCTGCTATTTAGCCTCGTCCGAATTTGGCCTGAAATTAGACCAACTTGTTGGAGTGATTTCTCCTTAATCAGAGATGATCTTTCAAATCTGTAAAAAGGGTTGTCTCCAACATTGAGTCTAGCTTGTTCACACCAAATTTCAGCAATTTCTATTGTGTTTTCATGCCCGATTTTGATTAAAAACTGCAACCCTATTATACTGTATCACTTTTAGGGTTTGGTTTTTAACTCATTTTGTCAGAGTCATATCTCCCTAATGGGAGATCATTTTTGAGATCTGTAAAAAGGATCCTCTTTATCTGCATGTCTAGTTCATTTCAGTAAAATTTCATCCATTTCTATGGAGTATTTTTATTTCTTTTGCATTTTAAGTCGAGACACTGTCTGTTTGCAATTTCAAGCATTACTCAGACTTAAAATCGACTTGTTGCATTCATATCTCTCTAATGAGAGATTATTTTCCAAATCTGTAAAAAGGAGTTTTCTCCTTAGAATGTTTAGTTTATGCATGCCAATTTTCATAAACTTTCATCAACTTTTCATCTGTCATTTGGACCAAAACCAGAACCCTGTTGATTTTTCTTTCACAAACTTTTACAGTTTTTTAGCCAACTTGATCAGATTGGATCTCCTCAATGGGAAATCATTTTCTAGATCTGTAAATGGGGATTTCTTCTTTACATGTCTAGTTTGTCTCTATAAATTTTTAGTCATTTCTATAAAGTTTTCATATCTGATTCTGATAAAAAATTGGAACACTGTCATTTTGCTTCCTTAAGTATTTCTTAAATTTTATTTCAACTTGTTTAGATGTGTTCTCTCTAATGAAAAGTCATTTTCGAAATCCGTAAAAAGGGTTTTCTTTCATTTTAAGTCTAGTTCATCCATATAAAATTTCATAAATTTCTAATATGTTTATGGATTTTTTCTTTATTTTTTGGGGCATAAAAAGGCGAAGTTATGGATTTTTTCAATTTTTCAATAATTGAAGAAAATCTATAAATGCCTATATTTATTTCTAACATATTTGCTCACTTTACATGATTTTTCTTCTTCTTTATTTTCAATTAATGTAATTCATTCAAGGGTTGTAATGATTATATTAATGAGAATTTTCATTTTATGCTTAATTTAGAATGAATGAGCATATAAATTAATTCCATATTAATGTATTGCATTTTATTTTTCCGTTATTTCTTAAATACAATATAGAAAACACAAATGGCACGTGCACCATTTAATAAGGAATAATTAAAACTAAGTAAAATTTGTATTTTTGGCCCTAGTCGGAATACGAATAATACTTAGAGTTATTATTATTTATTAAATAAAAAATTTGATCTACACTTTAGATCATTTTCGAAAATCATCATTTCTTTCATAATTTTCCTTTTCTTTCTTTACCTGAATTAAAATAAAAATTAATTCCAAATGTATTTGTGGCCCTAGTCATGAATATATTAAAATTAATTTTATTTTAATTCTATAAAGGCACAAAATCTTTTCTTTTTCCTTTATTAAAATTTTAAACAAAGATTAATCTAAAGTATATTTGTGGCCCTAGTCATGAATATATGAAAATTAATCTTGTTTTTAATTCTATAAAATATGAAACTTTCCTTAAAATTCAAATAATTTTCCAAAAAAAGATAACATATTCATCATTTAAGGTAGAATTGTATCATTTTTCTAAATTATTTCAAGTTATTTTCAAATTTTCAAGCGATTTTTGAAATGATTTTCAAAACAAATTTCCATTTCAAAATTCAAAGTCATTTTCAATTTTATTTCTCAAATTCAAAGTTCTTTTCTAATCTCATTTTCGAAATCCAAAATCATTTATAAATTCAAACTATTCTTTTGAAATCATTTCTCAAATTCCAAGTATTTTCAATTTACTTTTTCAAAAACATTTTCCAAAAAAGTAAATTTCAATGTTATTTCAATTTCAAATATCAAATTTCAATTTCCTATTCCAATTTCAAATTTCGATTTTCATTTCAACTTTAAAATATCAATTTTTAAACTTTCCCTTTTTCGATTTTCGAATTTCGAATTTCAACTTTAAATTTTATTTTAAATTCAAACACCAAATTCAATTTTCGATTTCTGTTTTCAACTCTCCACTTTCGAATTTCAAATTTTAAGTTTGAATTTCATTTCAATTTCAAATATTAAATTCAATTCTTTATTCCTTTCAAATTCCAAATTTTGAATTCTATTTTCATTTCAAATTCAATTTCAAATTTTTCATTTTAAAAATTCAATTCTGAATTTCATTTCATTTCAATTCTCAATTTTAATTCCAAAATCAAATTTTGAATTTGCTTTTGAATTTCCAATTCCAAATTCCAATTTTCATTTCCAAAATTTCAAATTCAATTTCTGTAGTTCAAATTTCAAATTCTTCAAGTTTTCAAATCAAAGTCCAATTTCAATTTCAAACCCAATTCTGATTTTTCAATTTCAAATCCTAAAATTTTCAAATACAATTCCAAGTTTGATTTCTGAATTCAATTCTCAATTCGAAAATCAAACTTTAATTTCGATTTTCTATTTCAAATCAATTCAGATTTCAAATTTCAAAACTTAACTTTGAATTCAATTTCAAAATCTTCAATTTTAAAACCTTTAATTCAAATTCCTTGATCCCAAAATCGATTTCTGAACTTCAAAGTCATTTCTTAAAGGATATTTTCAAATCCATTTCAAAATCACTTGGAAAATTCAGATTTCTGAAATATTTTCAAAAGCATACACATTTTCAAATTCAAAATCATAACACAAGCCTGATTCAATGTTCATTTAGGATTTAGAATAATTTCTTAGATAAATTTAGGCAATCTAAAGGCATAAATTCGATCCTTGGTTTGATTACCCCTGATAAAGGATCAAGGAATGGTTGAACCTCGTATCGATGAGCGAGCCTCGTCTCCCCATTTTTCCGCAAATTTTAAAAACGGAGGCGAGTTATTTCAAAATCTTTTCCCAAAGGTCAAGTGAGACCTTAAGAGAGTTTTCTCTTTCCCTAAAAAGAAAAGAAAATTTTTTTCAACGATCACAGTTTCCTATATGGATCTTTGAGAATCTCTATATATGTTTTGGCCTTCTTTAATGTTATATGTCATTGTTGTCTCGTAGTAGACTTGTAATCTAGATTGAGCTATCTATCTATATAGTTTGCTTATATTGACCATGCATATGATTGCATTAATTGACATCTTGTTGTGGATATGACTGCACTATATATTCATTCTAAGTTTTCATCTACCTTTATTGGATTTAATTTGATTTTTTTTTTAAATCGGTTCTTATATATGAACTCACTTATTTAGAAATTGATTTCTGTGAGTATTTATTGTCTTCTTATAGTATTTGTTTTGTCCATAAATTTTGTAAGATGCATCATTTCTTTTTTGCCTTGTTGTTGTTGGGTCAGAGTTAGCCATTGAGGTGAGTTATGTGTGCACTTCAAGCCATCTTATTAGCCTGTACTTATCAATGTTTATGAGTGTCATGTTGACACTTGTCTTGGATATAATTGATATTTGATTGGCCTTTGGATCCATGTTGATGTTTTTGTTGAACCCGAGTTGTTTGTTGGGGTGAGTTATCTGTACCTCGGTTTTGTCAATTTAGATTGTCGGTTTATAGTTTGGTTCTAATTGACGGTTGTTTGTTCTCTGATTTTGTCAGTGTGTTGTATCACTTCGCCTGTGTATAACTGTTTAGTTATACACTGCCAGTCCCAAGCCCGGACAAAGGATGAGGGTTGTGGTAGGCCAGTGACAGCCAACATAAAAACTTAGTCACACCCTATGAATATGAACCAATATGAGAATTTCGTTGGGGCGTTCCCTATTGAGCGACGCGCTGTACTCTATAGGCCCGGAGGCAGTGATAAATGGGCAAGGGTTGCTAGGTCGTCGCCCAGAAGCGACGCGTCACACCGGCGCCCGGGTGTGGTGTCAAATAGGCAAAGGTTTCCTCACTTTGTTGGATAGGTGGGGGTAAAGAAGATAGTTCAACAACAACTACGCCTTCATCCCAAAATAATTGGGGTCGGCGATATGAACCAAAAAAGAAAATCATTCTGGGTCTTCCACATGAATCCTTCTCCTCCAATCATTTCTATCCAATGTTGTAACGACCCCAACTCATCCCCTTTGAAAATGCGGAAATTTTTTTTTTTTTCTAAAACAGTGCGGAAAACTTCCCAGAGACTCGGGGTCCTCACAGTTCCAATTCCAACTGGATAGCCACAAACCACAAAGGAACTTGCAATTAACATCCATAACTAACCATTACCTTTATTCATGAATGAAAAACTAATCTCAAAAATAAAGTGTCTGACTCAAGTAACTACTGATGACAATAAGCAAATAACAAGAACACTAAATAAAAAAAACAAAACAAAGAGCCACTCTGTCCACAAAGAAGACTGTCAGAACTCGTTGTGACTCTCGTGCCCTCGCAGTAGCTGTCGACTTCACTGATCACCTGTTCTTGCGAAAAACCAACGAAGTAGGGTGTCAGAATCGAAATCCTGAGCACAGCTACTTCTTTATGAAACAAGTGAGATAAGGAGTGAAGATGAGATATCATGTAACAATTAATGGAATTGCATACAAGACAGTTTATAGCAACTGAGAATTTATTCATGCAACAATCATAATTGCTAAGCATGCAAAGACAGTAAAGCAGCAGCATCTACTAAAATTTCAGCATTCAACAAGAATTAAACATTCAACACTTACCCTCATGTACTGAGTAAGGAAACCATTAAAGTATGCATGATCTAATGCATAACAGGAAAAATGCATGTCTTTTATGCAATGCATGAATCATTTTATTATCTTCCATTTAAGTCTTTTGTTTCCTTATGCATGCCCTATTAAATGCATACAACTTTAAGTTTCTCTTTTTAATTACCGTTGCCCGCGGATACACCAAACGGGTACAAACCCCGAGGTTAAGTTAGGTTCCCAGGGTAGCTTAGCACACAATTTATATTTTATTACTGGGTTCCAACTTAGCCCTCGACCGAATCACCTTCGGAACATTAGACCTCCACATCTAATGTCGGGGACACAAGGAACACCCCACGCCCACAAGTGTCACTTCTTTGGTACCAAAAACAACAGTTGTGTCAAACACACCACTCCCGGGTAAAGTGGCGGAATCTCCCTAAAACCGTGGCCAGGAGAAGGAACCTCAGTATCGGGTTCAGGGAACCAAAATTAAGCACACGGAGTTTTGTATCCTCACAGTCTCCCCAAGACCGGATTTCTAAGATCCCCATTCTCCAGATGGGTGATCCCAGAAGGTATATTACACTGTGCTTTATTATTTCTTTTATTTAAAATTTAATTTCTTAAGTTTTGCAACATAATATGCAAAAAGAAAGATAAAAGCTCGCATCTACCTCGCGAGAGCCATCACAGGACTCCGGCCTGTGGAAACATATAGAACAGTGCAATAAAGCTGAAATATTTATGAAGCATGATCTTTAAAATGCATTGAAATGAGTAAGGGAAAATATTCCCACAGCTCGGGTTTACCAAACCCTCGATGATTCATTTTGATCACCGGAACACTAATACAGGGATCACAAATTCAATACCATCTTTAATTTCTAAGACATATCAGAATTAAACCATGGATGAATTATCATCTCATTCTAACCATTCAAATTAAAATAAGAATGCCTAACAGCATGATAAATCTGATGCCAATTCATTTAAACAATATCAATATTTTCCAACCATTCAAATTAAAATAAGAATGCCTAACAGCATGATAAATCCGATGCCAATTCATTTAAACAACATCAATATTTTCCAATCATTCAAATTAAAGTAGGAATGCCTAACAGCATAATAAATCTGATGCCGATTCATTTAACAATATTAATATTGTCCAACCATTCAAATTAAAATAAGAATGCCTAACAACATGATAAATCTAAATCTTTTTCCATAAAATTTCATATCGATATATGAAAACGCAAAATGGGTCAACAAGGATGGATCAGAAGCTAAGAAAATATTTATATTCATAATGGAAGATTAGGATGGATCACAAAGAGAGTTCACTTGATTCGGTTTGAAAGAGAACATACACTGTATGATTCACAGATGCATCATAGTGATATATTCATGTATAAGGAAAAATACAACTTGAGACTTGTTATCTATAAAAAAAAAAAAACATGATTATCATATCGATACATGAAAACACAAATCAGCCCAAAAGGGCTTATAACTTAAATCCCATCCTTCTCTTACTGACCATAACATAATCCAACAGCTTAAGCATCTTTGTTATTATATTTTTTTTTTATATATAGATGAAAACACCCAGCCAACTCTGTCGGCTGGGTCCACCAGCATGTGCACAGGCCCAGTTTGGGCCTGTATGTGCTGTCAAAAAGAACAGCATACCTGTGACAAGGAACTGATTTTTTTTTTTAATTGCTTTTGTTGCAACTCTGCCCAGCCCAGCCGACCTTGATGGCTGGGCTTAACAGCATATACACAGGCCCAATATGGGCCTGTGTATGCTGTCAACAAGAACAACATTAAAAGAAATGTTATTTACGCACATTACCTGTAAAAATGTCATGTATATTTTTTTTTTTTTTTTTGAAAAGGAGAAGAACACCCAGCCCAGCCGACCCTGTCGGCTGGGTTCAAAAGCATACACACACCTGCCCCAGCCCAGCCGACCTTGTTGGCTGGGCTTAGCAACATATACACAGGCCCAGTGTGGGCCTGTGTATGCTGCCAGCAATGAACAGCATACTTATCTTGCAATTGAAAGTTTCTTTTTTTTTTCTTTCTTCTATACAACAAAAGCACAGAAGGTGCAAGGGAGCAACAGTGGAACTGTTCTCCAAGATTTCCCATCGACTGCTGCATGGAATCAAACCTCCACCGATGCCCCATTTGAAATCAAAAAGAGGTACCCGTACCTTTTTCACGGTGGTTTTCCGGTGGCTGGAGGCTGCTGTCGTGAAGAAGCGAGGGTGGATGCTGCTTGCCGCGACCTTCAATGGCAGCCGGTAGCCCACGCTGCCTGACGATGGTGGTTTGCCCTCCTGCGTGCGCACACCGAGCGAGAGAGAGAGAGAGAGAGATGGGGAAGAGAGAGCCCGAGTGAAGAGGGCATAACCCCCTCTTCACCCCCCCTTTTATCGACCCCAGGCCCCCTCCTTCCTCGCCGAGATGGGAGGGGGTCGGTTACGCCTTGCGTAACACCCCCTTCCCCCCCCTTTCCTAACCTGCTAGGGTTTATCGGGCAACCCTTATCGGGTTGCCCTTCCTATTTTAAAAAGCTATTAGTTGGGGTGGGGCTCGGGTCCGAACCCGGGACCCGCAACCCATTCCCAAAACGAAATGGGTCCACAAGTAGATCCAAATGGATCCACTGTGGATCCTCGAATTAAATTAAAAATTCTAAATTAGAAAAATTTTCATTTATTTTTTTTTATTACCCTTTAAATCAAGATTTCAATTAATCAATACTAATTACTCCCCCTTTATGGGTCCTGGATCCGTAATGTGGATCTAGGCCCAACTTGAAAAATTTGAGATATTTTCAAATAAGAAATCTCGGGTTTTACATCTCTACCCCCTTAAAAGAATTTCGTCCGCGAAATTAGCACGTACCAAATAAAAGAGGATAGTGTTGACGCATATCCGCCTCAGGCTCCCAAGTGCATTCATCTAGCCCATGATGCTGCCAACGCACCTTTACAAATTGAATCGTCCTACTGCGCAGTACCCTTTCCTGGCGTTCCACAATCTCTATCGGCTTCTCGTCCGTTGTTAAGTCAGGTTGTACCTCGATCGCCTCATAGTGAATGACGTGTGAGGGGTCAGGCACGTACTTTCTCAACATCGAGACATGAAAAACATCGTGAATCTGCGAAAACTGAGGAGGAAGGGCTACTCGATACGCAGTCTCTCCGACGCGTCCAAGGACTTCGAAGGGTCCCACATACCTAGGACTCAACTTGCCTTTCTTCCCAAACCGGAAGATACTTTTCGTAGGCGAGATTCGAACAAACACGTGATCGCCTACCTCAAAACTGAGCTCTCTGCGCCGCCGATCGGCATAACTCTTTTGCCTACTTTGAGCTGCAATCAACCTTTGTCGAATTAAACGTACCTGATCCGCATAGTGCTGGACGATTTCTGGAGACTCTACTGCTCTTACTCCAACCTCATCCCAACAAACCGGAGATCTACACGGTCGGCCATACAGTGCTTCATACGGGGCCATACCAATACTAGCATGAAAGCTATTGTTATAAGAAAACTCTGCAAGCTTCACATGTTTGTCCCAATCACCGGCCCAATCCAAAGCGCACGCTCTCAACATGTCCTCGAGCGTCTGAATCGTTCGCTCTGACTGCCCGTCTGTCTGCGGATGGAAAGCAGTACTAAACTTCAAGGTAGTGCCAAGGGCTTTCTGAAGCTGGCGCCAAAATCGAGATGTGAACCTCGGATCCCGATCTGACACTATCGAACGAGGCACTCCGTGAAGCCTAACAATCTCTTCTACGTAGAGATCGGCCAAACTCTCCAAGCTTTGACTGATCCTGATCGGAAGAAAATGAGCACTCTTTGTCAACCGATCCACAATCACCCATATGGCATCTCGTTGTCGTCGGGTCTTAGGCAGCCCTACGATGAAGTCCATTGAGATATCATCCCACTTCCATTCTGGAATCTCAAGAGGCTGCAAAAGTCCACCCGGTCTCTGGTGTTCAATCTTCACTTGTTGGCAAGACACCGAGATACGAACTCCGCGATGTCCCGTTTCATCCCATTCCACCAGTACGTCCTCTGAAGATCTTTGAACATCTTGGTGGAACCAGGGTGAACAGAATACTTCGACCTATGAGCTTCACTCATCAGCTCTTCCCGTAACGCTTTTGGAACCCACCATCGGTCCCCGAACATAATGGTTCCGCCCTCCTCCCGGCGAAACTGCGCTTCTGGCTTCTGAGCACTTTCGCACAACTTTTCAAAGTCCGGATCTTCTAATTGGAGTTCCTCAATTCGATCTATGATCTCTGGTCGGGCCTGCATCCCGGCACAAAGGATGCGTTCGGAGTCGTCAGAAAAAGGTTGCCATCGTACGAACTCCTCGACCAGATTCCAACTGCGTCCAATTAAGCTAGCTGTTGTGATTGACGCCTTTCTACTAAGCGCATCAGCCACCACATTCGCCTTACCCGAATGGTAAGCGATGGAGAAGTCGTAATCCTTTAGGAATTCCAACCACCTACGTTGCCTCAAATTCAAGTCCCTCTGGGTGAAGATATATTTGAGGCTCTTGTGGTCAGACATGACCTCAAACGTTTCTCCATAAAGGTAGTGGCGCCAAATCTTCAGCGCGTACACTACTGCCGCTAACTCCAAGTCGTGTGTGGGATAATTCTTCTCATGCACCTTTAGCTGTCGGGAAGCGTATGCTATGACATTTCCATGTTGCATAAGAACACAACCCAGTCCAGTCCCTGACGCATCACTATATACCACAAAACCACCCGCCCCGGAAGGCAATGTCAACACCAGCGCTGTGGTCAACCTCTTTTTTAACTCTTGGAAACTGTCTTCGCAGCGAGAGGACCATTCGAACTTCACTCCTTTCTGCAACAACCGAGTCATCGGAGCCGCTATACGCGAGAAATCTTGAATGAATCGACGATAATAACCCGCCAATCCCAAGAAACTCCTAATGTCTGTCACCGTCTTCGGTTGTTCCCATGACAAAACGGCTTCCACCTTTGCTGGATCAACCTCTACACCTCTCTCGGATATCACGTGACCAAGAAACATCACCCTATCGATCCAAAACTCACACTTTGAGAATTTAGCATAAAGCTGATGTTCTCTCAGTGTCTGCAGCACGAGTCGCAAATGCTCTCGGTGATCTTCCACACTCTCCGAATATATCAGAATGTCATCTATGAACACGATGACAAAAGAATCCAGCCACAACTTGAAAACCCGGTTCATCAGATCCATAAATGCCGCAGGGGCATTTGTAAGTCCAAAAGACATCACTAGAAATTCATAATGCCCATATCTGGACCTGAACGCTGTCTTAGGAATATCTTCGGTTTTAATCCTCAATTGATGATATCCTGAACGAAGATCGATTTTCGATAATACCTTGGCCCTTCTCAACTGATCAAACAAATCATCGATCCTAGGCAAAGGATATTTGTTTTTCACCGTTACTTGATTCAACATGCGGTAGTCAATACAAAGTCGCATTGAACCATCCTTCTTCTTAACAAAGATGACCGGGGCACCCCAAGGGGATACACTCGGTCTAATAAATCCTTTGTCAAGAAGCTCCTGCAACTGCTTTTTCAGTTCCCCTAACTCAGCAGGTGCCATGCGATACGGAGCGCGTGAAACTGGTGCTGTACCAGGCACTAGCTCGATCGAGAACTCAATTTCTCGATGCGGAGGCAAACCCGGCAAATCCTCGGGAAAAACATCCGGGAATTCGCGGACAACGTCAAACTGCTCTAAGGACGGCGCCTGACTGTCTTGAGCAGAAACACTGGCCAAGAATACCATGCAACCCTTCTTGTGGTACTTGGAGACCTTCAAAGCTGACACGATCTTCACCCCATCGGTTGGTCTCGTCGAATGGCACAACAATGCCGACAATTTGGGGTGCTCCAAGATTATCTTCCTGCCCCGACACTGGAGGGTCGCATTATGCTTGGACAACCAGTCCATGCCCAAGATGACATCATAGAATGTCATATCCAAAATGACCAAATCGGCCGACAACTCATGGCCTTCTATCACCACGCATACGGACGGAAAATACTTCCCGCAGGAAGAGGATGCACCCATAGGTGACATCACATCAAGAGCCCTTTCGAGGCTAGATGGAACCAAATCAAGCAACTTTGCAAACGAAGAGGAAATAAAGCTGTGTGTTGCACCCGAATCAAACATAACACGTGCAAAGTGTTCGGCAACTAAGAATATACCTTCGATCAGATCAGCCTGATCATCCTGGGAGGTCGCTGTCGCTGCGTAGACCCGTTCATTGGTCTTGCGCTGACCCTGCTGCTGTTGAGGCTTCTGTTGTTGTGGTTGTTGCGGCTGTCCACCCGGAACCGCAGGCTTGTTCGGAGAGAAGGGGGCAATGTGCCCTGGCTATTGGCACTGGTAGCATACCCCCTTAAACGATGGGCAAAAACCTAATGGATGATTCTTGCCACATCTGCGACATGCCGGTTGGGCCTTCCCCTGTTGTCTCCGCGGCTGAGGTCGGCCCTGTTGCGCGCCCTGCTGTCGCCCGTCCCAGGTCCGCTGCTTCTTCCCGTTCTGCACTCCCCCTCCTGCTGGAGTATTCTTCCTGGTCCCGCCTGAAGAACCTCCTCCGCTGCCACCCTTCTTCTGAAAACCACCTTTGGATCGTTTTCAGTCCTCGGTCAGTACGGTGGCTGACTCGATCGCCTCGGCCAGGGTAGAAGGACGATCCCCGAGCACACGAGTCCGCAACCCGTCCTTCAGTCCACGCACGAATCTAGCCGCCCTTGCCTTCTCATTCTTGAAGAGGTTTGGGCTATACTTCTCAAGACTCCGGAACTTAGTAGTGTATTCCACTAGACTCATGGTCCCCTGAGTCAGATCGAGGAACCTTTGTTGCATCTGCTCCTCGGCGTAAGGGGGAAAGTAGGCGTCCAGAAACTCCTCCCTGAACGTCTCCCAAGGAATCTCATCCCAATCAGCAAATTTCACCCTTCGCAGGGTGTCCCACCAGTTCATGGCATCACCCTTTAAGCGGTACGTGCCAAAGGGTGTCTTTCTCTCCTCAGGGACAAGTAAGACGTCAAACACCCGCTCGATCTCCTCGACCCAGCTCGCAGCAGCCTCTGGGTCTGTCTTTCCTGAAAAGGAAGGCGGGTCCAACTTCAGAAACCGCTCGAACGAAACGCCACCTGCGTTGGGAACAATATTGACCGGAGGGTCACGAGTCGCTGCCTGCACGGCCGCCTGTGCAGCCTGTGCCGCTTGGGCCGTTTGTGCAGCTTGAGCCGTCATAGTCTCTGTCAGGGTATGGATGGCCCCCATCATGAAATCTCTTTCCTCCTGCCAGTTTGTGGGAGCAGCAGTAGAAGACGAAGCGTCTCTACGGGTATAGTGTGACATCTACAATGCACCACCTTTTCCAAATTAGACCATTATCGATACTACCCCCTTAGGGTTGATCACGAACAGTATTCGTTCCCGAATCACATCAGACTTTTAAAATTCACACCAAAGAACATGAAATTATAATTACCATAATCACACAGATCTTATATACATTAAGTAAAAGTATTAAGCAACCATACCAGTGAAGAAGACTGCTCTGGAGGACGAGTCACAACTTGTTGACGCTTCAGGACAGGGCTCACATACCAATTATGAAAATTAAACACTAAAAGATGATAAAATTGCAAGTATTTGTGGTGGCTCTGATACCAAACCTGTAACGACCCCAACTCATCCCCTTTGAAAATGCGGAATTTTTTTTTTTTTCTAAAACAGTGCGGAAAACTTCCCAGAGACCCGGGGTCCTCACAGTTCCAATTCCAACTGGATAGCCACAAACCACAAAGGAACTTGCAATTAACATCCATAATTAACCATTACCTTTATTCATGAATGAAAAACTAATCTCAAAAATAAAGTGTCTGACTCAAGTAACTACTGATGACAATAAGCAAATAACAAGAACACTAAATAAAAAAAACAAAACAAAGAGTCACTCTGTCCACAAAGAAGACTGTCAGAACTCGTTGTGACTCTCGTGCCCTCGCAGTAGCTGTCGACTTCACTGATCACCTGTTCTTGCGAAAAACCAACGAAGTAGGGTGTCAGAATCGAAATCCTGAGCACAGCTACTTCTTTATGAAACAAGTGAGATAAGGAGTGAAGATGAGATATCATGTAACAATTAATGGAATTGCATACAAGACAGTTTATAGCAACTGAGAATTTATTCATGCAACAATCATAATTGCTAAGCATGCAAAGACAGTAAAGCAGCAGCATCTACTAAAATTTCAGCATTCAACAAGAATTAAACATTCAACACTTACCCTCATGTACTGAGTAAGGAAACCATTAAAGTATGCATGATCTAATGCATAACAGGAAAAATGCATGTCTTTTATGCAATGCATGAATCATTTTATTATCTTCCATTTAAGTCTTTTGTTTCCTTATGCATGCCCTATTAAATGCATACAACTTTAAGTTTCTCTTTTTAATTACCGTTGCCCGCGGATACACCAAACGGGTACAAACCCCGAGGTTAAGTTAGGTTCCCAGGGTAGCTTAGCACACAATTTATATTTTATTACTGGGTTCCAACTTAGCCCTCGACCGAATCACCTTCGGAACATTAGACCTCCACATCTAATGTCGGGGACACAAGGAACACCCCACGCCCACAAGTGTCACTTCTTTGGTACCAAAAACAACAGTTGTGTCAAACACACCACTCCCGGGTAAAGTGGCGGAATCTCCCTAAAACCGTGGCCAGGAGAAGGAACCTCAGTATCGGGTTCAGGGAACCAAAATTAAGCACACGGAGTTTTGTATCCTCACAGTCTCCCCAAGACCGGATTTCTAAGATCCCCATTCTCCAGATGGGTGATCCCAGAAGGTATATTACACTGTGCTTTATTATTTCTTTTATTTAAAATTTAATTTCTTAAGTTTTGCAACATAATATGCAAAAAGAAAGATAAAAGCTCGCATCTACCTCGCGAGAGCCATCACAGGACTTCGGCCTGTGGAAACATATAGAACAGTGCAATAAAGCTGAAATATTTATGAAGCATGATCTTTAAAATGCATTGAAATGAGTAAGGGAAAATATTCCCACAGCTCGGGTTTACCAAACCCTCGATGATTCATTTTGATCACCGGAACACTAATACAGGGATCACAAATTCAATACCATCTTTAATTTCTAAGACATATCAGAATTAAACCATGGATGAATTATCATCTCATTCTAACCATTCAAATTAAAATAAGAATGCCTAACAGCATGATAAATCTGATGCCAATTCATTTAAACAATATCAATATTTTCCAACCATTCAAATTAAAATAAGAATGCCTAACAGCATGATAAATCCGATGCCAATTCATTTAAACAACATCAATATTTTCCAATCATTCAAATTAAAGTAGGAATGCCTAACAGCATAATAAATCTGATGCTGATTCATTTAACAATATTAATATTGTCCAACCATTCAAATTAAAATAAGAATGCCTAACAGCATGATAAATCTAAATGTTTTTCCATAAAATTTCATATCGATATATGAAAACGCAAAATGGGTCAACAAGGATGGATCAGAAGCTAAGAAAATATTTATATTCATAATGGAAGATTAGGATGGATCACAAAGAGAGTTCACTTGATTCGGTTTGAAAGAGAACATACACTGTATGATTCACAGATGCATCATAGTGATATATTCATGTATAAAGAAAAATACAACTTGAGACTTGTTATCTATAAAAAAAAACCATGATTATCATATCGATACATGAAAACACAAATCAGCCCAAAAGGTCTTATAACTTAAATCCCATCCTTCTCTTAGTGACCATAACATAATCCAACAGCTTAAGCATCTTTGTTATTATATTTTTTTTTTTATATAGATGAAAACACCCAGCCCAACCCAGCCGACCCTGTCGGCTGGGTCCACCAGCGTGTGCACAGGCCCAGTTTGGGCCTGTGTGTGCTGTCAAAAAGAACAGCATACCTGCGACAAGGAACTGATTTTTTTTTTTAATTGTTTTTGTTGCAACTCTGCCCAGCCCAGCCGACCTTGATGGCTGGGCTTAACAGCATATACACAGGCCCAATATGGGCCTGTGTATGCTGTCAACAAGAACAGCATTAAAAGAAATGTTATTTACGCACATTACCTGTAAAAATGTCATGTATATTTTTTTTTTTTTTTTTTTTGAAAAGGAGAACACCCAGCCCAGCCGACAGGGTCGGCTGGGTTCAAAAGCATACACACACTTGCCCCAGCCCAGCCGACCTTGTTGGCTGGGCTTAGCAGCATATACACAGGCCCAGTGTGGGCCTGTGTATGCTGCCAGCAATCAACAACATACTTATCTTGCAACTGAAAGTTTCTTTTTTTTTTCTTTCTTCTATACAACAAAAGCACAGAAGGTGCAAGGGAGCAACAGTGGAACTGTTCTCCAAGATTTCCCATCGACTGCTGCATGGAATCAAACCTCCACCGATGCCCCATTTGAAATCAAAAAGAGGTACCCGTACCTTTTTCACGGTGGTTTTCCGGTGGCTGGAGGCTACTGTCGTGAAGAAGGGAGGGTGGATGCTGCTTGCCGCGACCTTCAATGGCAGCCGGTAGCCCACGCTGCCTGACGATGGTGGTTTGCCCTCCGGCGTGCGCACACCGAGCGAGAGAGAGAGAGAGAGAGATGGGGAAGAGAGAGCCCGAGTGAAGAGGGCATAACCCCCTCTTCACCCCCCCCCCTTTTATCAACCCCAGGCCCCCTCCTTCCTCGCCGAGATGGGAGGGGGTCGGTTACGCCTTGCGTAACACCCCCTTCCCCCCCCTTTCCTAACCTGCTAGGGTTTATCGGGCAACCCTTATCGGGTTGCCCTTCCTATTTTAAAAAGCTATTAGTTGGGGTGGGGCTCGGGTCCGAACCCGGGACCCGCAACCCATTCCCAAAACGAAATGGGTCCACAAGTAGATCCAAATGGATCCACTGTGGATCCTCGAATTAAATTAAAAATTCTAAATTAGAAAAATTTTCATTTATTTTTTTTTATTACCCTTTAAATCAAGATTTCAATTAATCAATACTAATTACTCCCCCTTTATGGGTCCTGGATCCGTAGCGTGGATCTAGGCCCAACTTGAAAAATTTGAGATATTTTCAAATAAGAAATCTCGGGTTTTACAAATGCCATGTCCTCGGTGAGGTTCAAAGCATTCATATCCTTTCCTATCATCTACATCCAAGTCTTCCTAGGCCTACCTCGACCTCTTTTAACTAATATATTTTCCCATTTCTCCGTCCTTCTAACTGGAGCATCATTAGGCCTTCGCCGAATATGTCCAAACCACCGTAAACGATTCTCTCTCATCTTATTTTCAATGGGTGCAACACCTACCTTCTTACGTATCTCCTCGTTCCGAATCTTATCTTTTATTGTATTTCCATACATCCATCTAAGCATACGCATCTCAGCTACACTCATTTTTTGAATATGATGTCTCTTGGCAGCCCACCATTCCGTACCATATAGTAAAGCGGTTCTAATAGTCGTCCTATAAAACTTTTCCTTCAACCGCAATGGCATTCTACGATTGCACAACACTCCAGTTGCACTTTTTCATTTTATCCACCCAACCTTTTGTTAGAAAGTGACTTGGAATACATTGGGTTCAATAATGAACCCATACTTATGCACGTGGAGTGCAAATATACCCATTAAAGGGAAACAACATAAGCACATAATGTGCTAACACATAAAACCCATAAAAAGGGAAAAATATGACATAAAGTCATAAATTGCATATCATTGAAGAATAATGGAGAAGGGGTAAAAACCCCATTACAATGGAGCATAAGCTCCCTCAAGAATTCCAAATACAAAGGGGAAATCCCCTATTTATAAGCATGAAAAGGGACCACCTTGGGGGCTCCCAAAGGGGACGTTGGAAACGTCACTTTTGGGAGGCCCCCAATGTGGTACGAAAACCAAAAATATAAAAAACAAAAAATAAAAATAAAACAAAAATTACAATGCATATTCCAATTGGAATATGCGTAAAATGCTAATTTACAAGAATACCCTTGAGGGTATTTTAGGAAGATAAAATATATATATTTATATATATAAATAGAGATATGTATACATATATATATATATATATATGTATACGTATCTTTATATATATATATATATATATATATATATATATATATAAATATATATATATGTACATTTAAGGATCAACATATTTTAACACCCCCCCTCAATCTTTGCGGGGAAACGAAAAGATTGAACAAAGGGCAAGACTCCAAGAGGCTCCGGCAAGGATGCAATGGAACTTGAAAAGGCCTTCCTCCTATTGTCTTCAAATTTCCCGAACTATCTAAGGTACTTCTCTTTGTCCTATCTCCAAGATCCTGTGAAATAACAACAAAGAAACAAGTAAAACAAATCTTTGTACTTTTATTCAAATGGAACATTTCTAACTAGCACAGGTTAGAAGAGATGCAAATTATGCAAAAATGACACCAAAGTTTCAAAATCATATATCATGTTTAAAACAAAATGAGCGAAAGCAAATTATGCAGAAATAAATTGCAAGAATGCATAATGCATTCATAAGGTCCAACGTTGGACAAATATAACCCCATAATGGGGAATAACAAAATGGTCCACTAAGGGACACCACAATAAGCCTACGAAGAGGCATGAATTGAATGAGGGCCCAAAAAGGCCATAAAGAGCATATGCATATACGTATCATGAAATGAATTAATACTCAAAGAACTCATTAATGAACATGCTTCAAACATGTAATGAAGTGCCAAACAAGAGAAACAAAGTCTCCAAGCATACTTTAGGCAAAATAAACCCAAGAGTTCACAAGGTTTTAAAATCATTTATGAAAGACATACTTAATACACATTTTGCATATAAGGGTGGCAAAAACCATAAGCACTTAATATATAGATTAAATGCTAAGAAATCAACTTGATATGAATATCAAAAATATGATTTGCTTGAAAAACACAAGTCATGAATGAAATTTTGCCAATTTCAACAATAGTTTATCCATTACAAACATCTTCCTCATTAGTCCTCCAAAACCCATAAATCAAGTGTATAAGCTACTAGATCAAGAATATAAAGCCATTAAAGGCCAAGGACACACACAAAGGTGTGTAAAAGAACCTTTTGTCTACATATAATAATACTTGAAATAAGTGCATCTACGACAAGAACAAGAGAATACATGCCAACATGGACTAAAAAGTATCTCTTGTCTACGTAAAAAATACACTTAAAACCAAGTATGTTCAGCTACTAGAACAAGAGTAATAAGCCAACCATGGGCTAAAACATAATACATCTCTTGTCTACATATGATAGCACTTGAAATGAATGAAATAAGTCAACCATGGGCATACATCTTAAGCGATTAGAACAAGGACGCAAACGCCAACATAGGCTAAAAATCACACACCATGGTGTGAATCAACGTGCCTTGTCTACATATAAAAACACTCAAGACAAGTGTGTTCAGCTACTAGATCAAGAGAGCAAAAGCCAACAAAGGGCTAAAAACACACGAAGGTATAATAAAATTCTTGTCTACATATGATGACACTTAGATAATGGGCATAAAAGGAAAAGACTTTTGAGGCAATAAACTTGTAATGAAAATAAACTTCGAATAAAACAATACTCCTTTTAAAATGAATTCTCATAACAATAACATGCATGTAAAAAATATCTTCAACAAGATACTATAATCGATAAAATAAAATTCTTGAGAACAAATGTGTGAACATACACACACCAAGAACACTTAGAATACTTGTGCAAAATCACAAGAACACATGTGCACAACGAGCACAACATACGGAATCACAAATGTGCAAATGCACTCATAAGATTCATAAACAAATAAAAGGTTGGTCTATAATCCCAAAACATCTTGATTTTAAATGTACCTTAAAACATTTAAGGTTTCAAATACCATATGTCCATCACATTTACTTAGAAGCATCCATAATATCAATGGCACAAGAACAAACTAGTGACACACTCATATATCAAATCATTCTAGAGTCCCAAGGTGCCCATAACTCACCTCAACCACCATCTATAATATGGTAAGTGGACAATCTAAAAAGACATAACAACGAGTGTCACACTCATAATTAGAGATCATATACCAAATCATTCTAGAGTCCCAAGGTGCCCATAACTCACCTCAACCACGGCAATTTGGACAATCTAAAATGATATAACACGAGGTGCCCATAACTCACCTCAACAAACATCTCTAATAAAACAATAATAAGGCCAAAACAATTATGCATTAAATAACATGTGATGGACAAACATAAATGCCACAAAAGGGCAATAAACACATAAGGAATCATTTTCCAAATAAAAGTTTTTTACAAAGAGGACCGATTAACAAATTGAATCAAAGGTCCAATATAATCCATCAACACAATTTTACATAACCATGAATTATGCTTAATCTTCAAAAGAAGTCTTGTACACCAAAAAAGGCTTACTATGCAACATAACATGAAATATTAAGCAACATCATGTGTATGAACCGATTTGGAACAAACAAGCATTAACTATGAAAGACATAAGGTGCAATTAAACGGTGAAGTTGGTGAAGTTCAAAAATAACAAACTTAGGCCAATATAGGCATTCATAAAGATGGTGAATTTCGAAAAACTTATGAAATCTACTATTTCAACTTAAAAATGATAAACAATCATGAAATCTTCATAAAAGAGTATATACTCACAAGAAGATTATAAGGACCGAAAGGCTTCTTAAGGAGAGTTTGAACAAACAAACATATACAACTCCCAAAGAAGGAGAAAACTCCATTAAAGTGGAAGAAATCCCAACAAAATAGATTCATTAACAAAACCTTATGATAAATAAGATTGTACTATGGCTTAAATAAAAAGTAAACATTTATTGAGGAAAAATTTAACACTCTTAAGTTTTATCGAAAAACATGACTTAATAGATTATTACCTACTCCTAATGAAATAAGTACACAATAAACATTAGTGAAGACCATAACTTTTGTAATGAAATATGTGGAAAAGCAAAAGAGTGCATTAAGCACTTACAACATTCACTAATGAACAAACAAAAGGGCAAACACCAAAACCCACAAGAGACAATCACAACATAAAAATATAAATGTCTCTTATTGAAAAGAGAGAGAACTCTCTAAATGTTGAAAACATCCTTAAGAGTGTAAAGATAGAAAGAAAATCACCATATTCCATAAGACCATTTTAAAACTTAATTCAACCGGTATTAAAAAAAAACTTTCTTAATTAAATGTTGCTCATATAAAACGGACACATAATATGGAATTTTTCATATATGCCAAACATTTTTCAAAAAACTATATTTCACAAGCATTTTAATCTTAACATACCTTTTTTTAAAGACTAAACATTCATATAAAGGTATTTTCATAAACAAGGTTAGGTTTAAAATGTAAATTCAAAGTTCCAACGGTCATAAATTTTTACCGACCCATTAAAGCAAGTTTTGAGCAATCATATATCTAATTTTTCGCCAAACAAGTTATCATTTAAAGTTTTTCAAAGAAAAACATACAAAAACGATTCAATGGAGTAGCAAGAAACTCAAAAAAGACATAATGACAAAAATCACACATAAAGAAAAGAACATATTCCATTCTTCATACAATACTCAAAGAAATAGAATGCATACCGAATAACTATAAGAAAGACAATAGAGAGAAATGAATACTTCACCATTTTTCTTTAACAAATTCTTGAATACCACGCTTCCCGATGCACCAAAGAGCAACTCGATCTCAACCTTGCTCTGATACCATGTTAGAAAGTGACTTGGAATACATTGGGTTCAATAATGAACCCATACTTATGCATGTGGAGTGCAAATATACCCATTAAAGGGAAACAACATAAGCACATAATGTGCTAACACATAAAACCCATAAAAAGGGAAAAATATGACATAAAGTCATAAGTTGCATATCATTGAAGAATAATGGAGAAGGGGTAAAAACCCCATTACAATGGAGCATAAGCTCCCTCAAGAATTCCAAATACAAAGGGGAAATCCCCTATTTATAAGCATGAAAAGGGACCACCTTGGGGGCTCCCAAAGGGGACGTTGGAGAGCCCCCAACGGTCACATTTGTGACCGTTGGGGGCTCCCAACGTCACTTTTGGGAGGCCCCCAATGTGGTACGAAAACCAAAAATATAAAAAACAAAAAATAAAAATAAAACAAAAATTACAATGCATATTCCAATTGGAATATGCGTAAAATGCTAATTTACAAGAATACCCTTGAGGGTATTTTAGGAAGATAAAATATATATATTTATATATATAAATAGAGATATGTATACATATATATATATATATATATATATATATATATATGTATACGTATCTTTATATATATATAAATATATATATGTACATTTAAGGATCAACATATTTTAACACCTTTATCCTATGATTTACATCTCCATCAATTTCTCCATACTTTTGAATGATAGATCCCAAATATTTGAAACAGTTATCCACCGGTATTTCTCCATGCTTTTTGGATTGTCCCATAGTGGACTTGTGCCTATACACTTTGTGTTTGTGTTCTTTATAAGCCCTTAGTGGCTTTGTGTGTGTGTTTGTGCCTCTTATTTAAGGTGTGTGAAGACTTCTTAATTTCATTACAATAATGTGAAGAGTAAAGAGAGAAGGAGATGCAACAATGGGTCGTTCCTCTTGACTGCTATGAGGAGACGCCATAGGGAACTTTATATTAATATGTATATTGAGGGTACAAAAATGCACTTACAACATATGAAATCTCAATGATACAAACCCAATGTGGGCTGTTCACTTGAACCAGAGGTGGCGAGTTAGGGAACTCGTGAGAGAGGAGAAAGTAAGAAGGGGCGTGAGAGAGGGGAAGATGTGAGAGAGTGAGAGACGTGAGAGAGGGAGAGATGTGAGAAAAGTCCAAGAGCCTTCTCCTTCCAAGGAAGGAGACTGATTCCTACTGGGAAAATAGGCCAAGAAAGGAAGTGAAAAACAACCTCTCAAAAGATTTACTTTTCAGATAAAAAATGGAATAACAAATTTAAAGAACTTAAATAGAAAAGAAAGCACAATTTGAGGGGATCCAAGCTGGACGTCCCTATCCAGGAGAGATTCCCTCTCCTTTTCCTTCCCATTTTGCCCATTAATTGGCATCATGTAATACCCGTAAAAAAAAAATACGATGGGTAGTTTTATTCATATTGGACCCGGGATCCGTTACCCGGATCTAAAAAGGGAATATATCTATATATGAGTGTTAAAAATATATATAATAACAATATTTAATAAATAAATAAATAAAATTATTTTTTTAGAGAATAATATTAGTATAAAAATGAATTACTTGGGGTTGGATCCATGGTTGGACCCAAATGGATCCAACCTGTTAGATCCATAAGTCGTTACGGATCCACATTCATCGTGGATCTAGGGGAGAGCTAATCCGGATCCACACAATGGTGGATCCGGCATAGCGGGTCACGGGGTTCGGACCCGGACCCGACACCATTTTAAATGGGGGCCGATTACAAGAATCGTGCCTAGGGCACGATTCTTGCAAGAGAGCCAAAGAAGGGGGAGGTTACAGAGGGTAACCAACCCCACCCTTCTCGGAGAGAAGGGGGTGGAGTTCAGCTCGTTAAAGGGGGCTGGAGGGGGGTCTCTCCTCCTCGTCTATGTCGCTCATCTCTCTCTTTCCCTCCGCCTCTCGTCTTTCTCTCTATTCATCGCGCGACAACAGGTCCACGGCGCCGACGACCTCCCCAACCACGTCAATCGCCTCCTATGCTCCTCTAATCGTCGGAACAGGTAGGGTTTCTGTATGCTTTTCTTGTAGGTCTATCGTGGCTCGTGTGGGGTATGGGATGTCGGAACCCCAAATCAGTTAATCCGCAGGGAGGGGGTGTCTGTGCCGGAAATCTCAGGTTACTGGGCTGGGAATTTTCGATGAACCCCTAATCCTGAAACCCCAAATCGTTGATTTGGGGGTTTCGGTATATGTTTGTAATAAGGGGGTTTCTTGACTCTACGATTTCGTTTGCTCGAAAATCCTAAATCATTCAATTTGGGAAACTCGACAGCTACGACACCCTAGTGTAGATTTTGGGTTTTCCCTGTTAATGCTTATTCTCTGTTAAGAAAGTGAGTTGTGGGATGTCCGGTTGCCGTGAAACCCTAGTGGGTCGGTTGCTGGAAAACCCCAAAATATTTTGTCTTGGGGATCTTGGCTGTCAAGAATGGGTGGATCTATTACATGTTTAGATTTGAATCAATACTTTATGGTTCTGTTTTATCAGACCTGAATGGACGTTACCTTTTCTTTACTTTCCTCTCAAGTTTCCTTTGTTTCTAAAGATTTCCTTTATATTGTTATTTCTTTTGCGTTAGATAAACCACGAAATATACACGGATAATGAATGAAGATTTGGGCTTCATTCTCGTACTTATTTTATTGAGCGAACCTATTATGTTATAAGATGGCCTCCTAACATTTTGTTATTCCTCATTTAATTAAGTAGCAGTTCCTGGTTCTCATTGATTATTTTGTTGGAAATTCCTGTTTCTGCATTATTCGGTTAGGAGTAGGTCGTCGGCTTACAGCCCCATATGAGAATTTGCAGTAACTATTGACCTTTGAGGACAACCTAATGCCAAATACACTGATGTATACATACATAGTCAGTTCACCTGTGATTGGTTGCACTACCTTTTAACCTCAAAACAAGATTAGGGATTTTAGTTAATTATATACTTAACCATGGGAATACCTTGCTCGATCTTTGTAAATGCTTTATTAGAAAGCCTTTGTATCCCTTCGATGACTGCTTTGAAATCATGAAACTATCAACATTCATGAAGTTTCTAAGTTCAGCTGAGAGTCATAAAAGTCCAAAATCATTTTATTCTTTACCCATTAAAAAGGTTTAAGGCTTCTATCAATGCGAATGACTGATTCTTCAAGGAGCCATTGTTTTTGCTTGACATTTAACTTTGTGTTCTTAAAGCAAATCAAAGATAGAGAACTGTTAGTATCACGTCAACTGTTGAATGACCAATGGCTGATAAAGAGCCTGGTAGCCACAAGGGTGTAGGAAGCAGAGTATCATTGATTTCAAATGTTCAAAGTTGGAACCTTGCTAAGTGGTGTTTTTCCAAGTGGTAATGAGACTTGAATGGACACATGGTTATTAGGGTAGTGACTATCATTTTGGACTTACTGCTGAAAATCATGATTTATAGCTTTTTGAGAATATATGTCTTGTTTGGAAATCAAAATGCCTTTTAAAATCGTCAACTGATGTATGAACGATCATATATGCACTTAATCAGAACTGTGTGCCAGCATGGTCTGTCTGGCTGAGACAGAAAAACGAAATTTGTTTTATGTGGAGAAACTTTGGGTTTTGGCACGGGTCAGTGTCTAGGCATGTACATGACATACATAAGTTAACTCAATGTTAACAAATTTATGTTGATAACTCTCTGTTATTATATACATAAATTTGAGTTTGTGAATATTTAATGGCACGTGTTAGCATGCTTTATAGTTTGTAACATGTGAGATATTTGATTTTTGTTAATAAGTTATTGCAAAGTTTGTTTGGTATAGGTGCATACATGATATGAATGTGTGCAACCCTGAAATTCAATTCCTAGGTTCGGGTTATGTTCATGTGTGTGGATGTTAACATATGTTATGAATGAAAAGTTTCATGTGCCTACATTTATAGGAGATGTTTAATTATCGTGCTTTTATGAATTGGTTTCAAGTGCATGTGCATACATGGAATCGATGTGTGTTTGGCATGTACATTCATGCATAAATGTTCTCATGTACTTATGAATTATGGATGAATGCATGTGTGTTAAGTGATTACATGAAAGCACTTGCACATGGATGGTGAACGCATGCATATGATTGTGGTAACTCATGCACATTGTTAAATTGGTTTGAATGGATGTGCATTTGGAGGCATGTCGACCTCATTGCATAAATTGCAAGTTATGATTTTTGTATACGATGCATCGATGGTCTAAATGAATCATGACAGGCCTAGAGAGCCTCGAGCTTGGGTTTGTTCTTTCTGTAATTGTTGAATTGCATCGCAATAATCATATTTATACTATGGTTTTAATTGTGTTGTTCTATTGTTGCCACGGGTGGTAGACCGTGAAGAGCTGCGCATGTTGAATTTGTGAGCTTATGGTTGCATGTTGATTTGCAAGTCTATGTTATTAACTTTGCATGTTGATTTGCAAATGTGATTGTATTGCACTGTTCGATGTGTTTCCACGGGCTGGAGTCTCGTGATGGTTCTCGCAGGGGTAGATGTGAGCTTTTGCCTTGTTTTTGCATGCTGAATTGTAAAAGTCAATAATTGGCTTTTAATAAAAAGATAATGAAAAAAAAAAGAACAGTGGAATATATGTTCTAGGATCCTCTATCTGGAGAATGGAGATCTTAGAGGTACGGTCTTGGAGAGACTGTGAGGATACAAAAACTTCGTGTGTTGCAATTTTGTCCCTTGAACCCGATATTCAGGTTCCTTCTCCTGGCCACGGTTTTAGAGAGAGTTCACCACTTTACTTGAGGGTGGTGTGTTGGTCACAGCTGTGATCGTTTTTTGTACCAAGGAAGTGGCACTTGTGGGCGTGGGGTGTCCCTTGTGTCCCCGGCATTAAATGTGGAAGTTTAATATTTTGAAGGTGATTCGGTCGAGGGCTAAGTTGGAACCCAGTAATAAAATACAAATTGTGTGTTAAGCTACCCTGGGAACCTACTTAACCTCGGGGATTATACTTGTTTGGTGTATCCGCGGGTAACGGTAATTAAAAAGAGGAACTTAAATTATATGCATTTAATAGGGCTGGCATATGGAAAGGGAAACTTTAAGGAAAGATAATAAAGCGTGCATGCATTGCACATAAATGATACATATTCGTGATACCTGTTCCTTTAATTGTTATATGTTTGATAGATACATGTTTAACTTCTAATACATGTTAAATGCCCTGTTCTACTTGATTTGTAATTCATGGTATTGATTGGTGTTCTTTTATGCCTAATGGATGTACCATGTGGTATGAATGCTTACTTGAATTATGAATTGTCATAATTGTCTTCCTTTGAATAATTGTGTGGATTCGTAATTGTGGTTGTGGGATATATAAATATTGCTATTGATGTTACCTGCGAGTTAGCTTTTGATAAATTGTTGATTGTCATAGTATAGACTTTTGCTTGTTTTTGGTATATACTGAACATCATACTTGACACCCATATCACATACTGGATTCATGATGTATCACATTAAAAGTTACAGATTTTCTACTTAGACAGTTGTAGTCTAATTCCTATAATTTTTCATGTGAAGAATTGGAGTTAAGAGCGGCTATGGGATGAGGCTTCGATCGGGATTTTGGATTTACTGTTTCAAGGATAGTGTAAGGACTCTGATCTTAATTTTCATTGATATTAAATGAAAAGAATGTTTTGGTCTTGCTCCACCTGTAATGTTCTGGAATGCTTAACCCTATGATATGACTGGTTTCCGCTGTTTAAAAAAAAATCTTCAGAAATTTGGGTTAAGATTTCAGGGCGTTACACATCATCTCCTTTTTCTTTCCATTTTGCCCCTGGGAACTCGATAAGCCAGGAAGTGTGCCTTTTCTGCCCTTGCATAACCTTTGAATTGCCTCTGTTGTCCTTATATCCTAACCCCAATTCCCGCCTACACCCATATAGATCAGCATACCCATTTATCTAACTGGGATATCCAGATCCAATTGCCTATTTTATTCAGGTCGGGATGCTATCACTCAACAATAACCCACATAAGACAATTGACCAAAGTGCCCTTGATAATACACTCATCATACAAACATAAGATATCCTTAACAGGAACCCGAAGCCCTTCTTAACACTCCAATAAGTCATTAATTACTTTCAACCCTCGTAGTGTGTCTTGTGACACCCATTGGGTAAGGATTCCTTTGCACAGACCAAACTGGATGAGGCCAGTTATGCTTTGCATTTCATTAATCTGAAAATCTTCTAATAGGTACCTTCTGATGTAGTTCAGACTGGGGAACTAGTCAGAACTGAGCAAAGCAAAGTGTGCTTAAAGACCCGGTGTAACGCCCCAAAAATCCAGGACTTGTAACTTTTAGAATGGTTTAGAAAGCTTTGAAATCATACGACTATCAGAGTTTAAATAGTACTTCAGCGGAAAAATGATATTTTTAAAACCAGAAGTCAATGGACCTTGAGCGCATTACAGCGTAAACTTTCCTTTGCCGAATTCCGCACAACTATTGAAATCAAATGGTTTTAATATGCAATTTCAATGATGGAGAATTTGTTTGTTGAAATCAAGAAGTTTACTAAAACAGTTTTAGTAACTCAAGGTTTAATAAAAAGAGAAATTTTGAAATATATTTTATACCAAATTTATCAACATGTCCTCAGGAGCGAAACGTCAGGGAAAGAACTCTATATTGATCTCATCACGCCATCGTGTCATCGCAGATTGTATTACCTATCCATCACCTGCCCATAAAATGGGTCAGTTTCACTAAAAACTGGTAGGTGCACATACTGGACAATATTGAACATAATTAAGCAAAATAATTTAATATGTCAAGTAGATTCCACCAGATTCACGGAGCAACTATCATGAGCACAATGCTAAAATTATTACAAGCATTTTACTAGCACAAGTAGGCTAACTATTACAAGCAAAGAACTGCATAAGAAATTTAACTAGCAAAGTACAATGCTTCATCAACCACACACACAATTCCATAAGTATTGAACCTGTTGTACACAATAACTTTCATACGCGCATAACTTAACAAATTGTGTGATCGGATTTAAATTATGTTTCGATATTAACTGGCCAAGTGGGTACGCACAAGGCACGACTCTAGAAACAGCCTAGACTGATCCAGGGGTTTATTATGCTATGTATTTTAAGATAACCTGGATAGCTGACTGAGTCCGCACCTAAGGGGACGGTCAGTGACCAAGAGAGAAATCCCCAAAGCAGCATAAACAATGGATGCATCCCGAACATGGAGAGCTACCACCTAGGATAATTATGGTAGTCCCCTTCCCCTAACTCTGATGACTGGGGAAGCCGAGTCTTTTGCTCGTAACTGCCATTAATGGCTTGTCCATCGAAGTTTTTGTACCTTCCCGTCTTCTCTCTTGACAGGAGTCAACGGTTCGAATGAGTACATCAGGGGTAGTTAACTGAAGACCCATTCTACATACTCTGGTCTTTCGACCCAACTCGAGTATCTTGCCGATGAAGGCGGAAATCATCACTTATTTAGGTGATCTCAGCATTTTGTTATTTGCACTCATCAAGGTTGCCACAACCTACTCATCCAATCATCGCAACGTAAGAAGACGTACTTGTCAAAAAGTACGAACGTACTTGTCAAAAGTACGACTACGATAAAAGGGATATAGTTTCACCAAAGAAACCCCAATAGATATTATCTGCATAAGAAGTAACACAACACAATTTGACAAGATAAGTCTTGAATTCATTTCAACAATATTTTGCATATTTCATGATACAAGGTCGTCTCGGATCTCTCGTCCGATCAACAAAGTACTTAACATGTCGTGCATGTCTAAAAGTACGCAACACTAAAAAAGGGAGGTGTGTAGGCTTCTCAAAAGGAACACACAACTTCATAACGATCCAAAGAATATAGGAGTGCTCATTTGGCACGATTCATCCTTAAAAGCCATAATACAAGCCATAATACCACATTGAGTCATTCACACAAGGCACAACACTATCAATCTTGCATCCAAAATTTATCTTAGTATCGACATGCGACACTAGATTGATAAATGAAGAATGGGTCCTTCAACAGAACCCCACTCATTCATAGGCTCATGCCCCTGATCGGGGTTATTCGAATTGGGTCGCAACTCGAATCGGGGTTATAAAATATTTCTCCCAAGTGTGTTGACCTGGGAGGGCCCAAATGTGACTTCGCAATCCGACAGGACTTAAAACTTAACTTTGCAAAAGTTGTGCATTTTGAAGAGCACTGGGTTTGCAGAAGGAAATCCTCTTTAAAAGAACTATAGCGCACAAGCGCAACTTCTAGTGTTTGAAAACAACTGAAATCAGGTTAGTCACAAGACTACATTTATGTAAGTACATATTTATCATAAGTGTGAGCATATGCAGATTATAATATGACAACAAGCAACTCTCGACTTGCAATGCCGCACATCGAGCGAAAAGCACATAAGTAACACACGAGATACCAAAACCATACCTTGACCACTTGGATAGGCAAACACATAAGGTCATAAGTAATACACGAGACACGAAGTCGTACCTCACTCAAAGGAAACGTGCAGGCAAAAATGGATGCAAGCAAACAAGGGCATATGTATTTTAAGAAATACGAAACCACACCTCAACTCATAAGCAACTATGCAAAAATAATGATCGAAGAATGAAATTGTACATCGACCCATAGGAACGTACATGCAAGTATATATGCAAGCAATTAAGGGCATAAGTATTGCAAAAAGTACGAAACCACCTTCAACCACATAAGCAAATACGCAAATTAATACTCAAAGAGTAAAATCATACCTCGACTCATAAATATGCTGACAAGAAAATATGCAATGCAGAAGCAATATAAATCTAAGCATATCTAGCATGGGCATCTTAATTATTTCAACTTAAATAGGTTCATTTATTGCCCTTTGTGCGACTTTACCCTATCTCAGAATGTTGTGTAGCCGCGTGCGCCTACGTGTGAGGATAATACGAGGGTCGGGCCGCGGAGCACGAACAGGACCTATTGCGTAAGCTGCAAAGGTACGTTATTAGTATGCATATAAATGAATAGGGAAAACGGCAACAAAGGACTGGGGTCTCGGCTTCTCTGCAAAACAAGGCAGGGATCAACGGTCTCTGCTGACCTGAAACGGAATGGGGTAGGGTCCAATGACCCATGCCGCCAAAGGAAACAGGTGCAGGGGCCGATGGCCCCTGCCGAAAAAAAAATGAGCAGAGAGAGGGGAGCACAGGGGCCAAAGGCCCCCTGCGGCTTTCAAAGAGGAGGCAGGGGGCAATGGCCCCTGTCGTTCATGGAGAAAAAGGGCAGGGGCCATCGGCCCCTGGTGGTCTTTAAAAGAGGAGGAGGGCAGGGGCCAAAGGCCCCTGTCGGTCTTGGAAAAAAAATGGCAGGGGCCAACGGCCCCTGCTGGGTTTTAAAAGAAGAGGGGCAGGGGCCGATGGCCCCTGCCGGAAGGTAAGCAGAGAGAGAGACGCAGGGGCCTTTGGCCCCTGCCTGCGGCTGTCGGGAGAGGAGAAGGTAGAAGAAGAGGTGGGAGAGGCGGAGGGAAGAGAGAGAAGACTGAGGAGATAGAGGGCGTACCTGGAAGGGGGGCGCCGTCGTCGATGTCGGCTCTCTTGCGAGGTCGTTGGTGGCGGCGATTGGAGAGAGGCAGCAGCATCGGGAGGAGAGGAGGAGGAGGTGTCGGCGGTGCAGTCGTGCGCAGGGCACGGGGAGGGCTCGAGAGAGAGGTGTGGTCGGGGTTTGCGAGAAGGGTCGTCGGCGCAAGGAGAGCGAGGAGGAGGAGAAGAGAAGGGAGGTCCTTCCCTTCCTGCCATGCTCTTAAAGAGCTCGGGGGAGGCGACAATCGAGAAAACCCTCAAGGGGTTTCCTTATCCTGCCGAGGAGGGTGGAGCAGCACGAGTGGGGTGCGGCGCACAGGGGAGGGTTTTGCCCTCACCCTGCGTCGGGTTTTTTTAAAACCCCAACGAGAACGGGCCTGGGTCGGGTCCCGACCCGACCCGGGTCCGATAAATTTTTTTTTTTACGTGGGTTTTACACCTGGAGCCTAAAATCCTCTGCTTTTTGACCTGCTCATCCTCGGGCAGATTCTTGAAACCCCTCTGGTAAGAAAATCAGGTATGCCTTTTGAATCCAAACACATTAACTTCTGAAAACGAGATTCATTTTGTATTCATTGATTATCATTGTACCACAGTATTCTTTCAATAAAAATGGCATGGAAACTTGTACCACAGTTTTCTGTCAATAAAAATGGCATGGAAACTTGTGAGACTTCCAAAGTTCAAAACGTAATTAAAATGTTTCAGATTTTCTGAAGCAAAAGTTTTCAGCGAAGCAACCTGGTAAATAAACCAATGTGTTCTCTAGATCCCATCTTTTGGCATGTTGCCTATGAGTTTATGATACATTTCTGTTTCATGCTGTTCCAAAGTTATTTAGTTTTGTATAATTCTTTTTTGGTATTATGTTCGGTATAATATATTTTTGGAAAAGGAGAAATGGCAATTCTGGCATTTTTCTGCAAAGGTGTCAATGCCAATGAGCAATCTTAATGAGAATTTCTCAATTCACGTTTAGTATATCTCGCTGGATTATTTATGAATCATATAAACCACTACTTATTTTGATTTCTTTATGTCATGTTTTCCATATTGCAAACCATGTTGTAAACTTGCATTATTAATATTCACTTTCAGGAAAAGAAAAACTTCATTACAAATATCATTGCATATTTTAAAGTTTGTCTCTGCCCTTCATATTATTTCATCATCTCCTTTTCAGAAACATGTCCTCTATGTTGTTTTTAATCATACTGTGAATATCTCTTTATTTGTTTCACTTGCAATTTTTTGTAGGAAACAATGACAGAGGGCGCATGCTTTTAGGTCAAACCTTCACAATTGGTACTTCTCCATCATATCTCTATGCTGTCTGAATTTCTCTATCAATCATTCCATTGGAAGCTAAAGGGATGTCATAGTTTGTCAGCACCAATGCTCTTTGGCTATTGACAGTAATTATTCGATTTGTTTTCTTTGTGTTGGTGTTCATGTGTGCCTTCTACGCATGTTATGCAACCATGTGCATGGGTCTATTATATTTATCAAGGTTGTAAGTATTGTACCATAACCTCTATCAGTTGGGCTCAAAGTAAGATATGTATCATATCATAAAAAATCATAAATTTTACTAAAAAATCTTTAAAAATCTAAGAAAAACAAAAAAAAATCATATAATACAAGAACACAATTTATTTATGTAATAAGATTAACTAAACATAGATATGTTCGTAAACATTAAACAACCATGCATTTAGTTGTGCAGCCATGCATCTAATCACCACAAATACAATCGGTTAAGACAAAATAATGATACATTCGAAAGCTAAAAAGTTTTCATAACTCATTACAAAAGTTAAAGTTGCTTTTTTTAGTTACAGAATGCCATGTTAAGGGGAAAGATATACATGCTAAAGTTTAGAAACATATAACAAAAGTAATCTTCAGTGTCAAACTGACTTTTGAATGTCATACTTGCACGAGTACGTAATCTTTAGGGAAAGACATACTTTTTTAATTTGCTTAATGATTTCTTTCGTTTATTGCATCGTTCAGTGGCTTGAGATGATGATGGGCCATCTTTATTTTCTGAATCAAGGACCACCTCTGGCAATTTCTCTCCGACAAATGCAGCACGTACTCGTGCCTTTCTTTTAGCATATTTTATAAGACTAGTAAGAAGCTCAACATGAATATCAGTAGGAATGCGATGTGTACATAATTTCTGTTAAATTATGTATCAAACATTGTAATCTCATATATATTTTATATATATAAAAGGTGATACATATACATATATGATATATATGTATATGTATCTACCTAATTATATATATAATATATATTTCTTTATTATTAGCCGTAGGGGTAGTTTAGTCATTTCTCAAATCTTGCCCATATTCATTTTACGAATATGCTTGTATTTTTGCTTTTTATTTTTTCCTTTTCTTCTTTTTTATTTTTCTTTTCTTTTGACTAAAGTCAAATGTTCCTTGGGGGGGCCACTCTCATAGATGTTGGGCCCCTTCCAACGGTCACAATTGTGACCGTTGGAGGGGCTCCAACGTCTATGAGTTGGCCCCCTCCAAGGTCCTCATTTTGTATAAATAAGGGCATTCCCCCCTTTGTATTCTTATGGCTTTGGGTCAAAGCCCAAGTGATTAATAAAGTTTTCCTATTTTTTATGCTTTTGAGCATTTGTGAGATTTAGTGGATTGTGCCTTTGTGCACAAGTGTTCTAAGAGTTTTTTTGGTGCATGAATGCATGTGTTCTATCATCAAGAATATTAAGGTTGTGATCATAGTATCTTGTTGAAGATACTTTCACATGGTATCAAAGCTCGGTTGGAGAAAGAAAGATCGTGTGGATTCTCTCTTTTTCCGGTGCCTCGAAAAGTGTGCTCTCAAATTTTTGGAGATTGGAGTGGATCCTCTTGTTCATCCAATATTTTAGAAGACTCCTCTATCAAGAAAGATCTAAAAAGCCTTTGTGGTACGTATTCTTTTTCATTATCTCTCCTCTTTAATGGGTGAAAAAGACTCCCATTTCTCTCTCGGCTTCAAACTCAATGAGCCCAACTATCACGTTTGGGTCGGAAACATGGAAGCTCATATCAAAGGAAAAGGGCTTTGGGGCTATGTCCAAGGCTTGATTTCCGAACTGGAGCCAAAGATAACCTTTATGGAAGAAGGAGAAATAAAAATCCTTGAAGGCGAAGAAACAGCCAAGGCTCTTGATGACTACACCAAAAAGCATGAAAAATGGGAGATGAGGAATTTTAAAATCCTCTCATGGATTTTTTCATCCTTAGAAACAAGGATTAACGCTAATATTATCAAGTTTAAGAAGGCTTCTCAAGCATGGGAGTACCTTAAGAAGATGTACACCTCTAGGGACTTGTCCCATAAGTATTACCTCCAAAAGAGGGCGCTAACTCTTTATCAAGGAGAAATGACTATAAGAGAGTATTTTGTCGAACTCTCTTCTATTTGGGACGAGCATGCTATGATCGAACCCAAGTGGAGTGGAGAAGCCATAGTGCTTCGTTATAAACAATTGGAAGATGGATTTTTTAATTTTTTGAATGGGCTTAGGCCTGAATTCGAACAAGTCCGGTCTTCTCTTTTATCCGCCTTCACTTCCCCATCTCTTGAAGATGTAATTACTAAACTAAGTGGGGAAGAAACTCGTATGGGTGTAAGCAAAAACAACCTAAGTGTTCTAGCTTCACCTTCCAACAACGAAGAAAATGAGGGTATTAATGTCGTCTCAAGATCGGGGAGTAACTTAAGGACCTACAAGCCTCCTCACTTCAAGAATCAAAACTCAAATGGTCAAGAAGGGAAGAGGGATTATAGCAAGCTTTTATGCCACTTTTGTAAGGAACCGGGGCACATCAAGCCTATTTGCCCAAAGTGAAAAAAGTTACTTGCCATGGCTACTACATCCCAACCTCAAAAGGGAAAGTGCTCATCATCTTCAAATGGAGCCCTTTCGTTGCAACAAATCGTGGATGCACTTCAACCTCTTCTAAAAGGAACCATTTTCGGAGTCGTCATGTCAAACTCTTCTCCTCCTGGTAAGACCTCTTGGCTTTTGGATTCGGGTGCTTCTTTTCACATGACCCCGAGTTTTATTTCTTTTTTCGAATATTCAAAAAATCCCTCTTCTTCCTTTGTTTCAACCGCGGATGGAACATTTCTTGAAGTTAAAGGAATAGAAAATTTTGAAAAACAAAGGTTCTTTATTCCAAAAATTAGATTTATACCCAAATTAAACTTAAATTTGCTTTTTGTTTCTCAACTCTCGGATTATGGGTGTAATATAAAGTTTTCATCTAACAAATGTTGGATACAGGATCGTCAGTCCGGGAGATTGATTGGGGAAGGCTCTAGGAAGGGTGATCTATACCAGAGTTACCGGAAGCCTAGGCAAAAGGGGAAGCGCGCTTCGGAAGCGCGAAACGTTGCGCTTCCGAAGCGTGAGGGGAAGCGTCCCCCTTTTTTGGGAAGCGCGCTTCCCTTTTATGGGAAGCGCGTCCCCCTTTTATGGGAAACACGCTTCCCATAAATGGGAAGCGCGCTTCCCCCACGTTTTCCCCACGCTTCCCCCACGCTTCTCCCTCGCTTCCCCCATTTTTTTCATTTTTTTCGCTTCCCCCTCGCTTCCGGTTCGCTTCCTAGGTCGCTTCCGGTTTGTTTCCTAGGTCGTTTCCGAGACGGTTCGGAATTTTCTTCTAAGTGGTCCTACGCTTCCCCGCTTCCTAAATTTTTGAAAGTGCCTCGCTTCCCGCTCCCGCTTCCTCGACTGGTAACTCTGATCTATACTGTGTCGATACCCTTCAAATTCCAAAACACCCATTTTGTAATGTTGTCCAACAAAAGGATATTAATGTATGGCACAAGAGACTTGGACACCCAAATATTGTAAAAATTTCCCATTTAACTTTTGTTAAAAGTCTGTGTAAAAGTGATTTCACTTGTAACGACTGTATACTTGGGAAAATGAAAAAATTGCATTTTTGTCAAAGATCTATGTTTACAACAAGACTCTTTGAAATTGTCCATTCGGATGTATGGGGACTGACACCTATTTTATCAAAAGGAGGCTTCCTATGTTATATCATTTTTGTTGACGACTACACGAGATATTGTTGGATTTATTTTCTTAAACACAAATATGAAGTTTTCTCGATTTTTAAAACCTATCATATGATGATTAAAAATTAATTTAATGGGAATCTAAAAATTTTTAGAACTGACTCTGGCGGAGAATACCTTTCAAGTGAATTCAAAAATTATCTTGAAAGTCATGGTATTCTTCACCAAAGATCCTGTCCGAAAACCCTACAACAAAATGGATTAGCCAAAAGGAAGCATAGACATATAATAGAGACAACTCGAACATTACTTGTTTCTCAAAACATTCCAAAAGGTTTTTGGGCTGAAGCGGCTTTAGCACCTATCTATCTGATTAATCGGCTACCTTCTAAAAATTTGAACAATATCTCACCTTTTGAAAAATTATATACCAAAGAACCCGACTATAGTCGGTTGAGAATTTTCGATTGTAAATGCTTCGTTCTTACTGACAAGAACGACAAGCTTTCACCAAAATCCATTGTCTACGCCTTTCTTGAATATTCTGAAACCCAAAAAGGGTTTCGTTGTTATGATATTAAGAATGATAAGTTATATGTCTCCAGAAATGTGAGTTTTCTGAAAAATGTTAATGGGTTTGAAAGGAGTGAACTCTTTGAAGGTAACATGGATTACTCTTTTTTATGATAGTGATAATGATTTCATTCATAATGATGTCAATGATAAAGAATATGGTTTTTCCCATCCTCCTATCTCCCAACATAGTAATGAAGGAGCATTGAGATAGAGACAGTTTTTGGAGTGCAATTGAAAAATACAGTGAACCTAGTAGTTCCAGCTCAACAAATGATGAAAACCTACGAAGGACTGAGAGAAGTAAAAAGATGCCTTCTAAGTTTATTTCATATGATTCCTTTACTCCTAAACATAGAGCCTGCCTTAGCGCCATTCATTCCTATACAAAACCCAAAAACTTCGAAGAAGCCAAAAAGAATAATGAATGGCTGAAAGCAATAAAATGTGAGCTTTCAACTCTCAACAAGGCAAAGACTTGGGAGTTTTAAGATCTCCCTAAGGGTAAGAAAGCAATAAGATGTAGATGGGTATTTAAGGTTAAAACTAAGAGTAATGGATTTCTTAAGAGATATAAGGCTCGATTAATAGCAAAGGGATATAGTCAAGAATACGGGATTAACTATGAAGAAACTTTTGCCCCCGTGGCCCGAATGGTCATTGTCCGATGTCTCATCATCATTGCTTCAATCAACAAATGGAACATCTATCAAATAGATGTTAAAAACGCCTTCTTAAATGGTGATCTGAATGAAGAGGCATATATGAATGCTCCACCAGGAATGGAGACTCCCAAAGAGAAAGTGTTTCGCCTTCGAAAAGCACTTTATGGGTTAAAACAAGCCCCCAAGGCTTGGTATGATAGGTTTAACTCCGTAATGTTAGAAAATGGTTTCTCATCCTGTTTCACTGACACTGTTTTGTTTGTTAAAAAAACCAATGCAAGGGTTGTGATCTTGCTTTTGTATGTGAATGATATGCTTATAACCGGTAGTGATTCCAAAGGGGTTAAAAGCATAAAATCAATTTTGAAAGATAAATTTGAAATATCTGATTTGGGGTTTCTAACTTATTTTTTGGGTATTGAAGTAGCATACTCTCTTAAATCCACCTATGTATAACTGTTTAATTATACATTGCCGATCCCAAGCCCGGATAAAGGAGGAGGGTTGCGGTAGGCCAGTGACAGCCAGCATAAAAAGTCATTCACACCCCATGAATATGAACCAATATGAGAATTTTGTTGGGGTGTTCCCTACTGAGCGACGCGTTGTACTCTATAGGCTCGGAGGCAGTGATAAATGGGCAAGGGTTGCTAAGTCGTCGCTCAGAAGCGATGCGTCACACCGGTGCCCGGGTGTGGTGTCAAATAGGCAATGGTTCCCTCACTTTGTTGGACGGGTGGGGGTAAAGAAGATAGTTCAAGATCATAAAATTAAGTTAGCCACTTGGAACATAGGATCTTTAACTGGTAAGTTGGTAGAGTTAGTAGATGTTATGTGTAGGAGAAAGATGGATATTTTATGTTTACAAGAGACCAAATGGGTAGGTGAGAAAGCAAAAGTGATAGAACCTTGGAGATATAAGATTTGATATACAGGAATAAATAGGAATAGGAATGGAGTAGGGATTGTTATTAGTTGTGAGTTTATAGATAATGTAGTTGAGGTCCGTAGGAAGGGTAATAGGATTTTACTTATTAAATTAGTATTAGGTACGGATATTATTAATATTATTAGTGTTTATGCACCTTAAGTAGGTTTATAGATGATTCCATTAAATGTCAATTTTGGGAAGATTTAGATGGAGTAGTACAAGGGATATCTTATGGAGAAAAGTTTTTCATCGGCGGTGACCTTAATGGGCATGTAGGCATTAGTAGGGATGGATTTGAGAGTACTCATAGAGGCTATGGTATAGGAGAAAGAAACGAAAGTGGAGAAAGGATTTTAGATTTTGGTTTGTCCCATGATATGATCTTAGCAAACACTTGGTTTAGGAAGAGGGAGTCTCACCTAGTAACATTTAAAAGTGGGGTTAATACGAGCCAGATAGATTTTTTCCTACTTAGAAAGAGAGATAGGGGTTGTTGCATCGATTGTAAGGTTATACCGGGAAAAAGTGTAGCTACACAACATAGAGTCTTAATTTTAGATCTTAGAATTAGAAAATGCCGCAAAAGGGATAGACATAAGATAGATCCTAGAATTAAGTGGTGAGCACTGAAATGAGTTAAACAAGGAATGTTTGTACAACAGGTAGTTAAGGAAGCTGATTGGTGTTTCGAGGAGGATTCAGAATCAATGTGGAATAAGATAGCGGGTGGCATGAGAAAGGTGACTAAGGAAGTATTGAGTGAGTCTAAAGGTGGTGCACCGCTAGGTAAGGATACATCATGGTGGAACGAGGATGTCAAATTAGCTAGTAAGGTTAAAAGAGAGTGTTATAGAAATCTAAGTAAAAGTCGTGATAATGAGAATTTGGAGAAGTATATGATAGCAAAGAAGAAAGCTAAAAAAGTAGTTTGAAACGCGAGGAATAAGGGTTATAAAGAGGTTTATAACAAGTTGGATACCAAAGAGGGGGTGAAGGATATTTATAGGCTTGCAAAGATGAGACATAGGAAATCGATGGATCTGAGTATGGTTAGATGTATCAAAGATGAAACGCAAAGGGTTTTAGTCAAAGATGAGGAGATTAAGAAGAAATGGAAAGATTATTTTGATAAGCTATTTAATAAAAGTCATGCTCAGGATCTTAGAGACTTCTCCATTCCTTTTCATGAGATGAATCGTGACTTCATGAGCAAGATTCAAAAGAAAGAAATTGCAGAGGCTTTGAAGAAAATGAAATCAAGAAGGGCAGTTGGCCCTGATGGTATACCTATCGAGTCTTGAAAATGCTTGTGTGAGAAAGGTTTAGAATGGTTGACAAATCTTTTTAACAAGATTTGGCGGACAAATAAGATGCCTAATGAGTGGAGGAAGAATACCTCTATATAAGAATAAGGGTGATATACAAGATTGCACAAACTATCGTGGTATAAAACTCATGAGTCATACTATGAAACTTTGGGAGAGGGTGATTGAGTATAGGTTGAGGAAGGTTGCCATGATATCGGAGAATCAATTTGGTTTTATTCCTGTAAGATCAACTATGGAAGCTATACATCTTCTTAGACAACTTATTGAGAGATATAGAGAGAGGAACAAAGATTTGCATATGGTTTTTATTGATTTGGAGAAGGCATACGATAGAGTACCTAAGGATGTTCTCTGGTGGACAATGATGAAGAAAGGTGTTTCTCTCAAGTACATTAGTAACAAATGCCCGCACTTGTGGAGGGGTGACAACCAATTTTCCTGTAATGGTTGGGTTACATCAAGGATTTGCATTAAGCCCTTTTCTATTTGCTATAGTGATGGATGAGCTTACGAGATCAATTCAAGAAAATGTGTCGTGGTGTATGTTGTTTGCTGACGATATTGCTTTGATTGATGAGTCTAGAGTTGGGGTTAATGCTAAGTTAGAATTATGGAGACAGACATTGGAAGCAAGAGGTTTTAAGTTGAGTAAGAGTAAGACAGAATATATGGAATGTCGGTTTAGTAAGCAACGAAGTAGTGATGGGAGTGTAGTGAAGCTTGATGAGCAAGAAATATCGGTGGATGACTGTTTCAAATATTTGGGATCTATCATTCAAAAGTATGGAGAAATTGATGGAGATGTAAATCATAGGATAAAGGTTGGGTGGATGAAATGGAAAAGTGCAACTGGAGTGTTGTGCAATCGTAGAATGCCATTGCGGTTGAAGGGAAAGTTTTATAGGATGACAATTAGGCCCGCTTTACTATATGGTACAGAATGTTGGGCTGCCAAGAGACATCATATTCAAAAAATGAGTGTAGCTGAGATGCGTATGCTTAGATGGATGTGTGGAAATACAATAAAAGATAAGATTCGAAACGAGGAGATACGTAAGAAGGTAGGCATTGCATCCATTGAAAATAAGATGAGAGAGAATCGTTTATGGTGGTTTGGACATATTCGGCGAAGGCTTAATGATGCTCCAGTTAGAAGGATGAAGAAATGGGAAAATATATTAGTTAAAAGAGGTCAAGTTTAGCCTAAGAAGACTTGGATGGAGATGATAGGAAAGGATATGAATGCTTTGAACCTCACCAAGGACATGGCATTGGATAGAAATGATTGGAGGAGAAGGATTCATGTGGAAGACCCAGAATGATTTTCTTTTTTGGTTCATATCGCCGACCCCAATTGTTTTGGGATGAAGGCGTAGTTGTTGTTGTTGTTGTTTGAAATAGCATACTCTCATAGAGTGTATTTTTTATCTTAAACAAAACTTGCCTCTGAGATTATTGACAGGTCAGGTATTACAGATGATAAGGTTTGTGAAACTCCTGCTATAGTGGGAACCAAGATGAAGATTGATGATGGTATTATTCTCTTTGATCTCACTCCTTACAGACAGCTTGTGGGATTATTGATGTATTTGAGTAGTACTAGACCAGATATTTCTCATGCAATTCATACTGCAAATCAGTTTCAATATGCATAAACATCGGTTCACATGAGTGTCATCTTGCGGGTCGTACGATACATAAGGGGTACACTAAATAAGGGAGTATTCTTATCCTCTTCTTCTGAATTAAAACGAATTGCTTATACTGACTCTGATTAGGGAAGTGACCCAAATAACTGTCACTCAACCACTAGTTTTTGTGTGTTTTTAAGAGACTCGTTGATTTCATGGAAATGCAAGAAGCAGCAGAAAGTGTCTCTATCCTCAACTGAAGCTGAATATCGTGCCATGGCAACTACTACCATGAAAATCGTATGGATTCATCAATTACTAGAAGACATGGGGATCACAATAGAAGGGTCCACTAAGCTATGTTGTGACAACAAGAGTGTAATTTATATTGCCAAAAATCATACTTTTCACAAGCGGATTAAGCACATTTAAATGGACTGTCACTATGTTCAAAAGCCTATCTGAAAGGAGTCATTGATCTTCCATATGTCACTTTGGAATATCAGTTGGCAGATTTCTTCACCAAAGCTTTGTGTGCTCCGCGATTCAACTTTCTCCTTGGCAAACTTTCGGTAATCTTGCCCTAAGTTTAATGGGGGGTGTTAAATTATGTATCATTGTAATCTTATATATATTATATATATATATATAAAAGGTGATACATATACATATATGATATATATGTATATGTATCTACCTAATTATATATATATAATATATTTCTTTATTATTAGCCGTAGGGGTAGTTTAGTCATTTCTCAAATCTTGCACATATTCATTTTACGAATATGCTTGTATTTTTGCTTTTTAGTTTTTCCTTTTCTTCTTTTTTTTTTCTTTTCTTTTGACTAAAGTCAAATGTTTCTTGGGGGGGCCACTCTCATAGATGTTGGGCCCCTTCCAACGGTCACAATTGTGACCGTTGAAGGGGCTCCAACGTCTATGAGTTGGCCCCCTCCAAGGTCCTCCTCATTTTGTATAAATAGGGGCATTCCCCCCTTTGTATTCTTATGGCTTTGGGTCAAAGCCCAAGTGATTAATAAAGTTTTCCTATTTTTTATGCTTTTGAGCATTTGTGAGATTTAGTGGATTGTGCCTTTGTGCACAAGTATTCTAAGAGTTCTTTTCGGGCATGAATGCACGTGTTCTATCATCAAGAATATTAAGGTCTTGATCATAGTATCTTGTTGAAGATACTTTCACAATTTCATGATAGAGTTATGTATTACAACATGACATTTAAATCTATATAATCCTCCATGCATTACAAAACCATAAAAGTTACATTTCATTATTCCTTTGAAACACATATCCAAGTCAATTGGTGTACAATATATATTTCAATGTAGGATCCTTTGCTCCATGACCTACACCCTTCATCGACCTCCTAGAGCACGGATTAGTAAATTTAATCACTACAAAAATGTGAAACAATGCTCAATAACTTACTTAGGGACAAACTTTGAGTTCTGAAGGCACAAAAAATAGGATTAAGGGCAAAAAAACTAAATGTATAGTAATATCTTGTAAAAACATCAAAAAAGAAAGGAGTTTACCCTCCAACTTTAATCATAAACAAATGAAATAAAGAACTAAGATTTTTTATTTTATCTCACTTAAGTGAAAATTGGGTGAAAATGCACTCTTGAGCAAACCGCAAAAATCCTCTTCCTTGCGCACAGATTGGCTCCCAAATCGCAATCACGACTCCTAGGTTGCATGAATACCCCTCTAATGGCCTCTACACAAATGAGGGAGTCGGCTAGGGGTGTCAACTGGTTGGGTTGGGTTCGGATCTAGGTGAAACTAGACTTGGACCAGATTTTTGGGTATGGTATCGGGTCTGGACCTAGGTCTAATTGGGTCCACTATAAGAAAAACCATACCCAGACCTGATAAGAACTACATGAACCAAACCTGGTAAAACCAAGGTTGCCAAACTAGGAAGAGGAAGCAGGAAACAATACGGGAAGCGGAAGCGAGGTATTTTAAAATTTATATGTAGCGGGAAGCGAGGTATCAATTTGAAAGCGAAATAGGAACAAAAGATGAAGCAATATGGTAATTGAATAGGAATCAAACAAGAAGCAAATAAAAACTAAAATAAAATTGATTATTCTTATATTTCATGATTTTTCAATAAAAGAGTTAAATTTTTGTTAAAATCTAACAATGACGGTTACCAATTTAGAGAAAGTACATGAGAATTGAGTTTAAGTGTGAGAGAAAATACATGAAAAACATGAAAAGAAATGTGAGAAAAGCATATAGGAAGCATATGTTAAAATATATGTAATTCATATATATATATATATATATATATATATATATATATATTTTTATATATATAATACCCGATAGGGGTATTTTTGTCATTTCACAAGTACCCGATAGGGGTACTTGTTTTTCTTATTTTATTTTTCTCTTTATAAATCTATTTTTTTATTTTTTGTTTTTTGCTCACACAAAAGGGGCCCCACCATGTAGTCAATGGGGCCCCCAACGGTCACATTTGTGACCGTTGGGGTCTCCCAACGACTACATGGGGAGCCCCCTAGGTGGCTCTCCTTTTAAGGCCTCTTGGCCCTCTCCTTCTCTTGTGTATAAATAGGGGTGAACCCCTCTTGTATTCCTCACACTTGAGAGCTCTCTCTCTTTCAATAAGAGGCATTTATATTTTTATGTTGTGTTGTCTCTTGTGGGTTTGGGTATTAACCCTTCTTTGTTTGTTCATTAGTAGATGTTGTAAGTGCTTAGTGCACTCTTTGCTTTTCCGCATATTTCATTACATGGTATCAGAGCCTTGTGTATGCTCTTCTTCTTAATATAGCTAGTGGTGTAGCTATATTTGTTTTTTTTGTTTCTCTCTCTCCTTGGTATCCTCTTGTGAGTGGTTATTATGGAAGGAGAACAAAAGATTGATCTCTCCTTCAAGCTCAATGGCTCCAACTACATGATGTGGGCCGCCGCCATGGAAAACAACCTCAAAGGGAAAAAGCTTTGGGGATACGTTATGGGCACCATTCCGGAACCACAACTCCAACTAACTAAGATGGAAGGCGATCAAGAAAAAGCTCTTGAAGGAGATGCCCGCATTAAGGCCATTGAAGATCACCAATCTAAAATAGAAGAATGGGAAAGTAAGAATGCCAAGATTCTTGCTTGGTTCATGAACAATGTGGAGCTCAAGATTTGCGCCAACATTGCCAAATTTTGGATGGCAAATGAAGCTGGTTCTTCATGAAAGGTATGTTTACACAAAAAGACCTTGCTCGTCAATTCTTTCTTCAAGAAAAAATCCGGACTATCAAGCAAGGTGAAATGAGTGTTAGGGACTACTTTAGCACTCTTGGCCCTCTATGGGATGAGCTATCCTTACTAGAACCAAAATGGGTTTCTAGTATAGATGTGGAATTAAGGAGAGAACAAATGGAAAAAGAACATTTTTTCCAATTCTTACATGGGCTTAGGCCCGAATATGAACAAGTTAGATCCTCCCTCCTACATAGATCAAAGCCTCTTCCCTTGGAAGATGCCATAGCCGAAATATGCCAAGAAGAAACCCGTCTTGGCATGATTAAAGGAGGAAATGATGTCTTGGCCGTATCAAAACCCGGCAACCATATGAAAACCTACAAACCTCCACATTTTGGAAGGCAAAATAACTATAATGGCAACTATAGAAAAGCCATTTGCCATCATTGTCAAGAACCGGGTCATATAAGACCTAATTGCCCTAAGTTGAATGAAGCACCAAAAAATAAAGTTGCTTCCGTTGAAGAAGCTACTCAAAAGAAAGAGGAAGCAATCAAAGGAACAGACTCTTTTTCTCTTGCTCAACTATCGGAGGCACTACAAACTCTACTCAAGATTCCATCAACTTCGGGTACCACCATAGCTTCCTCCTCTCCTCCAGGTATGTCGTCTTGGATCCTTGACTCTGGAGCTTCCTTTCATATGACCCCCCTTGAAAATGAGCTTTCCGATTTATGTAATAATTATAAAAACTCCTATGTTTCAACTGCCGATGGTACATCTTTACAAGTAAAAAGTTTTGGAACCTTAAACTTTTCAAAAGACTTCTTTGTGCCAAACGTAAGAGTTGTACCTCAACTTAATTTAAATCTCCTCTCTGTTGCTCAAATATGCGATCATGGATGTAAAATCTCCTTCTCAACTAAGGATTGCTCTATACAGGATCTCCGGTCCGGGAAGCTGATTGGGCAAGGCCATAGAAGGGGAGATCTCTATTACATGAGCAACTTGAAACTCCCCATGAACTCTTTTTGTAACCATGTCCAAGATAAAAATATTGATATTTGGCATCAAAGACTTGGACATCCAAGTTTCTCAAAAATGTACTCCTTTCCATTTGGAAAGAAATTTTGTAATGAGAAACATTTTGTTTGTAAGAATTGTATTTTTGGCAAAATGAAATCTACTCCTTTTCCAAACCGAACTTTTGTGTCCAAAAGACCTTTTGAGTTAGTCCATTCGGATGTTTGGGGTCCTTCCCCCGTCATGTCTAAAGGAGGGTACTCCTATTATGTCACTTTCATCGATGACTACACTAGGTATGTATGGATCTACTTTCTCAATTTAAAATCCGAAGTCTTTGATTTTTTCAAAAAATTTCATATGATAGTTAAAAATCAATTTTCAAGTAATATCTCTACTCTTAGATCCGATTCGGGTGGAGAATATTTATCAAATGAATTTCAAAACTATTTAGAAGTAAATGGAATTTGTCATCAAAGATCATGTCCTAGGACTCCCCAACAAAACGGCTTGGCCGAAAGAAAGCATAGACATATCATGGAAACCACTAGGACACTCCTTATTTCCAAAGAAATTCCAAAGAATTTTTGGGCCGAAGCGGCCTTAACCTCAACTTATTTAATAAATAGAATGATATCTTCTTCCTTACAAAATACATCTCCATACGAAAAACTATTTGAAAGAACACCAGACTTCAATAGATTAAGAGTTTTTGGATGTAAATGTTTTGTTCTTAATCATAAACGGGACAAATTATCTCCTAAAGCTATTGAATGTGTTTTCTTGGGTTATGGAGAAAATCAAAAGGGTTTTAGATGTTTTGACTTGAAAAATAACAAACTCTATGTATCCAAAGATGTAACATTTTTGGAAAATGAAAATGGTTTTGTGAAAACTAAAGATATTGACGAAAGTGAATATACTTTTTTATTTGATCTTCTATCTCAAGAAGATGAGACTCCTCAAGAAGAGGAAATCTCTAATGAGTCTTTGAATGACCTAGAGGAAATTCCTCTTGATAATGCTATAGATGAGAATAATAGACCAATCCAAACATATGTTAGGCGTGGTCAACAAACTCAGATAAGTGCCTTAGAAAAATGCTCTCAAGGATCCGACATTGAAGAAACATCTTTAAGGAGATCCAGTCGGATCTCCAATCCTCCAAATAGGTTTGTTTCCTATGAGTCCCTAACTCCTAGATATAGAGCATGTCTAATTGCGTTGCATTCATTTCATGAACCTTCACACTATAATGAGGCCAAAAATATTCCCCAATGGGTTGAAGCCATGAACTTAGAGCTTAGTGCCCTTGAAAAAGCTAAAACTTGGGAAATAACTTCGTTACCCATTGGAAAGAAATCAATAGGATGTAGATGGGTCTTCAAAATTAAAACCAAGAGTGATGGTTCATTAGAACGTTATAAAGCACGGTTAGTAGCTAAAGGATATGCTCAGGAATATGGTATAGATTATGAAGAAACCTTCGCACCTGTTGCTAGAATGACTAGTGTTAGGACTCTTATTGCTATTGCGTCTGTGAAGAAATGGCCTATCTATCAACTCGATGTTAAGAATGCATTTCTAAATGGCGAATTAAATGAAGAAGTTTACATGGATCCCCCACCAGGAGTATGTATTGGTAAAAATAAAATTCTTAAACTTAAAAAGGCATTATATGGTTTAAAACAAGCTCCAAAGGCTTGGCATGATAGATTTAGTAATGTAATGACAAGTTTGAATTTTCGTTCATGTTATACTGACACTGATTTGTTTGTGAAAAGTGCAGGGTCTTCAGTAGTTATTTTACTACTTTATTTTGATGATATGATCATCACAGGAAGTGATGAGCAAGTCATTAAGGATATTAAAAAGGTTTTGAAAGAAAATTTTGATATGTCTGACCTTGGTTTCTTAAGATATTTTTTAGGAATTGAAGTGGCGTACTCTCCTCGAGGGTACATTCTCTCTCAGATGAAACTTGCTGTTGACATCTGTTCCAAATCGGGTATCTCCGATGATAAGAAGACAGAAACCCCAGAAGTCATCAATGCAAAATTAAGGTTGGAAGATGGAACACTTCTCGAGGATCCTACTCCCTACCGGCAACTTGTTGGGTCTCTAACCTACCTATCCATCACACGGCCAGACATAGCTCATGCCGTCCACTCTGTCAGTCAGTTTCAACATGCACCTACAACTGTGCACATGAGTGCAGTCTTAAGGATCGTCATATATATCAAAAATACCATAACTAAGGGAGTTTTTCTTTCTTCTGCCTCGTCACTTGACTTAATTGCTTATACTGATGCAGATTGGGGAGGAAATCCCAATGACCGAGTCTCAACTACCGGTTTTTGTGTTTTCTTAGGTGACTCTATGATTTCGTGGAGATGCAAGAAGCAACACAAAGTATCATTGTCCTCGACGGAAGCAGAATATCGTGCTATGGCCACTACAACCATGGAACTTGTGTGACTAAGAAGCCTCCTCAGTGATATGGGCATTGTCATCTCTACTCCTTCGAAGATGTGTTGTGACAACAAAAGCGCAATCTATATTGCAAGCAATCACACCTTCCATGAGCGTACTAAACATATTGAGATGGACTGCCATTACGTTCGGGATGAATACCTAAGAGGAACTATAGCACTGCCCTACGTCACATCAGAGTACCAGTTGGCGGACTTCTTCACTAAGGCTCTTGCGGCTCCTCGGGTTTTGTTTTTCCTTAACAAGCTTTCGGTTATATCCCCGTAAAGCTTGAGGGAGGGTGTTAAAATATATGTAATTCATATATATATATATATATATATATATATATATATATATATATATATATATATATATATATATAATACCCGATAGGGGTATTTTTGTCATTTCACAAGTACCCGATAGGGGTACTTGTTTTTCTTATTTTATTTTTCTCTTTATAAATCTATTTTTTTATTTTTTGTTTTTTGCTCACACAAAAGGGGCCCCACCATGTAGTCGATGGGGCCCCCAACGGTCACATTTGTGACCGTTGGGGGCTCCCAACGACTACATGGGGAGCCCCCTAGGTGGCTCTCCTTTTAAGGCCTCTTGGCCCTCTCCCTCTCCTTCTCTTGTGTATAAATAGGGGTGAACCCCTCTTGTATTCCTCACACTTGAGAGCTCTCTCTCTTTCAATAAGAGGCATTTATATTTTTATGTTGTGTTGTCTCTTGTGGGTTTGGGTATTAGCCCTTCTTTGTTTGTTCATTAGTAGATGTTGTAAGTGCTTAGTGCACTCTTTGCTTTTCCGCATATTTCATTACAGCATAAACCATGCATGTGGGAAGCATAGAAGAAGCGTGGGAGAATCGAGATTCCCATGAAGTTTCGGAAGTGAGGAGTATCGTGCTTCCGAAGCGAGTTTCCGGCTAAGAAGCTTCCGGTAACTTTGGGTAAACCCATATTTTTTATCATTTTTACATTGAAAATTTGTGGGTCGGGTTCGGGTCTGGTATTAAATTTCACAAACTATACCTGGGTCCATGTATTAATCAGACCTTTGGGTTCGGACCCGTGTCTTAATCGGGTCTTCTTATTTATCACCATACTCGGACCCTATAGGGTTTGGTTCGGGTCGGGTTCGGGTAAACCAGGCCCGTTGACACCCCTAGAGTCGACCCTTTTAAAGGTGCACCGAAGGTGTATCGACCATATCATACAATACGGTATGATACATACAACCTTAATATATATATATATATAGTGCTTCACAGGTTTCATGCATCTTTTGTTGTGGTTTTGGCAAACCAAACAAGTTTTGGTTCAGACTTCAGATAATAAAGTAAATACATCAGCTTTTGTTGTCATGACAGTGCGATGAATAAATTACTCAGTTACCCCTCCAAATGCTATAGGAATTCTTTTAGATATGATAAATTTATTCTATTTTGATCCTTTTAACTGATTGAGAATGCCAGCAACACATTTACCATTACCCTGAGTGCATGAAATGCATGTTGAATTTTCTTAAGATGGTAAAGTTGGTTTCATGTTGACATCTAGGGTTTCTCATTTGTCATTTCTACAGAGCCCATGCTGACTATGGGTAGCATTAATCCTGTAATGTGGAGTGATAATTGGACTGTTGTCACCGAAGATGGCAGTTTGTCTGCACAGTTTGAGCACACAATACTTATCACAGAAAATGGTGCTGAGATCTTGACCCAATGTTAACAATTGCAGATGTGTCCTTGTTGGATACAAATGAATGCCCATTCTTTTGAGGTGATTTATTATAATTAGTTTGCTTACCGATTGGCATTGTATCATATAATGCTTGTAATTCAATCTCTTCATTCATTTTGGGAATGCATCTTATGTAACGAAATATGCTTGGATTTCTAATCACAGTTATTTTTGTTAATGTTGGAGCCAGACTGTCTAATGTGTATAATCTATCCCATTCTTGAGCAGTGGGACGTCTGCTCGAAATTAGCATGAGCCTCATAGTCACTTCTATACTGGTAATATGAGGAAAGTGTTGGTCCCATTTACTTCTATGCCTCCTCATTTATATCAGACACCAGTGATACAAATATGAATTTTCTTTTCAGGCAGTTTCCCCATAGTGGTGTTTTTTTTTTGTTTGTATTCTTTTTTTCCCTAAGTGAGGCCAAGGGATTCCCATGGGAGTTGAACCAAGACCTTTTGGCTAGGATGGAGCTCTGTCATCCAAGACTTCATTATATTGTGGAATGAACAGACACATATTTATGTGAAAAAAGAAAAATGGAAGAGCTTAGTCACTTGTTATTGGAATCCTGTGTTGTGAGATTTCTGGTCTAGTTTGGCTTTTGAACTCAAGATCCCATAGGGTGTGTTTGAATGCCACAGATGTCAACAGAGATTGACAAACATGCAGATCAAAATCCTGTGTGAGGCTCATGTCAGATTCGAAGGGGTATCAGACCAGAGATTCATGGATCTATAAGGTCACTCTTAGTTTACTATGCTGGTGACTTGGACCATGCAGCTATCGTGTCCACTGAGTTTTCTTTTTGCCAGAGGGGGTAACTGGAATATGTTTACCTGCAAAACATGTTTGCTGGTATGAACTGTGATTTTCATAGGTTTTTTTTTTCTAAAATTTCATCATACGAATTTGATCTAGATGCTTGGTTTTATAAAAAGAGACTCTTGGATCATCCGATTATGATGTATAACAAAGATCTTTTAAGGCTTGAAATTCAACGACTCAGAATTTTTGTAAATATTCAAGCATAAAAATCGCATTTTTTTATCTGATTATGATGATTCAACAGTCGATTTCTAGCAAATGGACCACACTGAATGCATCTGCAGGATTAGATTTGCGGAAAAAAACGTCGGAAATGCCTAGTTCATTACCAGCAAACATGTTTTGCTGGTAAACATATTCCAGTTTGCCTTGCCAGAGGTATCTAAAACTTTATAAATATTTATATATATATATGAGTGACTGGTTCCTCTTACCGGTAAGAAGGTTTAGACAGTCTTAATTTTCAACTTTGAATTCTTTTTTTTGGAATCTAGCCTTATAGATGTGATCTACATGGTACGATTAGTAGAAATAGGCTTTTAGATCATCTGATTGTGGTATGTAAGCAGGTTTTTATAATGCTTCACAAATCTGCGGCTCATAATTTTCATAAATTTAAAGATTTATTAAATCATAATTGATTCTACAGTCGATTCCTACCCAATAAAACATCCTGAACATATCTGTACAGCCAGATTTTCCAAACATGGCTTGGAACATTGAAAATCAGCACTGTCCACAGTATATGGACAGTTAGGAGAAACCTATATATATAACAAGGCTATGGCTATTCAAATAGCCTAACGTTTTAATCTTTGGTTAGTTGAGAGTACATTCTGGCTTATTGGCATGTCTCGGTTTCATGGGATGAAAAGTTATTTTTATATAAAGTACATTTCCAACCTCAAGAAATCTCCATTGCAGATGGATAAAAGGAAGCTTTTTATTCTTTGAAAGCAAGCTTTTTACAAAGTTGCAAAGCATGAAAAGAGGTAGTTTTTAGTCATTCAAGTTGCAGTAGCCCAAAGGGTTCTACACATCTGATTAGGTGGGTCAGTTTAAGACATTCAAGTTGAAGAATGTCGTGAGTTTGACACTCGGGGTGTGCATCCCTTGCCACAAGGCCAAAGCAGCAGGGTCCCTGGTGGGTGAGGGGGTGCCTTGAGGTTTTATGCCATGTGACGGCCAAAACCCGATCAATACCTAATGGATTTTATTTTTTTTTCTCGTCATGAAACCAGATTCATGAGCAACACAAGCAATAAAGGTTGAGCTAGCTGAACTAATCATGAAGTACCTGAATTCACAGATAATGGTGTTCTGACTTGAGCGCCTGGAAAACTACAGAGAGATGGATATCAATCACGTCTGAGCAGCTCTGCTGTTTGGCTCAGCTCGGAAATTGGACTTGGCGAGCTCTCGGGTCTTTCTTCTTATGAGAACCTGTTGGGATTTCATGAAACTAGTACTTTTGTAGCACCAAGGACAGGAAAAAGATTAGCGTTAATCCTCCTAGGATTCCAACATTCATGGCAAGGCTACGATGATCCATCACAATTAAGAGAGAGGGTGACATTGCAACCATGTAGCACGTTCCTGGTATGATATGCATGCTCCTTTCTACAAGTTAATTGAACGTGGTTTCTTAGCCCCAAGGGCTCCACACACCTGGCTAGGTGTGTCGGTTTCAACCATGCAAGTCGAAGGACATTGTGAGTTCAATACCCAGGGTGTGCATCCTTTGCCTCAAGGCTGAAGTTGGGAGATTTGAGGGCTATCTGGATTCACACTCATTTTGTTCAAGGTCGATGAAAACAGGGTTTTATTTGGCTTAGCCAGAAAAGAAAAATGCCATAAGTCTTGTAGGCTTGGTATTTCACTTACTGGATTGTTGGCCGTCCTTCGATTAAGGAATTGATCCATTTTTAAAGGCATTAACATACCCTGTCAAGAAATTATAAGAGGGTGTTTTCACGCTGTCAGGGAGATTGTACTCCTCCATATTGGGAAAAATAGCCTCCATCTTATTATCTTGAAGTGGGGCAATGCTGGTAAATGGATTCCTCAAATCGAAGGGTGGATCAAGGGGAATGTCTTCAGTATATTTCGTACTAGATGGCTGAGACTGCATTAGTAACTTTTTAATTGCAAGATGTGTGTAAGGAGATTCATCCTTATTCAAGAGAGAGGTGTTGGTGGAATGTTTTTTTGAGACCAACGAAGAGATGTAGCTGTCATCTTGACGTGGTAAATGGTGAAATTATCAACATGCTTCATGGTATTTCAGAGTCAAGGTTATGCAAGTAAAGTCGTGTAATGTTATAGCTAGATCTCTTGCTAATTTAGCTATTATCAACAGCTGTTCTATTTGGAAAGACAAACCTGGGGACTGGAGTCCAGATAGGTCGAATATTGCAAATGTAATATCTTGAAATCCTTGTTTATCAATGAACGGGTAGGGATCTGCCTAACCCCAGCTTTATCATCAATATATAGAGAGAGAATCACTAGAATATGAGAACTAGAAATATGGGGATTTTCAACACTTATTTTGCAAATCCAACCATGTGGATGTGTTTGGCATGGTGAATTTGCTAAGAATCAGCCATTGGATTGTGCATTTTCGATGAAAAATACGATTTTTGAAATATTTATGAAGATTATGAGCCATTGATTTCAAAGCCTTAAAAAATCTCATGCATCAAAATCAGATGATTCAAGAGCGGGTTCTTATAGAACCAAGCATGTAAGATCACATCCGTATAGTTAGATTCAAGAGAAAAGAACAAAAAATTCATGAAAATGTTGGTTCATACATTAGTTCTCATATTTTCTGTTCTCATACTATATATATATATATATATATAGGGTACTAATGAATGTATGAAAGTAATGAGTAGAAATCAATTTTTTCTTCAAAATTTTCCAATTTTTTGTAGATCAAATATTACCGATGTGATCTACATGGTTTGTTTAGTAAGAAATTTGTTTTGAATCATGTGATTATGACAAGTAATTAGGTTTTTAAAGGGGTCCAAAAATCAATGGCCCACAATGTGCCAAAATTTCATAACTCAAAAGATCACATTTTTACATCAGAAAAGCATGATTCAAGGCTTGATCCTTAGCAAACAAACCATGCTGAACACATCTATGTGGTTAGATTGAGTTGATACAACTTGCACCTATAGCTCACTAGTTCCACACCTTCATTAGTAGCCAATATTTACCCTATATATATATATAATTTGAACATATATAGTATTCAACACAAAATTGGCTATCATGTTCAAAGAGTAACCAGCATTCATATTGGCATTGAGGCAAAGAAAAACGTCATATTCTGGCTGGAAGCTCATGCATCCTGATTGCAGCAATCAAAAAGTGATGAGCAACCAGAGGTCTTGATAACAAAGTCTCTTAGCGCTGGCATTTTTCTCTTTAGTATGTGGTGAGCCAGAAGATTACAAGATGAATATGTAGATCGAAATGGGCATGCTATTAGAAAACATGACAAAATTAGGCAAAGAAAAATCTAGCATATCATCCACCTGCAGAATCAGGTAATGTACATTCGACATATTTGCAAGACAGCAAGTACTTTACACGTGTCAGTTGATATATTCTCTCCAGATGCTTGAATGGATGAGATCAATCACCCGAGGAGAAAAAACCAAGCACTTCATGCGCTCTTCATGCACCAACAACACCAGAAATCCAAGGAACAACGACTGGAGCAGTTGGGTGTACACTTCTATAAGATTCTGAATATTTGTCTTTGAAGTTCAATTTGGGGTGTTCTGCCTGTAATCGGTAATTAACATCAGGAAAAAACACAATAGAAATTTATGAGGGAGAGAGATGAAACAACTAAAAGGTTATGCAACAAAATTGAATAAAACATGAAATTAGGGTGGATTTTTGTCTTCGATGACAGGGAAGCCTGCCTGAGTGTCAGATTACTAGAGGTGGGTTTGTACCCACTGGATCAGCACATTGTTCAGCAGCAAAACCCCAGGTACTACTACCCTTGCAAATACGCATCAGTGAGCAACTCAGCATCAAAAGACGTTTGTGGGTGTAAAAAAAATCTTAACCATTATTCAGAATTAATAAATTATGAATAGGAAAATTTTATTATTCCACTTCACAACTTAAGGGGCATAACAGGTTCTCACGATGAGTGAGGCAACGATAGGATGAAATAAATGGGCCCAATGCATAGGATTGCAATAAATGACAGAGACTCCACATTTCTGAAACTGCAAAAAGATCAGATATGTCATGAAACAAGTAATGCATTCTAAACTATGGACAATCTACACACGAGCAGAAGGTAACTTGTCCCTTTGACCTCCAGATTCATTTATTAGTGTGTTTAGCTGCTTTCATGTTCTTTCATCATAGGCTGTTTAAGGTTCTGCTTCAGTCGTCCTTTAATCCATATTTATCCTTTTTATACTGCAGTTCACATTAGCAGAAAACAACAAAACCAAGATGTCTACCTATTCCTTTCCAAACAGAGGAGAAGAATAAAATCTTCAGTCTCAATTTCATTAGGACAAGCTACAGATCTAGTGTGTGGAAAAGGGCACAACCCTGTCTAGACCCTCCTACATTTCCTGCACTTCGCCTCATACTTACCGTTGCTCTTTTAGTGCTTATGTTTTTTCTAATGGTTTGCTACCCACCAAAAGGACATAAATTTGCTAAAGCTGACTGTACATGCAATCTAGTAGAAACACTAATTTTTCATATTTTTTCCACTTTTTGTAGATCTCAACTTATCAATGTGATCTACATAGTTTCTTTGGCAGAAAACAGGTTTTGGATTATGTTTTTTGTAACATATGAGTTGGTTTTCCAAGGGCTTCAAAAATCAAAGGCACACAATGTACCAAGATTCCATAACTCAAAAAGTCATATTTTTACATCAAAACCATGACCCAAAATGTGATCCCTAGCAAACAAGCCATGTTGAACATAGTTATGTGGTCCAATTGAGTGGATACAACCTGCATTTATGATTTTCCAACTAGATTATACATTCAGTAACAGTAGCAAATATGCATCCCCATTAAAATTAGTGTTTTGACATACTAAGATAAGAGTCTACAAAGAGAGAAGAAAGTGGGTTGAGAGGGGGGTGCAAAGTTGGTTTAATAATGGGGAAGTGAAAAGGAGGAACAGTTCAACAATTGTTTCTAGTCAATTGCATGAGGATAACAGGGATACATATTTTTTTGGTTAAAAGGAACATATTAAAAAACCTCAAAAACAGAAAAAGAAAAAAAAATAGAAGGCTTAAGCCATTAAAGAAAAAAGAGAGTAAAGCTAGGATAAAACATTCTTTTGAACACTCCTAACAACTATAGCGCAGACAACCCAAGTTGAGAAATTGATTGACTGAGTGAAAGCTGTCCAGAAGTTGACAGTGTACAGACCAGAAAGAACCAGAATGTATTGTATCTGCCTGGTGTGGCTATTGGACTAGCAAACCAGGTCAGATATGCAAAAACTTGCAACCTTGATTCTCGAAGCACAGAAATATTACCTGCTTAAGCCAGCACTCCTGATGCTTGTGTTCATAAATGTCTGGAGAATAGCAACCAGCTTCAGATGCACAATAAACCCATATGTTGCACTTCATTTCACCTGGCTTAGCGCTTTTAGCCTGATCAAGGCAGGCTTGACAACAGTGAGCAGCACTTTCTTTATGGTGAGTGAGGCCCCATCTTACAGCAGCACCATTGTAATCTGTATGCTGCTCAGCATGGCACTCAGGTGGAATTGGCCTACCAGGTATGATTTGATTATCTGCATGAAAAGTCATGAAGACCATATACATTGCCTTCTAGTTTCTAAACTAAAGGTTTAAGCTGAAAAAAAATGCATCAAAAGAGAGACAAATTATGCTTGAAGCTGAGAAAAATGGGGCGGGGGGGGGGGGGGGGGGGAGGGGAACAAAACAATAAACAAGACAGAATAGGTCCAGGTTTAACAATACAGACAAAGCAGTTTGATCCACTGAACACAAAAGTCAAGATTTTTCTGATGCCATGGGGAATTGCAGCTAAACAATACCACTAAAATGGTTTTAACTTTTAAACAGCTAAAATGTATGAGGTGAAAGATGAAAGGAGGACATAATGTAAATAAGGATGGAGCAATTGTTCTGTACCAAGCTCTTGATCCATCTGTAATTTTTCAACATCCTCTTTGTTTATTATCTCAGCAGGCATCCAAAGGCCAATATCTTCCAATAGAAGAGTCCAATCGGACTCCAGGGCTCTTCTTAACATCCCTGGGACAAGCATTGCAATCATTTGCTTAGATAGAAATATTTGTGATGACTAATACACTAGCGGAGAAAAAGAAACGGTTTGCATAGCATATACTTGAAGAAATTTTCAAGTGACAAAGTAATATGAAAGAGAAAATGTGTGGACATGGATGAGAGAGAGAAAGAGAGAGAGAGAGAGGCAAATTCATCAAAAGGTAGAAAAGTACTGGCTTCTTCAGCTAAGTTAGATGCATGTACCAGGTCTCCAAAGGTTTTTGCACATCAAGAGGAGATTGTGTATATAGCATCATATGGTACAAACAAGTTATCTTAAATCCATCAAAAAAGTTTGGGAAATACCAGCTTCTTCTGCTAAGTGAGAACCCTGAGATAAATTTCTTTGTGCTTCAAGTGCCACCTTTTTGGTTTCTTCTACTTTTCCCTTGCGCCAAGTCTCAAGAGCTTCTGTTTGACCAAAGCAGGTCCCAAGTGGCATCAGCATAGGGTACACAAACATGAATGCTTGCTCACACGCACAAACATACACATGAAAGCAACAGTCCGTTGTATTGAGAAGAAGCATTCAACATTAAAACAAGCATTTTCTTATCATCCGACTATCTGATTTTTTTCTCTGGTTAAGAAGTTTTCATTTCTTATTATCTGAAACAGGTGCACTCCTCTTCTAACACATCTTTCTCCTCTGAGCGGTGTCATTGGATGCATATTGTTTGAGATATAAAAGTATTCTGGTTAGCTCAAGCATTCCTAATTGTTTGTGAAATATCTGCATTTAAGCCCTTTCTCTTTGCATCTTCTTTAGGGATTTATTTTCCCTTTCTTCCCCTTTGGCTTTTATGATAAAATATTGGTGGTTGCTAGTTAATTAGAAGGATAGAGAGTGTGCAGAATTTCTAATTGCAAAAATCAGGGTCGGGGGATCCCTGTATTGGTGATTACAGATGGTCAGCTTTTTAACGTGCAAAGCATCCACATCTCTTTCCAGGAGTCATTACAGAACAAGAAAACAGGATGCTACAGTTTGGAAAGAAACCTTCAAACAATATTCTGATCTTAGAGTTTAAATACATTTTTTGTGATGCAGGGAGGAGCTGGACCCAGATTGAAAAGATGATAGTGATTTACATCAGATTTGATAGAGATCCTAATATGTGAGGCCTGTGAAGGAATTTGAAGATAGAAATTAGAAGTTATAATATCAAGAATTACTTTATGTGACATGCATATGAAGTTCATGGGTGCCATAGAGATAGAGTTTGGAAAGATTAGCAAGGTTGATGATTTAGGATAAAAGTTTCTCATCTATGTAGTTAAAATCCCGCTTAGGCCACCTAGGCTACCTAGACGCAAGTTTACTGCCTAGGAGCACCTAGATCCATAGGCAAGTACCTTGGTTGAGAGCTGGGGGGAAGGGAGAGCACTGAGGTTGGTACTTTACATTTGATTTTATTATATTTAAAACATTATCACCATGTTTTGATTGTATATTTTGAAATATTCAAGTTTTTCAGTATTTTTATATTTTTATTTTAAATAATTTTATTGTTTTGCACACTCTAAGTGACGAATCTAAACAAATATTTGTTTAGATGGAGTTTAATGTTAGAAATATAATTATGTTTTAATTGTTTAGATTTGTTCATCATTTTTTTTAAGTTTCAGTTGTTTAGCTTCATAAACTGTGTTGAACATGTAGCTTCTATTACTTTTAAGAACTTATTCTAATTTTTTAATATTTTTCTTTTTTGGTCCTGACTAAACCTGCTTAGGCTCACTAGGCCTTTTACAGGGTTGATGCCTACGCACCAATTAACACTTTTGACTACTTGGTTTCTCATTGCATTTTTTTCTTGATATTAACAAAATAGGCTAGAACATATGGGGATCTATGTCACACGGACATAGCTGGGGATGCAGGAATACGGCCATTTTAGGAAGTTTCCAATAGGACTTGTACATAAGGGGATACAGAATGGGAGTTAAAATGGAGTATCCATGTGACATAGATGGGGAACGAGTTATGATGGAGCTTTGTTTCGGCCATGATGAAATTGAATTTGAGAGGCTCTTGCTTCTTATTCTTGAAGATCCATATATACAGAAAGGTTAGATTATACAGGTATGGAGTTATGATGGTGATCTATTTTGGCCACAGGGTGAAGATGTTTGCTAATTGAATTTGAAAGGTTATTTTTCCTTTTATCTTGAAGATCCATACCTTGGTTGCCCAAGCTTTTAGTCTTGGACAATGTGGGACCTTCGAAGATGAAAGCGTCATCGTCTGTATATTTTGTTGTTTATTCTATTCCTGAATTTGGCTGCATCATTTTTGGCAGAGCCAAAGATCAAAATGCCTAAAAAATCCATGTAAGATAATAAAAAATACAAACAAGCAAACAAACAACAACTACGCCTTCATCCCAAAACAATTGGGGTCGGCGATATGAACCAAAAAAGAAAATCATTTTGGGTCTTCCACATGAATCCTTCTCCTCTAATCATTTCTATCCAATGTCATGTCCTCAGTGAGGTTCAAAGCATTCATATCCTTTCCTATCATCTCCATCCAAGTCTTCTTAAGCCTACTCCGACCTCTTTTAACTAATATATTTTCCCATTTTTCCATCCTTCTAACTGGAGCATCATTAGGCCTTCGTCGAATATGTCCAAACCACCGTAAACGATTCTCTCTCATCTTATTTTCAATAGATGCAACGCCTACCTTCTTACGTATCTCCTCGTTTCGAATCTTATCTTTTATTGTATTTCCACACATCCATCTAAGCATACGCATCTCAGCTACACTCATTTTTTGAATATGATGTCTCTTGGCAGCCCAACATTCCGTACCATATAGTAAAGCGGGCCTAATAGTCGTCCTATAAACTTTCTCTTCAACCGCAATGGCATTCTACGATCGCACAACACTCCAGTTGCACTTTTTCATTTCATCCACCCCGCCTTTATCCTATGATTTACATTTCCATCAATTTCTCCATACTTTTGAATGACAGATCCAAAATATTTGAAACAGTCATCCACCGGTATTTCTTGCCCATCAAGCTTCACTACACTCCCATCACTACTTCGTTGCTTACTAAACCGACATTCCATATATTTTGTCTTACTCTTACTCAACTTAAAACCTCTTGCTTCCAATGTCTGTCTCCATAATTCTAACTTAGCATTAACCCCAGCTCTAGACTCATCAATCAAAACAATATCGTCAGCAAACAACATACACCACGGCACATTTTCTTAAATTGATCTCGTAAGCTCATCCATCACTATAGCAAATAGGAAAGGGCTTAATGCAGATCCTTGATGTAACCCAACCGTTATAGGAAAATTGGTTGTCACCCCTCTACAAGTGCGGACATTGGTTATTACTCATTCGTACATATCTTTAATTATACTAATGTACTTGAGAGAAACACTTTTCTTCATCATTGTCCACCAGAGAACATCCCTAGGTACTCTATCGTATGTCTTCTCCAAATCAATAAAAACCATATGCAAATCTTTGTTCCTCTCTCTATATCTCTCAATAAGTTGTCTAAGAAGATGTATAGCTTCCATAGTTGATCTTCCAGACATAAAACCAAATTGATTCTCTGATATCATGACAACCTTCCTCAACCTATACTCAATCACCCTCTCCCAAAGTTTCATAGTATGACTCGTGAGTTTTTTACCACGATAGTTTGTAGAATCTTGTATATCACCCTTATTCTTATATAGAGGCACCAAAGTACTCTTCCTCCACTCATTAGGCATCTTATTTGTCTGCCAAATCTTGTTAAAAAGATTTGTCAATCATTTTAAACCTTTCTCACCCAAGCATTCCCAAGCCTCGATAGGTATATATTGATTTAAAAAAAGAGATCAAATTTCCAAATCTAGATCATTTATGATGAGTATCCTAAAGATCAACAAACAGGTGTTGTGGTTGAGAATGCTCTACCTGAATGATCAAGTGATTTAATATTTGATGAAGATACCAAAGATGACAAACACATTATCTTGATACCCTATGAGTTGGTGGTGATTAAGTCACGGTAAACTGAGTATGAAGATGCCATGTTTAGGCATAATCATGGTTGGAACTATCATCTGAGGTTGCAGGTTTGAGTCCATACCAATACGCAAGATTCAAATAGTCATAGCTTTGTGTTCCAGAACCCAGTTTCAAAAGCTTTTGGTGCATTTGAGAGATAATGATTGAGATTTAAAGTTTAGTTTTTTCGAAAATCTAAGGTTCTGAAGTTAACAGGGTTGAATCTACAAAAGAAAATAGCTAAAATCCAAATAGCTAAAATCCAAAATATGAAGGCATATTTTCAGGACTCAAAACCAATACACCAACATATAATTAGAAGAGAAAACAAACCAATACACCAACATATAATTAGAAGAGAAAACAACGCAAAAAAAGGTTCAAGATTTGGGGGTTGGGTTGAGAATTCTCCCACTCAAGAAGGATGTTGTAGGAAGGATCCACATCCAGATTAAAAGTTGTATGCATCAATTTATGTGCTTTTGAATAAAGTTTGTGGGTGTCATAGGGATGAAGTTTGGCAAGATTAGGAAGGTCCAATATTAAGGATAAAGTTTCTTATATTTTATATTATTTATAGAAACAAAGGCTAGAATGAAGGGGGATGGTGTTATGATGGGCACTTTGTTTTAGATATGGTGAAGCTGTTTGATATTGAATTTCAAAGGTTTTTTATCTTTTATTTCCCCAATGACAAAAAACATGGTACATATATATAAGTATGCATGTACATTATATATATATATATATATATATATATATATATATATATATATATATATATATATATATTTATTTATTTATAATGTTGTAATAGGTAATACCCATTAGGGTTTTTTATCTTTTTATTGTAATGTAATAGGATGTATCCAGTAAGGGCACCACAGTTTTTTTTTCTGTTTATTGTATTTTAGTTTTAGGTTGTTAGCATTTTAGTAAAATCCCAGAGAGTCATTGGGATCTCCCCCAACAGCTCTATTTCTAGCCGCTGGGGAGATCCCAACGGCTCTTTGAGCCCTCTTTTGTTACCCCCTCTTGTATGGCAATGCTTTCTCAAGCATATTTTATTTGATAGATTATTTATTTTAGTTGTGTTCTTGGCCCTTAAGTGGCTTATGTGTATGTGCGCTTGTCTTGATCCATAAGGGTTTGTTTGATGCCTCGTCTAAGATTGGACAGAATGAACGAACATAACAGACAAAACGCATGTTATGTTTGTTCTGTAACAATTGTACCAAGGTCAATGTTTGTTTTGACTGTACAAGAAGTTGTGCTCCTTTTGTCCGATGTTTGTTTTACGATGTGTACAGACAGCATAAACACACACGGATAATGGGTCGGATAACTTCATTTTGGATCGTACCACTCGATCCGCCCAACCATATGAGTGTTTTAACATGTTTATTATGGATTTTAGCCCCAGATATGGATCTCGAATCGGATCTAAAAACTAAAAAATGTTTCAAATTTGAGTAATTTGAGAAAAAATAATAATTGATATTTTTTTGATATATAAATGTTTTAATCAATGTCATATTACATCTAATTATGAAAGTTTATCATAAAAATATCAAAACCTAAAATCAAATTAACTATAAAAATCAAATTATCAAATCCTATTAAATCATAAAACCTTAAAATGCAAGAAAATAAATCATAAATAAACCAAAAAACCCTAAATTATAAGAAAATTAAACCATAAAATTAAATAAAAAGCCCTAATTCAAACCCTAATCAAAGAAAAAAACAACCCTAATCAAATACAAGAAAACCCCTAATAAAATTAACTATAACAAGCCTTAATTAAAAATTTTGATTCAAAGCCCTAATCATAGAAAATAAAAATAAAAACTCTAATCAAATTAACTATAAAAAACTTAATTTAAAAAAATTGAGTCAAAGCCCTAATCATAGAAAAATCAAATAAAAACCCTAATCATCTTGAATGGATTGAATCCATGAACCTTGAACTTGAAGCTTTAGAAGAATCTAACACGTGACAAATAGAAGATCTAACAAAAAGGAAAATGTTCATAGGTTGTAAGTTTGACTATAACAAGCCTTAATTAAAAATTTTGATTCAAAGCCCTAATCATAGAAAATAAAAATAAAAACTCTAATCAAATTAACTATAAAAAACTTAATTTAAAAAAATTGAGTCAAAGCCCTAATCATAGAAAAATCAAATAAAAACCCTAATCATCTTGAATGGATTGAATCCATGAACCTTGAACTTGAAGCTTTAGAAGAATCTAACACGTGACAAATAGAAGATCTAACAAAAAGGAAAATGTTCATAGGTTGTAAGTGGGTTTTACAAGGTTAAAACAAAGACCAATGGTTTCCTATAATGATATAAGTCTAGGTTAGTATTCAAGGTTTATTCCCAAGAATATGGTATAAACTACGATGAAACCTTTGCGTCAGTAGCTAGGATAACTATGACGAAACATTGGCACATCTATCAGATGGATATCAAAAATGCATTCTTAAATAGAGAGTTAAAAGAAGAAGTATACATGGATCCACCACCAGGATATAATATTTCATAATGAAAGGTTTTTCATTTAAAAAAAGCTTTATATGGCTTAAAACGGACTCTTAAGGTCTGGTATGATATGTTTAGTTCGGTTATGATTAAACTTGGTTTTAAATCTTGTTACTATGTTGATGACATGATCATTATAGGAGGAGACAAATAGGGAGTTAGCTATATTAAAAGTATTTTAAAACAAAAGTTTGAAATGACAAATCTAGGTTTTCTTAGATATTTTTAGGGATTGAGGTAGCATATTTTGTGTGTGGTTATTTATTAACTCAATCCAAATTTACTATTGAGATTATTGACAGTCCGAATTACATATGAAAAAGGGTGGACACTCCTGAAGTAATCAATGCAAAAATGAAGATAAATGATGTCACACCCTTAGAAGACTTCACCTCCTTATCGACAAATGATTGGAGCCCTTATTTAACAGTTATTCGACCTAACATTTCTCATACAGTACATACAATGAGCCAGTTTCAACATTCTCCTACAGTTGTGCACATCAGTGTTATACGAATTATTAGATATTTACAAAATTTTGTTTCTAAAGGCCTTTTGTTATCTTCCTCCTCCCTACTTGAATTAATTGCTTATACTGACTCTGTCTAAGGAGAATATCTCAATGATAGACGCTCAACTATGGGTTTTTGTATGTTTATAGGTGATTCGTTAGTATCCTGTGTTGAGACAAAAAGAATGAAAAGTCTTATTCACGATCATCCCTAATCCTCCTTAAGTAGAGATTAGGGTTAATAAGTAAATTTACAAAAAGAGGACATGAAAGATTAAATAATAAATAAGACCACCTGATACTTTTCTAATTTCTAATAAACCCCCTCACGATAATATCTCCCAACACTCCCCCTCAAGCTGGAGCATATATATCAATCATGCTCAGCTTGTTACAGCACTTTGAAAATTTTGCGATAGACAAGGGTTTTGTAAAAACATCTGCTACTTGATCTTCTGAAGACACATGCACAGTTGATATATTTCCCACTTGAACCATATCACGAATATAATGGCAATCTATCTCAATATGCTTAGTTCTCTCATGAAAATACAGGATTATTAGCAATGTGTGTGGCTGCCTTATTATCACACATCATCTTCATAGGTAAAAATACCTTTATGCCCAATCCCGTAAGCATAGATTTTATCCAAATCATTTCAGCAGCAGTTTGTGCCATGGCTCTATATTCTGATTCAGCAGTTGATCTTGCTACTACAACTTGTTTCTTGCTTCTCCATGAAACTAAGTTGCCACCAACAAAAACATAGAACCCTGTAGTGGATTTCCTATCATCAACAGACCCGGCATAATCAGAAACAGTATACGCAACCGCATCAAGATTTGCCCCTTTTGTAAACAATAGACCTTTTCCTGGAGATGTTTTCAAATATTTAAGAACCATCATAGCTGCCTCCCAATGAACTTTCCTAGGTTTATCCATGAATTGACTCAACTTGCCAACCGCAAATGATATGTCAGGCCTAGTTACAGTAACATAGAGAAGTTTACCAATGAGAGTCCTGTAGGACTTACTATCAACTGCCTCCAATTGCTCGTCATACAGGAGAAGTTTAGGATTCATGGGAATAGTTGTCGGTTTTGCACCAAGCATACCTGTCTCTTGTAAAAGATCAAGCACATATTTTCTCTGAGAGAGAACCATACCTTCTCTATTTCTTGCTACTTCGATTCCCAAGAAGTACCTGAGAGGACCCAGTTCCTTTATAATAAAGTATTTTTGCATATATGCCTTGGTGCTAGAAATCTCATGCTCATTATCTCCAGTTAAAATTATATCATCAACATAAACCACCATAATCACACAGCCTTTAGAGCCACTCTTTATGAACAAAGAATGATCTGATGGTGACCTTTGGAACCCAACTTTAGACATCACCTCAAACAATTTGTGAAACCATGCCCGTGGGCTTTGCTTTAGCCCATATATTGCCTTTTTTAGCTTGCACACTTTGCCACATTCCCCCTGTCGTTCAAAACCAGGAGGTTGTTGCATGTAGACCGTTTCAGGTAGATCCCCATACACAAAGGCATTTTTCACATCAAGCTGAGTCATACTCCACCCATGATGAACAGCCACATAAATAACTAAGCGTATAATACCCATTCTGGCCACGAGAGAGAAAGTCTCAAAGAAGTCCACCCCATATGTTTGGGTGTAGCCTTTGGCGACAAGACGAGCTTTGTATCTCTCCAGAGTACCGTCAGAATGATATTTAACAGTGCACACCCACTTACAACCAACAATGTCAGCATCAGAAGGAGGATCGACAAGCTCCCAAGTCCCTTGAGAAATTAAGGCATCCATTTCTTCTTTCATGGCTTGTTTCCACTGAGGATTTAATAAAGCCTGTTGATGATTGAGAGGACTGGAGATAGCAGATAAAGCAGATAGAAAGTTTTGCATGTTCTTTCCAATCCAGTCTGTGGACACAAACATTGAAATTGGGTGCAGAGTACACTGACGCGTACCTTTCCTCAGGGCTATGGGCAAATCATTTTCAATCTCTGGACCTGCTCTACTATCATCAGGAGAAGCAATAGAATCATCAACATGATCTGGATCACTATCAGTCAGAAGAGAAGACGATGAAGGGCCATGAGAGGAGGTTTGACGACGAGTATACACCAATGGAGGATCATGGAACCGAGTTAAAGAGGGATCAGAACCTAATGAGGGCCCCAAAGGTATTGACTCTAAAGGAATGGGAGGAATCGATAAGGAAAACAATTTGGACATATCAGGATTCACACGAGATGCGCCCTGCGAAAAATAAGGAATGTTCTCAAAGAAAGTGACATCTGCAATGATATACTCTTTACGAGTAAGGGGGTCAAAACATTTGTATCCTTTTTGGTGTTTTTGATACACAAGAAAGACACACTTTGTTGCTTGAGCAGCTAGTTTGTCCCTGGTAGGTCCCAGCTTTTGCACAAAACAGACACAACCAAATACCTTAGGAGCAACTTTGAACAAGGAACACTCAGGATAAAGTTTTCTGATAGGAATTTGATCATTAAGAGCAGAAGATGGCATCCTGTTAATAAGGTAACAAGAAGTAAGAAGGGCATCTCCCCAAAAAGAAGCTGGCATGTTTGTTTGAACCATAAGAGTTCGAGTTACTTCCAAAAGGTGTCGGTGTTTTCTTTCAGCTACCCCATTTTGTTGGGACGTATGTGCATATGAAAACTGAGGGCAAATCCCATTATCTCGATAAAATTGTAGTAGTTTGCTGGATTTGAATTCAAGAGCACTGTCAGTGCGAACAATTTTAACAATGGAACCAAATTGAGTCTTTATTTCAAGAATAAAAGATTGGAGAATACACAAGACTTCAGATCTCTCCTTTATTAAAAAGACCCAAGACACTCTAGAATAGTCATCAACAATGACAATCTAATACTTAGACTGAAACCTATTAGGAACCCGACTAGGCCCCCAAACATCAACATGAATAAGATCAAAAGGACTGAGACTAGAACAACTCTGACTTAAAGAAAAGGAACTACGATGATGCTTGCCCAACTGACACTCTTCACACTGAAATGACGTTGTAGGAGAGACCTGTGAAATGACTCTTCGAAGCTTTAAAAAAGAAGGATGATCCAATCTGAGATGCCATTGGTAGGAATTAGAACTCGATTCCTCACATGAAGTAGCTACTCCAACTGGTTGTGTAAGATAGTAAACACCGCCTTCCTCATGGCCTCCACCAATCTTCTTCCCAGACAGCAAATCTTGAAAAACACAAGAACCCGGGTCAAATATAACTCGATAATTTAGCTCTTTTGTAAGCTGGCTTACGGATAATAGATTCTTAGGAAACTGTGGAGCATGAAGAACATTTTGTATCCGTAATGTAGGGGTAAGATGCACATCTCCTTGCCCCACCATTTGGGATAATCTACCATCTGCTAATTTAACATAACGAGGGGACGATTGATAAACAAGTGTAGAGAAACTATGTGAGTCTCCACAAAAGTGTCGAGATGCTCCAGAATCAATAATCCACATCTTACCTCCATCATCCACCTGAGTACCCGCAGAGCATGCCCCATCAGTCACTACAATAGAGGCAGACATTGATGCAGAACTCTGTGAAAGAAGCTGATCATATTTTGTACGACTGAGGGTGATCGTATTGGTTGAAGAGGTAGGCACAGGTTCAGTGACAGAGGAAGCGCTCTGAGTTGTTGCTTTGGGGAACAATGGTAAACTCTAAGGGCGACTTTTAGGGTTCTTATCCCAACAACAATCCTCAAGATGTCCCTGCTTGCCACAATAAGTACACTGAAACCTGCTACGACCTCCACTGCCTCTCCCACGACCTCTACCTCTGGAAGAACTATTAACACTATGCCCACGGCCACTAGTGACAATGAGAGCCGAAGTTTGAGAGTCCCCATGCGGCGGAGAAAGAGTAACAGCAAGACGACTTAACTTGTTGTAGGCATCAGCTAGTGTGGGTATCTCAGAGCCAGTAAGCATTTCCACCTTGGCTACTGAGTAATCAGGAGATAACCCTGATAGAAAACGAGCCACCATAGTCTACTCCTGATGGGTTTTATGATTCATGCAGCAAGGAGGACGAATAGAGTTGAGCCTCTCATAAGTTGATTTAACTGATGCATAATATTGGGAAAGATTTTGATCGCCCTGGTGCAACTGAAATATCTCTTGCTCAACTTGCAAAATTCTACTAACATTTTTGTCTTGAGAATATGTGTCTAATGAATCTCATATCTCCTTTGTAGTAGAATAGTAGATTAAGCCATCTGCAATATGTGGTTGAACATTGTTCATAATCCACGACATAACAATGTCGTTATCTTCCTGCCATGTGACATATTTCCCAGTTTTTTCTGTTGGTTCCTTTTCTAACAGAATATGTTTTCGACAATGTCCTGACACGGACATCATAAAAGTCCTTGACCACCTTTCATAATTATTGTCATCAAGCTTTACGGATGACCCATAAGAAAAAGGGTTAGCAAAAGCTTTATATTTTGCAAACACTTCAGACCTTTGCTCACTGGACTTTATTTCAGCCATGTTATTTACCGCTGACAGTGGTAAGTCAATTAGCAGGGTAATACAAATATCTAGACAGAATCGCGAGCGATCAACAAGATAAAAAAAAAACACCAACACAATGCAGATTTAATTAAATTTGATTCCAACAACAGCAATCATGACAGACTTAACATCTATTGCATCATCACGACTCAGATCTTACTAAATCTGATTCCAAAAACAACAGGCACAACAAATTTCATGCTTACCATAAGAACACTATTCTGATAAACACAAAGATCAATCAATCTCACCATTCAGATCTGATCCAATATCAGAGATCTACGATACCCGACATCTGGTCAGTTCACGATCTTAGATTTGCTCCATAAACCACCACACTATCACGCTATCAGGTCTGCTCCACGAAACCTCCACACGATGGCAGATCATTCAGATCAGATCCAACATCAGCAATCCATGCTACCCGGCATCTGGTTATTTCATGGTCCGAAATCTGCTCCACAAAACACCACACGATCACGATATCAAGTCTGCTCCACGAAACCTCCACACGATGGCAGATCTGATTCGACACGATCCATTACTATTACTGAAGCGTCATCAGCAAGACGCAAAGGAGAGACACACGATCTAGGGTGTCTGATCAGATTTGCATATTGTACAGATCTAGTCAGATCCCAGGTCGTAAAAACTTAGGGACCAAACCGATGAGAGAAGAGGAGAGTAGGGGAAAGGAGAGAAGACAAAGAGGGAAGAAAAGGTCATGATAAAGAGGGAAAAAGAAGAACAGCAAAGGCGTTAGATTCTCCCAAGAGTGAGAGGCTCTGATACCATGTTGAGACAAAAAGAATGAAAAGTCTTATTCATGATCATCCCTAATCCTCCTTAAGTAGAGATTAGGGTTAATAAGTAAATTTACAAAAAGAGGACATGAAAGATTAAATAATAAATAAGACCACCTGATACTTTTCTAATTTCTAATAAACCCCCTCACGATAATATCTCTCAACATCCTGAAAATACAAGAAGCAACAGAAAGTAACTCTATCATCAACTGAAGTTGAATATCACGTAATGGCTACCACGACATCTGAACTTGTGTGGTTGAGAAGATTGCTAGCTATGTCACACAGACACTCCACTTTGCCCTCCATACCTGTGTCGACACACATCGACACCTAGACATGCTATTTTACCCTCTGTACACACAAATTTGTATTCAATTTATAATTATATTTTCAGTTTATAACTTTATATTTTCAGTATATAATATATATTTTAGATAAAATATATATTTTAGATATATCATATACATTTAGATTATATTCAGTTTATTTTGTATTTATGTGATATTTAATATATATTTATATATATAGTCATGTCTTCGTACCTGCATTTTTTGAAATTGTCGCATTGTACCCTCTATACCCGTACCCCATACCCATACCCATGTGACATAGATTGCTAGAAGACATGGGAGTGTATATGCAGTCACCCTCAAGTTTATGTTGCGACAATAAAAACGCTATCGACTGTTACTGTATATAGAGATATTTTAGTCATTTTGTAAATATAAGGGTATTGTGGTCATTGTACATATTGTACATTTTTATTATTTTTATTTGTATTTTTGTAAATCCTAGATTAGGGTTTGGCTTAATGGTCTTTTGACCATAGAGCCGTTGGGGAGACCCCAACTACTCCCTCTTGGCTCCCTTGTGTATATAAAGGGGTTCAAACCCCACATCATGTAATGCTTTTGCTTAGAGCATTTTAGTGAATACAATCCTATTCTTTATGTTTGTTGTATACCCTTAAGTGGGTAATTTGTGTGGACTTACGTTTATGTAATTGACCCATAAGTGGTCATTGTGATAGTGTATGTCCATAAGTGACAATTTTGTATTTTATTACATAGTATCAAAGCCTTGGTGGTCTATTGATATTATTGTGGCATTCAAGAGACTCGTGGGAGATCGAGAAGATCGGATAGAGCCTCGAAAAGCATGCCCATAGCCTCACTAGAAGATTGATGTTTGTGTAGCTGATTTTTAAGGAGTGGAAAAGTTCGTCATAACAAATTTGTAGTGTTGTCAAGCTATGTACCTTCTACTCTTGATTCTATATTTTTTTTTCTTATCTCTTCTCTCTTAAATGGATGATAAGGAAGTGGTGATGGTGGTCCCTATTAAGTTTGATGGAAATAACTATAACTTATGGACCACCGCCATTAAAAGAATCTTAATCGGAAAAGGCTTGTGGGAATATATTGATGGTTTCTTGATGGAACCACAACCTATTCTCACAAAGACTTCCAGCAAAAATGATGGAACTACTAAAGAAGAGGTCTTTAAAGAAGAAAAGAGAGAAAAAGGCTCTTGAACTATAAGAAAACTATAAAAAAATAGGAAATTGGACATGCAAAGGTCCTTTCCTTATTTATGTGAAGTATGAGTGAGGACACATGTGAGACCATATTAGAATTTGAAAGAGCCGATGAAGTTTGTCTCTTTATTAAACAAACTTTGGATGTAAGTGTTTTGTGTTAACAAGATTTTAGCAAGTCAAAGCCATGAGACTGTACGCTGTGGAAACACCAGAAAATTTGCTAACAAGATAGTTGATTGCTATGCAATCTAGATAGTTGATTGCATATAAATTGCAGGAACTGCACACAAGTAAGCATGCTAACATAATTTCTGTATGCTTGAGAATAGCATTACTATCATTGTCTCCCCAAAGCACATATCCCACAGCCGACTCACCGGAGGGAAAATTACATGTTCACATATCATTAACTGTGATGCCTACCTACCCTGCTCCCATAATGGAAGAAACGATAGCCTTCACTAGAAGAAAATGACAAACAAAATTCAAAACATTGTGGACTTTCTTTTAGATTTAGGTTTCCAAATAAACAAGGTTCTTGAAATTTCAAGTGGTTGGTACGATTTTATAACATGATATTTGAGGTTCTTAGATTTCCATTAAACTTGTCATCTTTGGCGTGCGAGCGAACTAGTTTCTTTCTTGGTAATCTTTCAAATCATTCGCCCCCAAAACTATAAGTTCCTGCACCATGAAAAACAGTTTACTTTCAAAAATAGCAATTGTCACTGATAGAGGTAAGCGGTTCATGAAATTCAAAACACTTCCAAGTATAATGCATTGAATTTCACACATGAATGATGTTTCCTTGGTTGAATACAGACCCAAAATTTTGTGGGAAAATAATGGGCAATCTACAACCCACGTGAGAAAATGATTTGAGGATCGAAAAAACAACCTCGTTGTTCGGTCACATTGACATTGCCACTGACATTAAGATTCTCCCTGAACTCCATCAATCTTCGAAGAATTTCATCCGCAATATTCTGCTTCAAACGCCGCGGCAGATACGAAACTGAATCGCCTTGGGGAGTTTCCTTCCTAATTGCCTTAACCTTACCAATATACATATCCAGACAGGAAAAGTTGAGAAAATTGAATTCGGCAGATCAACCAAATGAGCCATGCCTGATGTAAGATTCACTCTGAAACGAAGAAGGTAAAGAGAATCACCAATTTGACGAGATCAGTGGGCTCGGACGCCCGTCGAATTCGAATGGATTCTTCCATGATCTTAATCTGATCTTCCGTGTACCCATCTGGGAAATCACCAAAAGCAAGCAAAGGAAGAGAAAGAAATAAAAGATTTCCCGAGATGAGCAAAGTGAAGGAAGCGAGAAACAGGGGAAAGGGAGGGAAAGAAGAAGATGGATACCTCGAAACGAAGATGTGTTGGGCCTGGAAACAATGTAGAAGGAAGTGAAGAGGGAGTGGAGCACGTAGAGGGCAGCGACGAGATTGATGAAGCAGATGACCATGGTGGTTCTCTTGTAGGAGCAGTTCGACCTTCCTGGATTCCCCCATTCGAACCCCCTTGCCATCTCCTCCCCTTCATCTGGTGCCCATGAGAGAGAGAGAGAGAGAGAGAGAGAGAGAGAGAGGACACACGGTTAATCGGAGAAGAAGAAAAACGTAACAGCCGTTTTTATGACCTTGATTTTGGGATGTGGGTATTTCTCTCTCTCTCTCTCTCTCTCTCTCTCTCTCTCTCTCTCTCTCTCTCTCCTCGCTCCTTTGCTTCTGGGTTTCGGGTTTAATTTGATTTGGTGATCAATGGCAGATGATTGTAACGTTTCTTTAAGAACTTAAATTCTACCATTGATGATTAAACAAACAATTGGATCCATTTTACTATTAATTATGAGCATGTGGGTCCCTGAAAACAGTTCTCCTTAAATGTATTGCCTTTTAATTTAATACTTTGTTGGTTTTCTTGATCCCTTGTCTGTAGGGCTCGGCTCGTAAATCTCTCATTTGAACTCGTAAAATACTCTGAATCTCAACACGAACTATAAGTGTTTAACTCGGCTGGGCTTGTCTAACATGAGCTTGCTAACTAATAGTAAATAATATCGTTTACAAAGCATGTTATCTAAGTAGCTGAAGCATTTGGCTTGCCAGCTTAACAGGTTTAGAGTTTAAATCATATTGCTTCTGGATATACGGTGCATGTGATTGCAATTTTTCAAACATGCAAATGAATTCAATGTGAAAATGAAGAGTGATGCAAACATATTAAATGGGTTTTTTTCTGTGTTTTTTCTATTTTATTGTTAAATTCTGACTGATCTACACATTTGATTTTATATGGACCAACTATTGAAGGATTCAATTCGACACAAGGGTGAGTTTTTATAAGGTTTAAAAAATCAACAGTCCAGAATCTTTGTGAATTTTCAGTGCTCCAAATATCATTTTTTTTTTCATCGAAAACATATGATCCAGCTTTTCTGCATCTTGTGTGCTTTATTTATATGCTATTCCATTTTATCATGTTCGCCAAACATTGTGAAAATGGGTTTGTGAGATTTGTACACTGCTCTTTTTTCACACGTTTTGGTAAACCGTGTGAAACTTGTGAGGATCATTCTCTCACAAATGTATCCTTATATCAACATGTTTTTGTTTCTGGTAAATAAGCTAGCTTGAACACAGGTCTATGGGTTTGGAGTTCAAATCTTATTACTTTAATCTTTGAAATGGTATCTTTATTTTACAAGCCAGCTCATTCGGTTCATTTAGCAGCCAAACCTTCTTTTTTGGTTAATATTGATTGGCAGAATCTGGAAGTGCAAGAAGGGGTTCAGGGAGTTTCTAATGTCCATAAGCGTTTGAGAGCTTGGATATGGCAAATCCTAGGAGATGGAACGAGATTTGGCAGCCCCTAAGCCCTCCTATCTTCAACATCCGCCTACGACAAACTTTATTAGACCTGTGTTTGGGAGCTGGTGTAGGAAGCGGAGACGAGGATTTCCAAGATCCCTGCCTCCGCTCCACTGATTGTTTTGGAGTAGTTGAGAGGAGCGAGGATTTCGGAAGGGAGATCGGAGCAAAGTTGGGAGGAGCGGAGCATTGTTTTTGGATCCTTCCAAGGATGTTGTTGTGAACTCCACTCCCATCTTCGCCAACCCATCTCCACTCCGATCTCCAATATAGTCTCCCTCTCAACTCGGGCTCCCAAACAGAGCCTAGTTGTAATTGGCAACTCCATCATTGGACACTGAGATGGTATCCCATGTGGTAAGCAGGGAATCCCTCTGCCACATGGGGCTTAAGAGATATCTGGTAGGGGTCTGCCTAACCCCAACTTACCTTTCGAAAAAAAAAAAACTTCATCATTGGAGTGAAAAGATCAGGTGCAATATGATTGCATAAATATTTGTCCATTAAGCACCTGATCACCCCCCAATCTTAAGAACAATGCCTGTCAGTTGTGGGGCCCAAGGCCTAATGGAGGGCAATCAGGTGCTTAATGCACAAATTTTGTGTCATGTGATTGCACCTGATCCGGACTCATACCAATTTCCAAGCATATGTAAAATTTGGCAAATCCCAAGGCTTCCAATTCTTGGATTTAGGAAATCTAGGATTTGGCATCTCGGCGCCGAGTAAGGCTCCCTAAGAGGGTTCCTGTGTCGAGGTGCAGTTGTGTGATCAGGCCAATCATTTCCCTATTACAGTGAACATATGAGTTTGTGCTCTTTGACTAAAGATAGAAGTAGCCTTTCCATTGGGTGCCATATTCCACATTGTTGGCTTGCTTATGTGAGAACTTGAGAAATTGCTTCTTAATTCACGTTCTTGGAACAACTTGGTAAAATTATAAAACATGTCTTTAACAATAAATAAAGACCAAAGTTGTAAATATAGGACCATTGGGTTTTGAACCTGCAACGTCCCAACACAAGGTGACGTGCACTAGCTGCTCCTACACACACACCCTTTGGTAAGAATTTGTCAATTCTGCTGCAGTGATCTCTATCTCATCACTATAATCATACCCTATCTGAGATCTCATTGATGCAAGTTGCTTTAATCAAATCTGACCACCCCCCATATCTGCACTCAACATGGCCAATTTGACAGTAATTGAAACTTAATTTGCCTTTGAAATTAAAAAATTTGTGTTTTTTAATAAAAAAAAGTTTTTAATGTTAGCATTTTTGTAGCCGTTAGTTTTTGAATTGTCAAAACATCCTGCAGACAGGTTGGATTATGGCCATTAATGTCGAGTAGATCACATCTACGGTGTCAGATTTTATCAAAAAAACTTACATGAATGAGAGATATCAAGAGTGGGTATGGCGATCTGGAGAACATAGAGGATGAGTAGAAACGAATTAAGAAAATCCTTTTGTTTACCAATTCCATGTTAGTTGACCAACATTTGCAATACGTTTTCTAAAATAATGCATTGCATTATTTGTTTTAAACATAGATTAACTGGTTGGGAACTTGGGATATAAATAAAAGAGCAACCAATCTTCCATCATCATATTTTTATATTACAGAACGCTTAAGAATGAAGTTGGCCAAACACTTTAAAAATGCTACTGGTAATATGGATTATAACCAGTGCTTCTACTCAGATGGTTCCAATGGTTACAGGTTTGAGTCCAGCCTAACCTTGCTTAACCAAGACCAGGTCGCGGTAGCTGTCCAGAACTAGACATTGGATAATCAGGTAAAATTGATACGTTGTTAAATATTTTAAATATGAATTTCTAGATCTTAGATCCCAGGGCAGGTCCGGACCTGGTTTATAAAGTTGTAAACCTTGAACACGTACTTAGGTCCAGACTTTAATGTCAGATTGATGAATCTAATAAGAATATACTAGTAAATCTTGGGTTCACTTTGAAATTCCTTTTCAAGAAAAATAAAACACAAATTTGGTGAGCATCATGAACAACTAGTGAAATCCTGACCCTTGTGGATTGACAAAGGAAGTCCCTTGGTAGATGCCGGTTATAAAGGCCTTTGAGATCCTGATATCATGGCCTCATCATGGTGGGACCTTTTTTTTTTTTTTTGCAATGATGAAAAAAACTATCAGACTGCTGTGCATGAGCTTTTACCCATTGTGGACCAGGCCCGTTGGGTAGTAAAAGCCTAATTACTAGCCCCCATGTCCGCTAGAAAGGCACTCTTTTCGGCCTGTATACATGGAAAATCAAATATGGGATGAGCTTCCGCTACCAGGACAGTGAACCGTAAGTACAGCAGGCAGAGCCAATACTGAGGGCAGTTTCTCTGTAAAAATATCAAAAGAAAGCACTCACAGTTGTTTATTGCCCCCAACAAATCCCTAGGTAGATGCCGGCTATAAAGGCCTTTGAGATCCTAACATCATGGCTTCATCATGGTGGGACCTTTTGTTTTCAATGATGAAAAACCTATACCCATTGTGGACCAGGCTCGTTGGGTAGTAAAAGCCTAATTACGAGCCCCCTTGTCCACTAGAAAGGCACTCCTTTTGGCTTGACAGTTTGTACATGAAAAACGAAGTATGGGATGAGCTTCAGCTGCATGGACAATGAACCTTAGGTACATCGGGCAGAGCCAACGCCGCTAGATCTCTATTTCTGAGGGCAGTTTCCCTGTAGAAATATCAAAAGAAAGCACTCATAGTTGTGTATTGCCCCCCAACAATGTGAGCAAGCCCGAGTTGGGGTGGATGATAGAGACATGAGATGAGGGTTAAAGGAAATTGTATGTTACATACTCCTTAGTATGCCTCTTTTAACAAACAAAGGGCACTTTTTAGGCCTCTTTTGGAAAACCTGAGAATGAGTTTTCTCTTAGGAGGTGGTATTGTTCCAATGCTAATTTTGTTGGAAGGAGGAATGTCAACAAATCTACTCCAGGCTATATTTTTCTTTTAGGAGGTGGTGTTTCTTGGTCTTGCAAAAACAAGGTTGTGTAGCTTTGCATAAACAAGATGCAGAATATGTAACATGGCTGCTACATTGGTCGTATCCGCTTCATAAAAGATTTAAAGTTTGAAAATAGTGAACGATCAGTTGTTAGTCTGATGAAAAGTACAACAAGCAAACATAGAATAGTAAAGTACTATTACATTTATTTCTTTTTAAAGTATCATTATATTCATAACATGATTAAAAAGAATGAGATTATGGTCTATCAACTATATGGTTGCTGATGAATTATTTTTTAAACATGTTTCATGCATGAGTTTAAAATATGTCTAGTAATCTAGTTTTGATGGACAAGCTATATCAAAAAGCAACACCTCATTGCTGGATTTGAAAGCAAGTGAAAACCCCTTAACCGTAAGAGGTAAATCACTCCATTATTTTTATGTTCAGCTCTCATAACCAAGTGAGAAATGTTGGCCCTCATCAGTGGGTCATGGCCATGATGCCTTCTCTGAGGGGCCCATGCATTTGAGGTGAGTAGGGTCCACTCATCTCAACTGCATGAATGTGATAACCATTGAGTTATCTTTATCCAAACTACTTTTTTTCTTTATTAAAAATGCTTTTCTATAATAAATCATATTTTAAGGATAAGCTCCACTAGATATGTGAACGGTTAAGAGAGTCAATTACGCTAGGCATGCGACAACACCAGGGGGTGAAGGTGAAACTATTTAGCATAAGACTTTTACCAAATTCGGTAGAGGTGAAAACTTCTATCAAAATCCCTCTCTCTCTCTCTATGTGTGTCTTTCATCTATTGTAACTATTGTTAAACATCCACGAGTATCAAGTCACTCTTTCTCTCCCTGCCTTCTTCCTCTTCTTCTTTTCTCTCTCTCATCATGGGTTTTGCAACCTTTTCAGCAGATGTAAAAAAACAGATTTGCAGGAAAGCAAGTCTCCACTCGTAGTGATGATGAAAAGTCAACATGAAAATCAACGGAGGGGCTCCGCTTGTGTGTCAGGAGCAGTTGGTGCACGTCACCTTATGTTGGGACGTTACAAGTTCGAATTCCTATGGTATAGTTGTATAACTGGTAGGGGTCTGCCTAACCCCAGCTTTCTCTGTCAAAAAAAGGTCAACATTGAAATCTTATTTGGTCCTGAATCTGGATCCAAGTTTGATTCAATATGAACACTCCATGAAGTGCATGTTGTAATTGATTAAAAGATCCATTTTTTAGTCAATAGTGCAACTTCTTGGGTTTAGTGTATTTATCAGAGAGACTTTTTATTAGGAGCTTTCAACACGTTGACTGAGACCTACCAGAACCTCGCAAATTATTAGGGTGGCAATGGACACAACATAGATAACCATGTAAGGAACCATGGAGCGAGCTATAAGCTCTTCATGAATATGGAATCCCCATCCTTCATAGGGAAAGAGAACCTAAATGTTGCAAAAGAGTGAGTTTGTGCTATCGGGGGAGATCTTCCGAATATTGGAAGTCTCCGTAGATAGACAGGCTACGTTTGGCATCTATCAACTGGAGGGAGACGCCAAGAGCTAGTAAGGGACCGTACGATAGATTTGATACACACCACAGTTTCAGGCACTTACTTGGATGTAGTTTTCTCAAGTATTTCTAAACACCTGCTTTCCTTAGTATGCTTGAAATCACAAAAATGCACGATTTTTTAGATCTCAAATAAGACAGCAAGAAGGTGGTGGAGTACACAACTGAGTTTAGACACCTGAAAAGGTATTGTCCACAGACGAGGCTCATGTTAAGAAGTATGTCCATGGGTTGAGGACCAGAGTCCTCACTATCCAACCACAGAACCTGAATCAAGCCATCGATATGGCTACCATATTATAGGTGGGAAAAACATAATTTTTAGGTTGTGCTTTAAGTTAACTTCCCATGGATTGTGTCACGGGATGGCCGCTTAGTGTTTTTTGAGTAAAAAACAATTTTAGTGGTGCTTTTGAAGCACCGCTAAAGGCTCAGCAGGGGCACACCCGACTTTTTTTTTAGGTTTTAGCAATGCATTGAAGTGACCATAAAAGTGTTTTTTTTTTTTGCATTTTTGCGCAATGCATTTTCATTAAGCACCTATAGATCAAGCGGCTACCTCTCTCTCTCTCTCTCTCTCTCTCTCTCTCTCTCTCTCTCTATATATATATATATATATATATATATATATATATATATATATATATATATATATATATATATATATATATATAATTGGTATACACCGAGAATTTCATAGTTTTTTAATTTTTTTTCTAAATTTTCACCGTAGGAATGCAATATAGATGCTTGGTTTTATAGAAAAAGACTCTTGAATCATCTGATTACGATGTATAAGAATGATCTTTTAAGGCCTGAAAATCAACGACTCAAGATTTTTGTAAACATTAAAGCATGAAACTGAAATATAAAAACCAATAAAATATGTAAACTGGTATGAACCGAGATTTTTATAGGTTTTTTTTGCAAATCTAATATCGCAAATGCATTCGGCATGGTCCATTTGTTTGGAATCAACTATTGGATCATCATAATCGGATAAAGAAATGTAATTTTGTATGCTTGAATATTTACGAAAATTCTAAGCCATTAATTTTCAAGCCTTAAAAGATTCTTCTTATACATCATAATTGGATGATCCAAGAGTTTGTTTCTATAAAACCAAGCATCTAGATTACATCCATATGAACAAAAATTAGAAAAAAGTAAATAAAAAAAATTACAACACCAATTTACTTATTTTGGTGGTTTACATATTTCAATATATTTCAATATATATATATATATATATATATTTGGTTGATAAACATACTCCAGTTTCCCTATAACTAAAATATGATTACCATACAAATATGTTTGTTGGTATGAACCAATATTTTCATAGGTTTTTACTTTTAAAAAAAAAACACTTTACGAATGTGATCTAGACTCTTGGTTTTGTAGAAATAGACTCTTGCATCATCTAATTACGATGTATAAGAAGAACCTTTTAAGGGTTGAAAATCAACAACTTGGAATTTTCATAAATATTCAAGCATAAAAAATAGCATGTCTTGATCCAATAGTCAATTCCTAGCAAATGGACCACTCTGAATGCATCTGCAGGGTTAGATTTGCAAAAAAAACTAAAAAATCTTGATTCATACTATCAAATATATTTGGTTGGCAAACATATTCCAGTTTTCCTTATATATATATATAGAGAGAGAGAGAGTAGGTTCTTGTGATACGTGCTTGATGGGTTTTTTATGTTTTTCGTTTTATTTTTAAATCTTGACCGGACAGATGTGATCTATGTACTTGATTTTACAGGGATAAGCTCTTAAAGTGTTTGATTCCAACACATGGGTGGGTTTTTATAAGGTTTCAAAAAATCAACTATCCAAAATCTTTGTAAATTTTTTAGGCTCCAAATATCATTTTTTTCATCAAAAATATATGATCCAAGTGTGGATTCCTTGTAAATTGACCATGCCCAACACATTTATGGGGTTAAAACTATGAAAAAAATGTCGGACGAGCAAAAAAAACCCATCAAACACTAATCACAAGCACCTATGCTCTACTCCCCCTCTCTCTCTCTCTCTCTCTCTCTCTCTCTCTCTCTCGCTCTATATATATATATATATATATATATATATATGTGATAAGTGAATATATTAGACCCGCTTTTCTTGTTCTGCCTCGTTAAGCCCCATAGTCTGAAGTGTTTTATAATAGATTTGAACAGCTAGATGTGTTTAGCATGCTCGATTTAGTGGGAATCGATTATTGGATAATGTTTTTCAACAAAAAAATGTGATTTTATGAGCTAGAAAAAACTGATGTTGCCATAGCTATTGATTTTGGATCACCTTAGATTCGGTAATCCAAAAGCCGGTTCCCACCAACAAAACCTATAAATCACATCTAGATGTGAGAAAAATAGTATATATATATATATAGAGAGAGAGAGAGAGAGTAATGCGTTCCTTAGGCCCCTTTTTTTTGTTATGTCTCATTAGGCACCTTCAAAAATAGTAGTTTTAAGTATTTTTTTTTCTAAGTCTAAACCTTAAATATGATATATAGGTTTTGTTTAGTGGGAACAGACTTTTGGATTACTGGAGTCTAACTTGTATATAGGTCTCGTAATCCAAAATCAATAGTTATGAAAGTATCAGTTTTTCTCAGCTCATAAAAACATGTTTTTATTGAAAAACATGATTCAAGAGTAGATTGCCACTATATCTAGCATGCTAAACACATCTAACTGTTCAGATATATCATAAGACAGACACTTACCTATGGAGCAGAAAGAGAAATTGGCCTAATATGTTCAGTTCTCATATATATATTTCATTAGAGAGAGATGGGCTCCGGTGGCGTGTGTGGCAAGTGGTAATATATATATATATATATATATATATATATATATTATTTTATTTTATTTTATTAGAGAGAGATGGGCTTCGGTGGCGTGTGTGGCAAGTGGTACTGGAGCGTCTACGATGCCTTCAAATCGCTGTCACCAACGCCGGAGTGCCTGATGGCCGAGGTGGACGCCGCCATTGCCGCGGCGGAGTATGCTCAGAGCATCGACTTCCTTAGGAAGGGTGGCGCCAGCGCCACCAAGCCGCCTAACGCACCGGCGGAGGCCCACGACGTCCGCACCGCCGACGAGGCTTACAGGGCGGCCTGCGCGTCGCTCGCCTCCGGCAACTTCGAGTCGGCCCTCGCGTCGCTGCGGCTGGCCCTCTCCAATTGCCCGCTGGACAAGTCCTCCGCCATCGCCAAGATCCAATCGCTCATCTCCATCGCTTCTCAGCAAATCAACAAGCCCAATTGATGGTTGGTATCTCTCCTTTGACGAATTATCTCGATTACCTTCGTGTTTTTTACCACTATACCTGAGATGCTGGATATCTGTTTTGCAAAGATGGGTTTGTTCCCTCTGATTCATTTTGTTTGTACCGTTGGTGCATGTTCAGTTCCTTAGTTTGGTTATTGATTGTATGCTAGCAATTGGCTATGGTGGTGGAATTCCTTGTTTTGGAAAACACCCACCTGTGGGAGTTAGCTTCTATGTTGAGAGACGTCGGTTTTTTGTGATTGGGGAAAAATGGAATTCATGGACATCATGAGCGCCATGTAACTAGAAAAAGCTTTATTTTGGATTAGAGGTCTGCTATGTAAGATGTTTGCCAGTTCTATGGAAAAGAAAATGCTTAATTTTGCTTGGTCCCTTATAGTGGAACTATAGAAGATAGCCTAGCAAAGAGAGGATGGCCTGTGTATCAAATTGATGTTCATGGAACTGTTTTTTGGAGTAGGATCTCAGGATCATAAGCTATGGGTATTTGGAAAGTAATTGTGTGAAGCCTTAACAAGTCTCTGCAGGACACGAACAAGAAACGTTGAGAGATTGGACACAGAGCCAAAGGTTAAAAAAATGAAAAGGTGTTAGAATGTATTGTGAGAAGCATGGATATTGTTTGTTTGGAGAGGAAACTTCTAGTGAGGCAAGTTTGCTGCTAGAAAGCTAATTTCCAAACCAATTGCATGTCTTCTGATAACCATGATTTAGAGTGTATTCTTTAATTTGAATCCACAATTTGATTTACTATCATGGTTGTGTTGCTGATATTTTGAACAAAGTATGAGGCTCCGATTATTTGTCTTTTTGAAAATTTGAGTCATTCTGGGTGGAATAGTTTATCGCATTACATCATCATTGATGTTAGTTATCAGTATTGCAATATTGTAACGTAGATGTATCATAAGATACCACAGGGTAATCTGGTATAGTACGTCCTTTTATTTTAGAAATGGAGTATATTGTGTTGCACTAGGATGAGCGCATACCAGTAAACACAGATGTGTTTAACCAGGATGATTGTGTATCAGTGAACACACAATAATGCTGGATAAAACAACTCAATGAAGATAATTAGAAGCAGTGGCGGCTTTTCACAGTGCCTTTTTATGTGTTCCTGTGGTGACAGGCAGGGGCGGAGCCAGCATTCTAACCTATGGTGGGCACAAATACAAAGTAAAAAAAATAATTACTAACAATATGTTTTTTATGAAAAATTACTAACAATATGTTCCAAAAAACCAAATCAAAACCCTATTTTCTACAAACATCACAAATGGTTCATTTATGCTAGATAAAAAATCCTAATATTTTAACCAAAATCAAATCATACAATATTCATGGATTCATGTCTAATGGTAATTAAAAAAAACACAAAAACCTTAAAACTATAAACTAAACATTTATATCATTCTAAAAAAAAAGAAATCAAAACTAATCACTACAAACAACATAAATTATGCATTTATGCTAATTATAAAAAACACTAATATTCTAACCAAAATCACATCTTACAATATTCATATATCCATGCCTAATGATAATTGAAAAAAAAAGCACAAGAAAACCCTTAAACCATAACTAGACATTTATGTCATTTATAAAAAAAATGAAACCCTAATCCCTACAAACATTATGAATTATGCAGTTATGATTAATTAATAAAAAACCCTTAATATTCTAACCAAAATTAAACCACATAATATTCTTGGATTTATGCCTAATGGTAATTAAACACACACACACACACATTAAAATCATAAACTAAACATTTACTTCATTCTAAAAAAAGCAAATAAAAACTTAAAATCCTAACAAACATCACATTGTAGTTATGCTAATTGAAAAAAAAAACAAAACCCTAATTAAATATTTGTCATTTGAAAAACCAAATAGAAGACAAATCCTAACAAAAATCAAAGATTTAGGGGGTTGGTAACCAAAGCAAGCATTTATTAATGGAATCACACTTAATGATAATTAAAAAGAAAATACCAGATAAAAAACCCTAAAACCTTCGTTATATAATCATGCAATTAACAAAAAAACAAATAAATACCCAAAATCCTAAAACAAATCATAGATTTATGCTAATTAAAAAGAACAAGTAAAAACTCTAATATTCTAACAAAAAATCAAACATTTATTATTCATGATTAATGCTAATAAAAAAAATACACACATACAAAACCCTAGCAAGGGGGAGATGACCGGAGAGAGAGAGAGAGAGACCACAACAGGGGTGGAGGACCGACACCGGTGGAGCCTCGTAGGCTTGGAGAGAGAGAGAGACCACAACTGGGGTGGTCGGTGTTAAAATATATGTATCAATATATATATATATATATATATATATATATATTCAAATAAACCATAATACCTGATAGGGGTATTATGGTCATTTCACACCGTACCCGATAGGGGTACTTGTTTTTCTTCTTCTTCTTCTTTCTGTAATTATTTTATTTTTCTTTTTTTTATTTTCTTTAAACCACCTAAGGGGCCCCACCATAGAGTCGTCGGGGCCCCCAACGGTTATATTTTTGCCTATCTCAAGGCTTGTGTATGTGTTGTCCCTTTGTGGACTTGGCTATTGTCTCTTTTGTTTGTCCATTGTAGGACATTACAAGTGCTTGTATCACTCTTTGTATTTCGCATATCTCATTACATGGTATCAGAGCTACTCGGTTCTTAGAGAAAAAAGCGTGGTACGTATATTTCTCATCTATTGTCTTCTGTTTCTCACTTCTTGGTGGCATTATGGAAGTAAAAATCGACCTATCCTGCAAACTCAATGGAAAGAACTACATAATGTGGGCTTCGGCTATGGAGAACAACTTCAAAGGTAAGAAACTTTTGGGGTATGTTATGGGTTCCATTTCGGAACCTAGATTGGAGCTCATAAAGATCGGAGGTGGCCAAGAAAAGGCTCTTGAAGGAGATGCTCGCCTAAAAGCCATTGAAAATCATCAAAAAAAAGTTGAAGATTGGGAAAGCAATTACGTAAAAATCCTTGCTTAGTTCATGAACATTGTCGAACTCAAGGTATGTGCTAATATAGCTAAATTTCGTCGGACCAATAAGGCTTGGTTTTTTATGAAGGGTATGTATACCCAAAAGGATCTTGCAAGCGCATATTTCTTGCAAGAAAAAATTAGAACCACCAAACAAGGTGATTCAAGTGTTCAAGATTACTATAGTGTTTTAAATCCACTATGAGATGAGTTGGCTCTTTTAGAGCCAAAATGGGTTGCTATGGAAGATGTTGAATTAAGACAAAAGCAAATGAAATAAGATCGATTGTTTTAATTCTTATTTGGGTTACGTCCCAAATTTGAGCAAGTAAGGTCATCACTTCTCCATAGATCTATCTTTCCTCCAATAGAAGATGTCATTGCCGAAATCACTCAAGAAAAAACTAGGCTTGGCATGAGTAAGAATGTTGATGAAGTGCTTGTCGTATCCAAACCCGGCAACAATGTAAAAACTTATAAACCTCCTCACTTCGGTAAACAAGGAAACTACAATGGAGGAAGAAAAATGATTGTTTGCCATCATTGTTGTGAGTCAGGTCACATTAAACCCGCTTGACCAAAGCTCAATGAAACTTTCAAACCTAAGGTGGCCTCTCTTGAAGAATCTACCACCAATGAAGATGAAGGCAAGAATGGTGATCTCAAAGAGACCCTTGGTCAAATATCCATGGCTCTTCAACAAATCCTTAAGGCTACTTCCTCCACATCGGGTGCGGCCATTGCGTCTACATCATCACCCGATACGTATTCTTGGATCTTAGACTCTGGAGCATCTTTTCATATGACCCCTCATGAAAATGCCTTAGTCGATGTTTGCACCAATTCAAAAGGCTCTTGTGTTTCTACGGTCGATGGAACTTTTTTGAAAATCTCTAGTATTGAAACTCTAAACTCAAAAAATTCTTAAAATCTTTTTGCTTCAAAAGTTAGAGTTGTCCCAAAACTAAATTTAAACATTTTTTCGGTCTCCCAAATTGCCGACCATGGATGTGAAATATCTTTCTCATCTAATGGTTGCTTTGTGCAGGATCTTCGGTCCGAGAAGTAAATTGGGCAAGGTCATACGAAGGGGGACCTCTACTATATGGATCATCTAAACCTTCCTACAAACCATTTTTGTTCTTATGTCCAAGAAAAAAGATTGAAACTTGGCATAAAAGGCTTGGCCATCCAAGTTATTCAAAAATGTATCTTTTTCTGTTTGGAAACAAATTTTGTAAGAAAAAAGACATTAATTGCAAAGATTGTATTTTTGGAAAAATGAAGTCTATTCATTTTCCAACTAGAACTTTTCTCTCTTTAAGACCCTTTAAATTGGTGCACTCGGATGTTTGGGGACCATCTCCTGTCATGTTTAAAGGGGGTTACTCCTACTATGTCACTTTCATTGATGATTGATATACTTGGATCTATTTTCTTAGTCACAAATCGAAAGTGTTTTCCTTCTTTAAAGAATTTCATATGAAAATTCAAAATCAATTTCAAAGTAATATATCTACTTTGAGAACCGATTCCGGTGGTAAATACTTATCTAATGAATTCCAAAATTATTTAACTCAAAATGAAATTTGTCATCAAAAATCATGTCCTAGAACTCCACAACAAAACGGACTAGCGGAAAGAAAGCATAAGCATATCATAGAAACCGCTAGAACATTGCTTGTCTCTAAGAATATTTCAAAAAAAAATTGGGCCGAAGCCGTCTTAACCTCAACATACCTAATCAATAGAATGCCTTCCTCAAAATTAAAAAATGCCTCTCCCTATGAAAATTTTTTTAAATTCTCTCCAGATTTCAATCGTCTTTGTATTTTTTGTTGTAAATGCTTTTTTTCTTGCATAAGAGAGACAAGTTGTCTCCAAAGGCAATTGAATGTGTTTTTCTAGGTTATGGGAAAAATAAAAAAGGCTATAGGTGTTTTGATTTCGAAAATGACAAGTTATATGTTTCAAAAAATGTAACTTTCTTAGAAGATGAGAATGGTTTTGAAAAAATGGAAAAATCAAATAACAGTGATTATATGTTTTTACATGATCTTATTGATGACATAAATGATGACTCTATGAATCATCTTGAAAGCATAGAAGACACTTGTGATGTGTCCAATCTTGATGTGTCACCATCAAGTGACGGTGCTAGTAATGAAAATATTAATGTTTACACCCAGAGAGATCAAGAAAGGTCTATTAGTGCCTTAGAAAAATACTCTCAAATTTTTTAATCTTCAGAAGAGCCCCCCATTCGACACTCTTCTAGAAAATCAATACCCCCTAATAGGTTTGTATCCTATGAATCTTTAGCACTCAATTATCGAGCGTGTTTGATAACCTTACATTCATATTATGAACCCACTCACTATAATCAAGCTAAAACTCTACCACATTGGGTTGAAGCAATGAAAATAGAATTAGATGCGCTAAAAAAGGCTAATAATTGGGAAATAGTCAAACTCCCTCCGCATAAAAAACCTATTAGATGTCGCTGGGTCTTTAAATTTAAAACTAAAAGCGATGGATCCTTAGAAAGATATAAAGTCAGGTTAGTAGCAAAGGGATATTCACAAGAATATGGAATCGACTATGAGGAAACATTCGCGCCTGTAGCCTGAATGACTAGTGTCAGAACTCTAATAGTTGTCGCATCAACCAAAAAATGGCCTATATATCAACTCGATGTGAAAAATGCTTTTCTAAATGGGAATTTAAATGAAGAGGTATATATGGATCCACCACTTGGAATTAATATTGGACAAGGTCAAAATCTTAAACTCTTAAAAGCCTTATATGGTCTTAAACAAGCCCCTAAGGCTTAGTATGATTCTTTCAGTGATATTATGGTTAAATTAGGATTTCACTCCTGTTATACTGACATTGCCCTCTTTGTTAAAAGTGCAGGTACTAGCATTGTTATCTTATTGCTTTATGTTGATGATATGATTATCACTGGGAATGATCAAAATAGTATTGTTGATGTTAAAACCATGTTGAAAAATAATTTTGACATGTTTGATTTAGGCTTCCTTAGATATTTTTGTTAGAAAGTATGCGGAAAGGTAATAACAAGAATGCTTAATGCATTCACACAGTCCAATGAATAGACAAACCCAAACTCACAATGAGGAATATAGAAATAGTCCACTAAGGGACAACACAAGAAGCCTTCAAAGAGGCAACATAAAAAATATGAGCTTTATTGAATGAGGGCTTGAAAAGCCACAAGTTACATAGGGGATTACCCCTCTATTTATAAGCAATGGAGTGAGAGAGTGAGTGAGAAAAGAGTGAGAAAGAAAGGGCATTGGGAGGCCCAACAAGGACTCGTTGGGCCCCCAACGGTCACATTTGTGACCGTTGGGGGTCCACCGACTCTTAGTTGGGACCCCCAATGCAACGCATTTAATGCATTTTACAATAAAAAATAAGAAAAGAAAAAGGAAATAAAAGAAAAGTAAAAAGACTGAAATGCCCCTATTAGGCAGAATTATAGAAATACCCTTTATCGGATATATATATATATATATATATATATATATATATATATATATATATATATATATATATATATATATATATATATATATATGATTACATATATTTTAACAATTGCCTATCTCATGGCTTGTGTATGTGTTGTCCCTTTGTGGACTTGGCTATTGTCTCTTTTGTTTGTCCATTGTAGGACATTGCAAGTGCTTATAGCACTTTTTGTATTTTCACATATCTCATTACAGTCGGCACCCTTTGGGTTGGGCACTGCTCACCCTGACCCATATCCCTTTTAAGGGATTTCAGCGGGTCAGGGTGGGCACATGCCCACCCTCCCATTAACGTGATTCTGCCTCTGGTGACCGGGAAACCCTTTAATCGAGTCTTTTGCTCCTAAGGTCCATAATAAGTCCATCTCCTCTAATGAAGTGGAACTACCCCTTAATCAAGATTTGCAGAAGCAATATTAAAATAATGTTTTTTAGTAGGACACACACATGCACACGATAAGCTTTGTGATACAAGTTAAAACATTGTAATAGGAAATAATCTCATTGAGGTCTAGAGTGTGTGTTCCATTCCTACAGGAAACATGCACGGGCCCCATAGCAGCATACTATCAATCATGGGTCAACACTCTTTTTCTTTTTGGGGAAGCTTTTTCTTACCATTTTTTTCCTCTATCAACATGGCTGATGATTAACGTGTTTAATTTCACTTTTTTCTCTCAGCATGCACTGCATGCATTTTATTTAATCTTTTTCAATGGTCCTAATTTAGGATGCGATTTATATGGGTCATTTGTTATACACACCCACTACAACAAAAAAGGATGAGAAGGTGCTTTATTTACAGTTTCAGAAATAAGACATCCATGCTCAACTGAAGGACAAGACCTTTCGAGGATTAGTCATGCTTTTTAGTGCTACTGTAGGAGCTTGGAAGTATACACTTAAACTCTTCTTTACAAGGAATTCATAGAATACTACACCTCAGGATTTTCCTTTTTTTTTTGGAAAGGGTCCACAATGCACTATTATATGCTTAACAGTATGACCTCTAAATCTGCAGTAGGGTATTTGTATGATCCAGCACACGTCTAACACTTTGATGTAGCTGTTGTTCCATATGTTAATTTTTGCTGTCTGAACTGCATCTTTCTTGTTGATATTCATTCCTTAGATGTTGCCTTCTGTCCTTTCCATCTTTAGTTGTCCTATCTGTAATCTACAACTAGGGTCTCTATGACAGCAAACACTATCTTGCTTGGGGTCCTTTGTCATTGATTGCTTCCGTTTCCATGATATGTGTACTCGGCATTCAAATGTTTTACTTACTAGCACGCGAAGCAACTTTTCCGTTGGTCTGCTTGGAGTTGGTTGACTGATTAAGCAACTTCATTGTCCAATTTCTATAGGGCTGTTGTGTCTTCTTGGAGTTAATTGACTGAGGTGCATGTCTAAATTGGTTATTTTTTGTAAGGGGGACAAGATCATGATTAGTGGAGCTGTTGAGGCATCAATAAGTTAATAACCATAACTGTGGTTTTGATTGATTCCAGATAGTGGAAATAGGAGATGTTGGTCTACACTTGGCCATCATAACTTACATGTTTCCCATGTGTGAAGCCACATATCCTATTAAGCCACTTACCATTGAAGTGTTTTACTTTATTTTAAAAAATATTAATTTTATGAACTATATTATTGTATAGGGTGTTTAATTGTTTTCAACAATATTTTCACGTTTTTTGTTTAACTACCGTCTTAGATAGTGTGGATGGGAGATTTTTGTTTTAGGGGTTGATGGGTTTATCATGGACACTTACCAAAGAAGGCTTCATTAAGGTTTATGATATCTGAATCTTTGACACAAAAAACTACTGTAAAAAGCCTCTACCATAGATGCAGCTAAATTTGATGTTTTCTATAAGCTATTATTTGTTAATGTCAAAAGACTTAAGACAACCTTGACACATATATGGCGATAATTGTTTTTTGTTATCCATTGCTTCTTTTTGTAGTTCCTTTTTCCTGCAGTATTATCCCATGTAATCTTTTTCCCAAAGAGATAAAATGTAAACAACCTTGATTTTTTTCGTTTCACCACCAGGAAAAGTTTTTCATTGATTTGTTTAGTAAGAAACATGCTTTAGATCAATTGTTTTAATTAAACACTGCATTTTTCAGTCTAAGTTTCTGCACTAATTTCTCGATTCTTTTTAGAACATGTATACACATCAAGACATTTTGATCTATTGCCTGTTCTCCACTAAAAGGACCATGGAGATCACATCTGTACAGTTAGAACCACTACTATTTATGTGTGTGCTTTCATGTAAGCATGTGATTGATTTGTTCCTTGGGCGTTCGACTTGTTGAGGAGTCTGCATTGCATTGCATGCATTATGAAACTAAATATTCTCTACTATCGGCATCATGTGCATGGCCAGAATATTTCTGGTGAACTGCTACTATATTCTTGAAGGGAGTGCCGTGGATGAAATAAGTTGACCAGGGCATCTTATAGTTTTCCTTCTTTCTTCATGCAGGACTATTAGCTTCAAGGCCTTCATCAATGGGGATGCTTGAACTATCTTCTCTGAAGACATGGTACCTGCCTAGATTCTCAAGAGGGTCTGTGTGTGGCTTCATGACGACCTAGACTGCTAGTTCACATGAAGCTTTTGGTGATATGCAGTGCCTTTATAAGGTGAGAAGCATGAGCTTACGTGTGGCATATCCCTATGGTAACACATGCTTATGTAAAGCGAGATGAGTATGCATTTACTGTTTTGTATTTATATTGGGTCACTGTTCCCCATGGTGAAACTAGCATGCTAAGCTTTTGCAAGGGGTTGATGATTGATGGGCTGCATACAGCACAAAGGAACAAAGCCTTGTATGAATCCATTTCTGTTCATCTTTGAAGCTAGGAGATGAAATTGTGACTGGTGAGGTTGGATTTTTTTTTTTTGCATTCACCTTGGTTAGAAGCAAGTCTTTGAGTAGAAAATCTTCCTCTGATCCTGTATGCCTGCCGTTTCTGCTGTTTATTTCCTGTATGCTGCTGGATACGTATAATTTTATTTGGTAGGAGATGGATGTACGTCTCTGTTTGGGAGCTGGTAGCTAGTATAGGAGTGAAACTTTTGAATTTGAACTTGGTCGATGGTGGTTGTTTCGGAGAATGACATTGCTAAGGCAGTTTATGGAAATGAGAAAGGAAGTGGGTTCTCCTTTATATTTGCACTTAAAACTGGATTTGGTAACTATCACCTCGGAGAGGCCACTATCAATTCCAAGAATTGATATCTTCTGCTTTTCCAAATCCATAAACTCTCCCCAATTTCCAACCAACTCCCAAAAGGAGTCTTATTCTGTGAGAAATGCCACTCTGAATGCAGAACGAAGTTGCTCACATCTCTCCATGTACATTGTTATGCGTGATGTGCACTCACTCTCCATATGGCCCTGACCCCTGATTCTAGATAGAATTGCAAATGAGCCAGATATGGGTCAAGTTAAGCTTGTCCTTGCACTGGATCCCAATTCTAAAAAGTCGTTTGGTTTTGAAATTATGAAATTTTGTAGAATTTGAACTCAACTGTAGACAGCAAGATCTGATTTTTACATAAATCTAAGCCTGGAGGTTCATTTCAAAATCATAGATTCTGATTGAGTACTAATGTGTATGATTGGGTCTAACTGGATCTGGATCTGAATAGGTTGATCAAACATGGTCAGATCTGCATAACCCATTTTATCTTTTCCAAAAGAAAATAAGACATCCATTTTCACTGAAACAATTGGAGGGACTCATATCATAACATTTAGACTCTACAAACTAAACTAAATATAAATGCAGATCCACTCTTCAAAAAATTATACCGATCGTTACATTATCTATGACCTCACAAATATCTGACCTGTTTTCTTCCCCTAATTGCACGGCCTGCTGCCACTAAAGAATAAGATTATAATAAGGTATCCTCAAAATTCCAGAAGGAAAATTTACTATTTACTTATCCAATTTTATTCTTAATAACAATTTTAGACATCCACTAAAAGGATGTTCAATGAAACTACTTATCTAGAAAAGTAGGATATGCAATTATTGTGCTTAATATGATTTCCCAAAGTTGATACGATGCAAATAATGTAAATTAGGAAAATTATATAAAAATAAATAAAGTTGAAGACTTAAAGAGAGGCTGTCAGAGGTGATGTGAAATATCGTACAAAGAAAGAATAGAGAGATACCAGCGGGGGCTTGTCTGTTAGGAGCAGCAGGTGCACGTCACCTTGTTTCGGGACGTTGCAGGTTCAAAACCCAATGGTACAGTTCAGGGATCTGCCTAACCCCAGCTTGCCTTTCACAAGAAAGAAAAGAAAGAATAGAGAAACTCAGTAAAGCAACTCACAAGAACGACCCCATGTAGCTAGAACAAGGCTGGATGAAGAAAAAGATGACATGATTCCCAACATATCTCAATTTTGTAGATAAATTGTTTCATGTAAAATAGTTTAAAATATAGGAGTGGATACAAATAATGTTAACTTTAATTAATAAAGAGCCCGTTGGACTATTAGGGGACCCAAACTTGCGCTCATGCATGCATTTTATATATCTAGATTAAGTAAAATATAATAAAGTCACCATTTTTATGCTAAAAGAAACTATTCCAAAAAAACAAGTACATAATCATTTGTCCCATGTCATTCTATAATTATTTGAGAACAACTTTCTATTTGAGGAATCAATTTTTGGTAATATACAGTTTTATTGGATCTCTAATCTCCCAAGTAGAAATGCCAGTGCTTGAAAATTTTGTCATTAGTGCTTTCCTCTTTTCTCTCTTTTAATATTTAATGCGAAAAAACCATCATTATGGTTAGTATACATAGATTACACATGCAGTCGTCTCCTCAACCATATGTACACTCATTAAATTCAAGATTTATTTTGTTATACAAGATGGTTTTCTGCCTATCCTGCTTTTCCCATAAATGGTTACCGTCCAGCACGCCTTAGGTTAGCTTCTTCCCTCAGTGACATGTATTTGACCCCTCTTTTCTTTTGAGAGAGAAAATATAAAATTTTATTAAGAGAGAAATTCAGAAATATTGCAGAAATGACGAAGAGGTTTCGCCATACCAGCAGAGGCCACCACCCTAGCGTCTGTTTGGATCTTTTGAACAAGAATTGTTTTTTTTTATAATGCAAAAAAAAATGCACCCAGCATAAAAACCTGGTCATGCTGGCTCAGCCTGCCACACTTATGGTCGTTGTGCTGGCTGTAAAACTTTGAGGCTAAGACCCCTGCCCCTGGAGCCTATGCTTCGCATTGGCTTGTGCAGAAAGGCGACACCTATGGGAATCGAACCTTGACTGCTAGTCTAACAGCCAAGGCCCCACCCCACTACTCCAACACCCCTTGGGTCGGGCAAGAATTGTTTGGAATCAGAATTTGCAATTCAAGGTGTTCGGATTTCATCTTCAAATGAGGAGAATCTCTCTCTCACGTTTGAGTATGTTGAGAAAGCCAACAACCAATTGATTAGGGCTCGTCAAATTTTCAAGAATGACAATCACCACTTGGGATTAAGAATTGTCTCTCTTCACCTTCTTTTGTTTGGGGTTCATTTCACGAGAATTCCCTTTGCACTTTTTCTATCTTTATCTTATCTTATCTTATCCCAAGAAAGGACACAAATTTGCTTATGCCATCGTGATCCTAATTGCCGTATACAATCCTTGAAGCAAATGGACCCGTGGAGTTTTACTTTCTCATGTAGCATGTGAATTCATGGTTTATACCATAATTCTCACTTTGGCCGAGTCAATATCGTAAATCCACACCCATGTCACAAATGTATGGGCACGCTCTTAATAATTTTTTTTTGGAGATGTCGTTGTTGGCCATATATGGCAACCGAGGTGGCCATGTCGCCCCTCACATGCATGAGTCCATGAGTTAAGAAGATAGTAGAGCTCACTCTCTCATTAACGCGTGGATTACCTGTTATTGGGCATATTAAAAAATAAATAGTTTCAAAACAATTAGAAACAATTTTTTAAATCAAAATGTTTTGTTTAATTTTATGGATATCAGATTGCATGGAATTGAATGTAGGACGTTCACGGGAAGAAAAACAGCTACCTAAGGGAGGAGTATAAATTCCTCTGCCTTTTGTGTACAAAAGGGATCATCTAAAAGAAGAATCCCCTTGAATGCAAGTTATTTCTTACATATCTCTCAAAACCACTCTCTTTGTTTCACTCTCTCTACGCACTTCAAGAAGGTCCTACGCAAATCTTATAGTGGTATAAGAGTCATACATATAGTGGCATTGTGACTTGTCCACTGCATCCTATGCTCGAAGTAGTCGATCGTCACTCGAAGGTGTAGGACACCGCTTGAAGTGTGACCTCGATAGAACACATCATCGGAAGCCAAAAATGGGGAAAACGTAAGAGGTTAGTTGTAACGCTTTGAAATTTAAAAACATTTAAAAATGCATAAAAATTAAAAAAAATCTTTTCGAATAAACAACAGAAATGATTTTTAACTTTCGGTTTTAAACCTCGGGCAGGTTACATTTCACAAACCATAATATAAATAAAGACAATTAAATTTAAATAAGCACTATATACACAGTCTTTTACACAGGGTTCAGATAATAAAAACATTTAGGATTAAAATTTAAATCAAATCCTAAATAAATTATGGGATCTTGAAAATCTGAATTCTTCGATGTCCAACATTCATTGCTTTGTAATCTACTCCATATATGAATCTGTAATCCCCATAAAATGAGGTCAGACTTATGACAACCTGGTAAGTAATTACCAAAATGAGACAATTCAAATATTAAGCATAATTTCAGTAATTTAAATTCAATTAAAAATGCATGCTTTGATGAACAATTATACAATTTAGAACATGATTATATGTAATATTAACAAGGCATATTTTCATATCAATTTTTGTGAAAGAGAAGGTCTTTATTTTGATATTTACCATTACATCCTGGTACATGGGGGACGACATTCACATTCAGATGAAGCATTTCGGGGGTATATTATTCTAGCGTGTATTACCCGAATACCTGACTGAACTAGACTCCCAAAGCAAATAGTAAATGATCGGAAAGAGTCGTGCAATGACTTTAAAAATGAGAAACTAATGCATCGACTGACTGCGGCAATCTGAGACCTATCACCTAGGACATGTCGATAACCTCGACATCCTCAACCCAAGTGATAGGAGGCCTCAAAGAATCTATCGCTCCCAAAAATCAATATAACGGTGTTATTCCTTGTTGTACCACTATTCCTTCTAAGGTAGGCTAATCCTGAATGGGCACAAAAGCTTCTTTTATAGGACTTAACATTTTCAAAACTAAGCTCAATAGCCCAAATACTCGTTTTGAGTAAACACTAGGGTCATATGTACCCAACACATTCAATGTTGCTCTGTAAAAGCGAGCACTCGCTTGTGAAGGCGAAACTATTTAAGTTTCTGTGTAGACATGACTCATGAAGCAAATGGGTGCTTATTACACCTTTTGAGTTTAGAAAACCCGCATAATAAAATCTTTCAAAAATCAACATGCTACACCACAATTACTCTTTTTATCAAAATTCGAAAATCGTCTATGCCTTGACTATTGCCTGGCTACACTACTTTATAAAATTTTGGACGCTTTTAGTTCAAACTCATAAAATTTGAAATCTTGTCATTCAAAATAGGTATTTATTCATGCAGATGTTGAAATATACATATGATCATAAATAAAATTTTAAATAATTATGCATGTATCATAAACATGTCTAATATAAAAATTATAACATTTTGATAGAATAATTTACTTTGATTTCTGATAAATTAAAGTAGAACAATACAGAACGTTGGTGCTTTGATTTATTCTGGTAAAAACTTTACCATATTAGATTATATTTTATCTACTAAGTTTCAGGCAGTATTTGTCCTATAAAACTAAAGAAAACCTTTTTTAAGGAATTACTAAAAATCTAAAAATTATTTAGAAATAATCTAAAAAAATTATAAAAAATTGTACAGAGTTTTTTTCCATAATAACTCAAATATTCAGAAAAGGGTTCAAACTTGAATTCGAGTTGCAAAAATTCTGACATGACTGCGTCACAAATATTTTTATAGAGTTTTTTAAAAAACAATGATTCGAATATCTAAAAGGATTTTAAAATTTTTTGACAGAGTCCCCTTTATAAAAATCAAAGTTTTCAGAAAGATCAATAAAATTTTTGACATAATTCCTACTAATTAAATAAGAAATTCTTGAAATGTTTGATTTTTTTTTTGCCAAAGTTCTGATTAAAATAATTTAAAAATTCAAAGATTATTTTAAAAAATTTCATCAAAACTACTGCTATACTAATTCTAATTTTTGAAAGTTTATGGAAGAATTTTGTGAGAGCTTCTGCTATAATAGCTCTACTTTTAAAAAAAAAATAGAAATATTTTGCCAAAACCTTTACTATAATAACTTTATTTTTTAAAAAATCTTAAAAAAAATTGCAAGAACATTTACTATAATAACTATATTTTTTAAAAATTCTTAAAAAAAATTGTCAGAACTACTACTATATTAGTTCTAAATACTTAAAAATATTTACAAAAATTTTAATAGAACCTCCATTGAGTAGAGGTAGGGTTGGATTAAACTTTGGCAAAATTGTCAAAATTTAAATCCAGAGATAAGTCTTAGGGGTTCAGAGGGAGAATAGGAGGTCCTACAAGCCTAGATTTAGCTCTAGAAGAGCGATATGAGTACTAACCTGGTTTAGTAACTCTGGGCAATACTTCTGCGGTCCTAATTCAAAATTTCTGCTATTTTAAGTAGAACTCATGCTTACAGAACCTCATAGGCCGATCCTAGTCCATCAGAGCTCCTATGAAGGAACGAAGATCATCTGTAAAAAGAAGAAAGAGTCTACAAGGGGTTTGTCAAAAAAAAATGATTTTGAGAGAGGTTTGGGTTGAAATTCTAGAGAGAGAAGGCTTGGGGTTAGATAGAGAAATAGGAGAGAGAGAGAGAAAGGGCTTGGGTTGGGACCTAGGAGAGAGAGAGAGAGGGGTATTTATAAGGGAGAGAGGAGGTGCTACCACCCTCTGTGGGCTCCATTTTCTGATAAATGTGAGCTTTCCCCCCCTTCCTAACACATGTCAGAGAGAGAGAAAAGGGCTTGGTGTCACCTCCCCTCTCTGGGAGTGACACCTAGCTCTCATGGTTTTAGGCTAATGGTTTTCTCAAAACCATGGGTTGCTTATTAAAATAATATAAAATATTATATTGTATTATATTATATTATATTATAAGTTCTACTTTTTATAGCTAGTTTGCCCTTGGTTAGATCTCATCTTTCTGAAATGCCATTGAGAATTAAAAAGTTACTCTTTTACCCTTATATAATTTAGATAATCGCTAAACCTGTCATAGGGGTGGCAAGTTACTGTTTTACCCTGTCATAGGGGTGGCAAGTTACTGTTTTACCCTGAACAAAATTATTAATTCCCAGAAAATGTCCCTAAAATTACCTTTTTACCCCTATATAGTTGGATATTTTACTAAAGGATGTCACTGGATTGACAAATTACTATTTTGCTCTTAATAATTTAATTAATTGCAAAAATGTCCATGAATTTCAGTTTTTGAGCAATTCTCTATTTAAATTCATTAGGGTTTCCAATATAGGCTTAAATCTTTGTTTGGATCCAATCGTTACTCAGAAATCAGTGTTTTTAGACTTTAACTCATATTCAAGATATATCATAATCAAAACTTGAATTTTTCTCCAGAATTTATTAATCATTGAAACTTTCGGGCATTACATTAGTACTTGTGTTTGCTTGTTTTTTTCTTTGTATTCCAGCCACACCGAAATACATAATCGAATTTTTAGGGAAAATTTGTTTTTTTTTTTGGAAAAAACAGTAAACTAAAAAAACAAACTTCTTATAAGGGATCATCCTTCACCAAAAAATACTAGACCTTCTTTTGTTAATATAAATAAATAAATAATAAATAAAACAAAAACAAAAAACAGAAAAGGGGGAAAAGTTTTTACCTTGGTCTTCTGTCTCTCGTCGAAAAACTCATGAACCGATAACTGTATGAGGAAAGTGGCCGATTTGAATGACGCTGGTTGGCTGAACCAGGTTGATCCCTCAATAGGCAGCAGTGTAGGTAGTATCGAACTTGGCGGCCTCGCTGCAGACGTTCAACAGTGGAGAAAACTCCTTCGTTGGACAATGTCTGGACCCAACGCCATTGCAGTTGATGTTAGGGGTTGTGCATGAGGAAGAGAAAGGTCTTCCATCGATCGATTGTTGGAGCCACGTGTCAAAACAGAGGGAGCGGTGGTTACATTGTCTGAAGAACCTAACGGTCGTTTGTAGCCTGGTGACCCTTTTTCTGCTAGTGAAGGGTTTGCAGAGGGGCAGAGGCCTTCCTCGTCGATCGACTGGGCTCTGCGACACACCGTCCTTCGCACTGGAGGAAGGGGCAGCTACAACAGAAGTTGCAAGAGGAGGAGAGGTGGAGGAAGCCCCTCCATCGAACCTCCATCTATCGGCATGATCGGTGGCCTGCCGAACATCCTGCGTTGGAAGAGTGACGTAGTTGGAGAAATCTGCAGAGGTAGAGAAGAGGGAAGAAAGAAAAAAATTACTATTTGGGAAGGTCGAGAACCCTTATATGATTTTTCTCTAACTAAAATTATGATATTGCCCTCTTCCTTTTTGTTATTTTCTTATGTGTCTTCTATTTTACAAAATAGAGGTTCTATTTTCTTGTAAATTCTAGAAACATGCCTCATCTCTAGAATAAACACGAAACAAGGTTGTAGTTTTTGGTTTTTCAGAACAAATGAATCATTTTCTGTTTAACTTTGAAAGTTTTGTTTTCTTATATTCAAATTTCTTATTCGTTGTTTTACTCAAAACCTATTTTATTTTATTTTTAAATTGCAGAAAAGTGGTTCATTTGTGTTGCTTACCTCTTAGAGTTTTGTTTTTTATAAAATAAAGTCGGATTATTGTTGTCTTCCATGTTTGTGACAAATGCATGACTAATTAGTGTTTAAATTCTAAAAATTAGTTATTATTGTGCTTAAAAATAGATTGAATACTTTGTTTGTTGCACACAACATAAGATATATTTTGTCTGTGAAAAAGTTTTTTGATATCATGGAATGCTTGATAATGAATATGATATCTCAAATTATCATGATTAATGTTGTGCTATTTTTTATATTTTTGGATGTTAGATTGTTGCTTGTTATTTTTTGCCAACATAAAATAATAAATATCAAAAAAATGTCTAGTGGGGTGTGTGCTATCGAACTAGCAAAAACCGATAAACTAAATGGCATGAATTTTCACATTTGAAAGATAAAGATTCCTCTTGTTTTGACTTTAGAAGGCATCAAGAATGCCTTGAACATAGAAATGCAAAAGCCTAAAGAAGTTGCTTCAAAGGAAGACACAAATGCTTACATTAAATATAAAAAAGATAAAAAATTGGCTTGAACCATCTTGCTTGCATACATGAAAGATGATCTCATTGGGGTATTTGAGGATTACCCACTACTAAATCTATATTTAAGGCAATATCAACTAAGTATGACACTACCTCGGAGACTCACATTTAGTTGCTCTTAGAGAAATATAATTCCTGAAAAATGCAAGAGATATAGTTGATCATGTGAATAAGATATTAGTGATGACAAAAGACTTATCAATTGTTGGGAATGTGATCCCAGATCGTATGCATATATCAACTATACTACATAGTTTACCTTCTTCGTAGCAGACAATTAGCATTGCTCTTAGGTTGAACTCTAAGTACCCAACACTTATGAGTTGCCCGCTCAATTAAAAATTGAGCAACAACATATGCAACAAGACATGCAGATAAATTACATTTCACTAGAGATGCTCCCAGTGGTAGTTGTGGACCTTCTAGGCACCTACAATTTTAGAAAAAGTTATTTAAATATTTTTGCAAATTTGATAAGAAGAAATGTCCAACATTTTGAAAACCACAAGAAGTTTCATCCTAGGTAAAGTACTTCAAGTGTAGCAAACTTGGGCACTTTAAGAGGGATTGCGAAAGATGCCAAAACAATAACAACAATAACAAAAAACACAATAAGAATGACTAGCAAAAGGAGAGGCGTGATATAGTATGTGTGATGTGAGAGTGCTTGTATGCAAACCAAGATCTTTATGGATGGTGAGTGGACTTGGGAGCAACATGTTACATTGCCAAGAGCAAGGCAGGGGTAGTAAAGATGACATAATACAAACTTGGAAAACATCGAGTGTATATGAAACCTGGGAAACATCAAGTGTATATGAGAAATAACGCATACTCTGATGTTATAGTGTTGGAACATATCATATTGAAGTCTCTGAGAATACTATCTTGTTGTCTGATATTTTGTTTGTATCGTCCATACAATGGAATCTGATGTTTGTCCCTGCCTTGATTAATAAGAGATTTTAAGTTAGATTCGTCCTTGGAAAAGTAATTGTAGGAAAACATGCTCGGGTTAAGTTTGAAGGGATTTTTGACATAGAACATGACTTATTTAAACTTCAAGTTTTTTATATGAATAAAGTGGCATCATCTTCTGCTTATACTGATAGTATTCTTAATGTTGATGTGAATGTATGGCATAAAATACTAGGACATATTAGTCTAAATAAGATGAAGAAACTTGTCAATCTAAATTTAATGCCTAATTTTGAAAAAACATCCTTTCATGGATGTGAATCATGTATACATAGAAAAATGACAAGAAACCATTTCTCACTAATGTAATTAGAGAATTTGAAATGTTAGAAATTATTCATACACGCATTTATGGACCTTTCAGGACCCAAACTTATAAATGAATGCAATACTTTATAACTTTCACTAATGCTTACTCAAGATATAGTTATATATATCTTATTACATATAAGTCAAAGGCATTAGATAAATTTAAAAAACATTGTTAAGAAGTTGAAACCCACTTTGGGAGGAGGATTAAGGTCTTAAGGTCTAACCGAGAAGGAAAATATACCTCAAATGAATTTATTAAATATTGTAAGGAGAATGAAATCAAACCTCAAAACACAACACCATACATGTCAACAAAACGGTGTGACTGAAAAATAATAATAGGACTTTACTTGGCATGGTAAGATCCATGTTGGCTCATACATCATTACCCATGGTTTCTTTGGGGAAAGCTATTTATATAACCATGTATATTTTGACTAGGGTTTCATGTAAGACCATTGTCTCTACACTCTATGAGTATAGACCATAAGAAAACCACATCTTAGTCATCTACAAAGATGAGGTTTAGTAGCTCACATAAAAATCATAGATCTATCTAGAGATAAACTATATAGCATATCTATAGAATATATATTTATTGGATATCCAAAAGGATCCAAAGGTTATATATTTTATGATCTTGATAAGAGTTTAATTGAAAGTAAAGACAATATTTTTTGAAGAGCAAAACATGAAACCAACCATCGCTGAAATAAATAAATATGACCTATATGATCTCATCTACGATTATGATGATTTTGAAGAACAATTATGTAATAATGAACCAACTGTTAGTGATCCTTCTACTTCACATCAAATACATGTTGGCCATAAAAGGTTAAGACCTCATTCTTTGTATTTGGGTGACTATTATTTTTACCTATCAAAGGAACTGTGTTACTCGATAGACCTTGATGACATGGAAGATAACTTGTCATATAGTGATGCAATTAACTCACTCGAGTCAATAAACTGAATAAAAGCCATGAATAATGAAATTGAGTTTATTGAGAAAAACCAAGTTTGAGAATTGATTTATCTGCCTGAGAAAAAGAAATTCAATGGATGCAAATGGATATTAAGGAAAAAATTCAAGTCTGATGGTAATATATACAAATTTAAAGCTAAACTAGTAGCTAAAGGATTCTCTCAAGGAGAAGGGTTAGACTATGTTGATATATATTTACCAATTGCTAAATTTGCCTCTATAAGAATAATCTTGGCTATTGTAGGTCAATGTGATTTAGATATATATATAAGATAAATGTTAAAACCACATTCTTAGATCGTGGTCTTAAATAAACAATCTTTATGAATGAACTCAAAGGATATAATGTTAAAGGCCAAGAGGATAAAGTGTATAGGTTGAAAAAATCCTTATACGGACTTAAACAATCACCACGACAATGGTACTTGAAGTTGTATGAGACAATTACTACACTAAGATTCGTGGTAAATAGATTTGATCATTGTGTTTATGTTTGAAAAAATGAAAGCAAATTCTTGATCCTTTCTTTATATGTGGATGATATTTTTTTGACTGAAAATAATAATGAAATGATTATCAAAACCAAGTCATAGTTAAATTCTCAATTCGAGTTGAAATACATGGGAGATGCATCTTATGTTTTTAAAATTAAAATCACTTGAGACATCAAATCTAAACTTTTGAACTTGAGTAAAGAAAGATATATCAATCATATGCTCAAGAAGTTTAGAATGAGTGATTACAAGCCAATTAGAACCCCCATAGTAAAAGAGATAAAATTAAGTAAAAGTGATTGTCCGGGTGAAGGACAAAAAAGACTGAATATCTTTCATGCACAAGTTGTTGGAAGCTTGATGTGCGCTATATTATGTATAAGGTCTGATATCAACATTGTTGTTTGCCTCGTTAGTTGCTACTAGAGTAATCTTGGTGAGTCTCATTTTCAAGTAATGAATATAATATTTATATATTTGAAATAGAGCAAAGATTTGTAATTTAGTGTTCAAGCAGATAGTTTAGAACTGATTGAATATTCTGATGTTGATTTTGCTGACAGTAGAGGTGATAATAAATCCACTTTTAGATATATATTTTTTCTTGAAGGAGGTGTTGTTTTTTGATCATGCAAGAAACAAGGTTGTGTAGCTCAACATACTCAAGAAACTGAGTATATTACTTGCATTGTGATGCTAGTTTTGTTGTAATAAGCCATTTCATTAGCGATTTGAAGCAGGATACAACCAATAGGCCATTACAAATTTAATATGATAATCAAACTGCCATATCTCCCATAAAGTGTAGAGCTGATAGTTCTAAAAGCAAACACATAATGGTAAAATATGATTATGTTCATAACATGATTGAAAAAATGACATTGCAATTAGTTGCTTGCCTACCACTAACATGATTGTTGATCCTTTAACCAAACAAATTGTTTTCAAAACATGTATCCAGTATTAGATTAATATATCTCTAATGAAGACATCGAGCTAGATGAGTAACAATGAAATAACTCATTGTTAAAACTTTGATGCAAGTGTAAGACTCCAATAGTGAAAGGAAAAACCTTCTATCATGATTTGGCTCACACTCCCAAGTGAGAGATGTTGGCCATATATGACAACCGAGGTGGCCATATCGCTCCTCACATGCATGAGTCTATATGTTAAAGAGAAAGTAGGGCCCACTCTCTCATTAACGCATGGATTGCCCATTATTTGACATATGAAAAAAATAGTTTCAAAAACATTTGAGAAACAACTTTTTTGAATCAAAACTTTTTGTTTAATTTTATGGATATCATATTCATAAATAGATGGCAGGTGGGTTATACTATTAGAGACTGTCTGTAACGATCCCAACTTATAACCCTTAAAAGTGCGGATTTTTTTTTTAAAGCAAGTGCGGAAACAATCCCAGAGACCCGGGACCTTACAGTTGAAACACAACCACCAACACAAGAGATCTTATACTCATCTTTCATACCAAATCAAAATCAAACCAGACTTTATTTATTCAGATGTAAAGAGTCTGAGACATAAGTAAATAAAAGCAAAGAAAGCAAAAATAAAGAGCCACACTGTTTCAAGAGTCTACTATGCGGTCGCGTAGTCCCCTTGTGACTCTTTTCAAAAGCAAGTCCTCCCTACTAGGCATCCGAGGCTGCAAAAAACAAAAAAAGTAGAGTGTCAAAATCCAATTTTTTTTGCATATGAATCTTTCTAATAAAGCAAATAAGCATAAAAAACATATATAAGATTCATGCAATAATTTAGAGGGATGCATTTATGACAAATTCATAATTTAATTAATCATTTATGCAATAAGGAATAATGGTTAAATATGAGAGACAATTTAATAATCAATAGGGACCACAAATTAAGTAATATAGACATTTAGCATGCAGTAGGGAAGAAACATCATGCATTGATCAATATTTCACAATTAAGAGAACAAGTAAATATGCAGGATCAAATGCTTAGGAGGAGTATGCATGATTTCAATGCACATGTATGAACACATTATTGTCTTTAGTCAAGTTTTCTTTTCCATATGCATGTTCCTATTAAATGCATACAATTTAAACTTCTTTTTTTAATTATCGTTGCCCGCAGATATACCAAACGGGCAAAATCCCTGATGTCAAGTTAGGTTCCCAAAAAAGCTTAGCACATAATTTGTATTTTATTACCGGGTTTCAAACTTAGCCCTCGATTGATATTAGAAAACAACATCATCTATCAAAATATTAGAAATCAACATCTAATGTCGGAGACAACATAAAAATCAGGATCCACTGGCGCCACTTTCTTGGTATACCAAAACAACAGTTGTGTCGAACACACCACCTCTAGGTAAAGTGACTGACTCTTCCTAAAACCGTGGTTAGGAGAAAGAACCTCCATATCGAGTTCAGGGGCAACAACAATGCATAATAAGTTTTTGTATCCTCAAGGTCCCCAAACCGCTAAGCCCAATATTACTTTTTTGTACAAGAAACATCAAGAGATCGTTAATTACATTATTCTCTTTCTTATCTTATTATTAAAATCAATTCCATAATTTTGCAAATCAATATGCAACTATAAGCTCACAAGTCAACATGTGCAGCTCTTCATGGTCTAACACCCGTGGCAACAATAGAACAATGCAATTAAAGCCACAATATCAAATATGATCTTTGCAATGCATAAACAAGTAAAGTAAGAAAAACACTGGCTCAAGGCTTTCACAACCTACGATGATCCATCTTGATCGTCTATGCATTCATCAACAAAAATCTTAAGGAACATGCCAATGCATTCTTTCCATATCACATGTCTTTCGATGCACAATCATGGATCCCAATTTAAAGATGTGCATAGAACAACAATACTCATATGCATGCGTTCACTATTCATGTGCATGTGTTCACTATTCATGTGCATGTACTTCCATGTGACCATTCCACAAACATTCTCTCATTCATGAATCATTTCAATTTGGAACAATTAAATAATTCACACATTTATGCACATGCGAAACATGCATTAATTCATGTATACATATGCATTTGAAACAAATTTCATATTGCATAATACTTAAGCATGTCACATAAATTCAAAGTATTTGAAAGTTTTCATTCAGAACATGTATTCAAACCCTCATACATGTACATGACCAAAATTTGGAAACTTATCATGCTTATTAAATGTCTCATTCCATATTTAAATACATCTAATGTTAAATATATATTTTTTTTCTTGAAGTTGGCTTATCAAGTCTAGCTGATACCGTCGACTAGGGTTCAGCCCCGACCCAACTGAACTCAAACATGCCACCAGCCTATCCAAAATAAAGTCTCATTTATTCAAAAAAACTTTATTTTTTTTGGGTACTTGCCTAGTCCAACCCACTCGACTGGGCCCCCTGCATGAACAGCAGGCCTGACAGACCACACGAGACTAAGTAATAGGCACAAGAATATCCTTACAAAACTAACTTAAAAATAGAGATAAAATAGCAAATGCCAAACATATCTGAGTAGAATGAGTGCAATTGTCACCTAATCCAATAGTATCTAAAGATGCAATCTGTCATCTAATAATGTCCAATATAGCATGCCAAATCAATATATAAAACAAGCACAACCTTAGGTTATCACTTATGTGCATAAAGCAATTCAATGGACATATCATGATATTTTATTATGATGCGAAGAACAAACTAAAGTGAAGAACATTTAAATGGATAAATTGTAGACCTCTCTCCCTGTTGAATTGATTAGAAAGATTAAGCACAACAGAAATCAAACAACATCTTGAGTTGGTACTATTTCTTTTCACACTTGAATCCTTAATTATGTTGACATAGATGATGCCAGATCAAATAAAACAAGCTTGAACTATCTTTGGTACAACTAAGTAAAGCTGAAAAGAGCATGATAAGGATTTTGATCATATTTGCCTAAATTGGCTACTTGCTGCCAGCATCTCACTGTTGGTATAGAAATAGTGATTTTTTTATATATATAACCTGCTGCCCAACAGGTCTGGCAGAATCGACCAGCTGGGCTCGGCTCTGCCAGCCTGGTAGGCCCAGCGAGTATCGCTAACAGCGAGTCACAGTATGGCTCCAGTTTACCAGACTGACTCGGTGACCCCTTGTTTTTTTTTGCTTGGAAGTACACAGATGTAACAAGTTTGAATGCCCAGTTTGAAATTGTGTTCATAACTAAGTGCATGTCTCATATACACATGTGGGCATATAAAGTTCTCTTTTTTTTTTTTAGGACTCAAGCATTTGTACCAACATCGATTTACAACCCTTCATATCCATGCTTCCGATTTGGTGAGCCTATGAATACAAATGTAGCTTACAAGTAGGCATGCATATGCTCATATATGCAAATTTATATACTTAGGATCATACCAATAATTTTAATGGAGGGCATGAATAACCAAATCCTTTCAACTATATGAGATGCACGCATAGATTCACAGCATGAGCATGCATCTATTAAAGACAAATACATGCTGAAAACAGAAATATATTGCATGCATCCCATGATTCTATATGAATATTAAGCCATCATGAACAAGCACTTCATATACTCTTTATATCATGATAAGAAATATGTTTAAACATAAAAACATGTACAAAAATTTTACGTGAGAAAAGATTGAAAGAAATCATAAGTACATCCATGGAAAATGATATCCATCAAAAGAAACCTCTAAATAAGCACATCTACTACCAATAAAAATTCTGTTTTAGCATATACATAATTTTTATTGCACGAAAGAATGAAAATAATTAAGAACATAACCATGGAGGAAGATATACACATCCTCCTCCATGTGTTTTTACAAAAACATAGATTTAAACACTCTTTCCATAGATTTTCATCAAACTATTGCATGAAAATCCAATCGATATCAATTTCTCACTTGATTCAAGAGAGAAAACCCATACCATGAATGAAAACTTGAAGAAAAAAGATGATGAAAGTTGAAAAACGTGAGTAAATGGTTGGAGATGGCCCAAACTCTTCGTCTTCTTCCTCCATTTTCCTCATTTTATCTCTCATTCTCTTTTTTTTTTTCCTTCTCTTTCTCTTTTCTCTCTCTTTTTTGGGGTCTTTTTATAGGCTCCATAGGGGAGATCTCACCTACCTTTCTCTCAAGCCCTCTCGAAGAGAGTTTCCAAATGATGAAACTCTCTCTCTCTCTTCCTTTGTTTCCTGTTTTTTTTTTTTGAAACTCTTCCAAATGTTAACTTTTTCTAGTTTTATATTTTTAGAAGTCTTTCTTAAAAACACTAAGCCTAGACATAACTCTATAAAGAGTCCTAATCAACTATCAAAAATAGAATTTCGGAATTAAATTTAATTATTTAATATTAAATTATAAATAAATTCTTAAAAAATTTCAAAAATTATCAAATTAATATTGGAGGCTTCTTAACCTAAATAAGCCCCAAATCAAAGGTTTTGTATTGAATTTAAAGCTGGGATAACGTTGGGCTTGAATTTGAATCTGAATCTAGATCCAAGATCCAAACCCATACCCAAAACAAAATGGACCACGATCTTGATTAAATCCAAATTAGAGAATTAGAGTAGGACCTAAATAGAACCCAAATCCATAAAGATTCAGACCCTAGGTCTTGGATCCAGTCTGATCCAACTCCGAATCTATTTTGATAAACTGCTTCTTTTTTGAAAAATTATGATTTTCGGGCAAACCGTAGCCTGAATTTAGAAAAGTATAATAGCGTTGCGTTCAAAATTCTGAGATGCATCAAACGACATATTACACAAATATCAAATTATGAATTTCACCTCAAAATAACCTGAATTTTGCTTGAATTTAAATGTCAAAAATAAAACTTTTTTTCACGTTTAGATTGGCTCGTTTAGACCTAGTTGATGAGACCTGGGTCAAACCCAGACTCAAAAACATCAATCTAAAACCGAGGTTCAAATGATTTTTCTCTCAAACTTAGCTAAATTTTCGAAAATCTCAAATTAACTAAGTGTGAAAATACGTGACATTACACTCTTTGGATTGGTTTATAAAAGCCGGTTAGCGGTGGAACCTGATTTGCCTATCTGGGACAAGATTGTTAATTCGATTTCACGGGTCCGTTGCCTCATGATTGAGGCATCAAGTAAAGACCAAGTTGAAAGGGAGAATAACATAATGGAAGGTAGGGGTTCTTCTCTAGTGGCTTTGGACAATATGGTGGCCCATCTATTTTGTTTCCATAGAGTTATTATTCGCTCAGTTTGTAACTTGTATAATGGACTAGCTCGATCTCCTGATTGGGTCCCCCCATGAAATTGATGTTTAAATTTCAAACAGGTAAGGGTCTGCCTAATCCCAGCTTTCTCGGTCGAACAGTTATTTTTTGGAGATGTAGAATACACTGACAAGGATTTTTTGAATGGTCAATAATGTACATACTTGTCAAAAACATGTTACTGTCGTGTCACTCATGTTGTGAAGTGGCGTGTCACTGTAACATACTAGATTCCGGTAAAAAAAAAAAAGATTTTGGTTGAGATCCAAACTAGGTCCGACCAAAAATACCGATCCAAATTCTCATTCAAATCTTACTGTAGGGATCTGAGTCAAAAAACAATGTGTAAAAATCGGATCAAATATCCAATGTCCGATCCATTTTCAGCCCTACTTACAAAACTCAAGGAGCCAACAGCCAAGACAAAGACAGATGGTCAATTGTCTTTTTGATTTTTAAGGAAAACGTGGAGCAGTGTCCAATCGCTTTAGTGGCTGAAATCCCACCGCCGGCGTTCCCGCCACTTCCTCCTCTCCGGCCGCCCACGATCGCCCCCCCGACTCCTCTGTTATTTAAAGAAAGCCAAACAGGGAATTTCAGAAAACCCTTCTCATCGGCTTCCCTCTCTCTTTCTCTCTGATCCATCGAGATTCTGTCCGCCCACTCTCTCCAAGAGTTCCCCCCATCCCCATGGAATCGTTGGTCGTGAACTGGGACGCCCTGGACGCCCTCGTCATCGACTATGCGGAGTCCGAGAACCTCCTCTTCCATGGACCCTCCTCCCTCCCTCCTCCTTCCTGCTCCCCTTCCTCGTCCTCGTCTTCGTCTTCGTCCTTGTCTTCTATCTCGTCTTCTTACGGTTCGCGGCTGGTAATACACCGGGTCCGCAGGGCGATCGAGATCGGAGACATCGACGGGGCGCTCGATCTCTTGCGGATCCACGCCCCCGCCGTTCTCGACGATCACCGGATCCTCTTCCGTTTGCAGAAGCAGGTTTCATGATTTAATTCGTTCCTGTTTTTTTCTTCTTTTCTAGGGTTTTGATTTGATCAGGCTCTGGGTTTGTTTTATTTTGTTTATGAATGTTTGATTTTGAGCAGAAATTCATCGAGCTTCTGAGGAAGGGATCGGCAGAGGAGCGAGATTCGGCGATCAAATGCCTGCGGACGGCTCTGGCTCCCTGCGCACTCGATGCGTATCCGGTATTTCAACTGTTCCAAACATCGTTTTTTTTTTCTTTGTTCTGGGGTTGATTATGGTTTGACTGGGTTTTAGGGTTAGGAATCGTCATCTTTTCTTGGGATGAATGTGATGCCATTTTGATTGGGAACTTTTATGTTTGAGATTTTTGTATAGTTCTTATTTGGTCCATGAAATGAAGCAAGGGAGGAATGTGATTGTGATTGCGTGGGACTTGCATGGGACAAGATCCTGACTTTAGTGAAGGAGAAATTTTGGAGTGTACCTTTGAGGATTGATGCAACTTTTCGTGACAATTGGTTCCTAATAAATTATAGAAAACATATTAGAACAATTACTTTAAAAAATGCAATTTGGTTACGTGGTGTTTTGCTGCCTCGTATCCACTATTTTTTCTTGTGATTATGGTTGCACCTCATTTGGGGTGAGAGGCAAGGTGTACTCACTATGGTAGAATCTCAAATTTCATAGAGTTTGCACCACTCCTTAAGAGGCAATGTTAAAACTTTGTGCCTTGCCTCGAGGTATGGACATTTTTAAACAGTGACTATTGGTACCTTATTGTTAATGATGGATGCACCGTTTTAACGGTGTGAACTAGGGTTCTCAATAGGCTGGATTAGGGTTGATCCTAATCCACCTACTTAATCAATAACCAAGTCCAGGTTGAGTACAAATAGTTTTGGCTTAGTCATGAAAGAAACTAATATCTGGCCAGACATTCTTTTCAAAATTCTCAAATCCAAACTCGGGTTGCATATTAACGGGTTGGAAATTCGAGCTTAGAAAGTGTAGATATGTAATTTTTTTACACGTTAAACAAAATACATCTTGGTGCAATGACTTTCTATATGCCTCTTATGCAAGAGGGTGGGGGTTCAAGTCCCATCATCATCATTTATTTATTTTTTTAATGTATCACACCTACCTACATAATATTCGGGTCGGATCTTAATAGTCAAAATCTCGCTTAGGCTATCTTGGTACGTACCAACTAAGAACCTAAGTGCCTAGGCAAGTACTTAGGTGGGGGGCACCACGGCTGGTATTTTGTTTGTTTTTTTGTAATGTTTAAAACATTATAATCTTGTTTTGGCTATGTATTTTGAAGATTTAAGTTTTTTACAGGCTTCTATTTGTCAGACAGGAAGGCAAACCCGTGGAACCTTCCAGCCTCGTTATATTTTTATTTTTATTTTAAGTAATTATGTTTTTTGTGGTCTCTAGGCAATGTAGATAAACAAATATTTTTTTAGATGGATTTGAATGTTAGAAATGTAATTGTTTAGCTTCGTTCATGGATTATGTGTGTGCATTTTTTTTTTTAATTTTAGTTGTTTAGCTTCTTCATAAATTGGGTTAAATATGATTTTCTATGAATTTTAAAAATTATTATAAAATTTAATGTTTTGTTTTTTCTGTTTTTTGGTCCCAACAGGGCCAATTAGTCTTGCTTAGGCATTGACTAAGCCTTTTAGGAGACTCGTGCCTAGGTGCCGACTAAAACTTTTTGACTATTGAGGATCAGATATATGATTGGGTTATTCTTTAAATGGATCATGTATTAGACCCAATGATTTATGAACTCATATCCAAACTTGAGTTTAAATGTGCAGTCCCAAATCCATATATTATTCATTCAGGTATTTACATTTTGTGCCAAACCTAACATTTCGGATTTGGGTCACCTGAAACTGCATCCGACCTGTTACAACCCTAACATAAGTATTGTTTACATTTGAGTAGTGTTTTATTAGGGACTGCATACTATAATGCAAGGTTGTAAGTATCATATCATTACCCATATCCGTCGGGTCCAAAATAAGATACATATCATATCATAAAAAACATAATTTTTTAATAAAAAATTTCTAAATTTTTTAGAAAAATCATGAAAAATTAGCAAAAATTCTAAAAAAAATCATAAAGAACACATGAAGCAATGATTAATTGCAAAAAATACGACCATAAAATCACATATGAAGCATTTATGTATCTATGAGCTGCATAAGACATCATAACTAAGTTTTTTAAAAATAAAACATGAAACAATACACAGTTTTTTAAAAATATACCATTTCTGCCTCATTTATCTCTTTTTCTTGTCGTTTTTCTCTTAAACTAGTAAGTAATTGTTGGCATTGCCATTTCACGACATCTTGCAAATTCCTTGATGTGTAGGCTGTAACATTTAGATGTGTCCCGGCTAAATGATGCTTCAATCGAGAGATATCACTCGAAAAAATAGTATGACAATGGTCACACTCGATTTTCAATCGGTTTTTACTCATTATTCGAGTGCCCCATTGCCATGTTGGATGATTTGATGCCATCTCCCCTTAGAAATGCTCAATAAGAAGCAACAAATATGTGTTTTTACCTTATAACCTATTTCCTTGAGTGGAAAAATGGTGGAAATGTACTCTTACTTGAACAAAGCGCAAAAGCCCTCTCCCTTGTGCACAGATCGGCCTCCAAATCGCTCTCACAAGTCCTAGGGTGCATTTTTACCTCTCTAATGACTTCTACACAAATGATGGAGTCGACCCTTAAGAGGTTTTTAAAACCCAAAACTAAAAAATTACGATTCGGCCATTTTTTAAGTGCGTCGACCCCGTATCGTACGACACAATACAATATGTGTATGTATTGTACGACACATACAATACACACTCGTATTGCAATACGAGTCCGTCGTATCATTTTCTTCAGAGTAACAATAGGCATCGTACAATACTATACAATATGTACAACCTTGCTATAATGAGTTAGAAAAGTCAAAGTCTTCCCTTCCCAAAGTGAAGAATGCTTTGAAAAGGTTGATTAAGGGTTCTATTAATTATTATTAGAGAAAATAGTCCTAGCATAAATTGAATTCCTTTGCTTTTGCTGTATGCTACTTTGTATCCATTGGAAAGTGCTGTTAGGCCAAGGTTATCGAAAGCGCCATAGGACATAGGGAAGCGCTTTCCCAAAACGTGTTTCGGAAGCTTGAAACATGGTGTTTTTGAAACGTGTTGGGAAGCGCCAAAAAAAAACTGGGAAGCACACTTCCTATTTAGGGGAAGCTCGCTTTCCCTTCTTTTTTCATTTTTTTGTATTTTCATTTATGTTTTTCTTTCTTTTTTCTCTTTTTTCGCTTCCTATGTCGCTTCCTAGGTTTCTTCCGGTTCACTTCTCTTCTTTCTTCTGAGATGATTCTTGGTTCGCTTTTAAGTCGTCCAGCGCTTCTCGCTTCCTAAAATTTTGAAAGTGCCTCGCTTCCCGCTTCCGCTTCCCCGACTGACAACTCTGTGTTAGGCTACTTTTCACACTTTCTGGTTTCTTCTTTGAACCATCTAGATAGCCTCCGTAACCAAGTCCCTTCACAATTGTTCTTACATACTCAACTCAATATGCATAGTTAGTTCCATCCAGCATAATAAGAATAATATTAGTTGCCTCCTCCATACTACTACAATCCCCCAAACTACAAATAAGCTTGCATACAACTCAAATTCACAAGAGACAAAAACAAGTTATCTACAACAATATATACTATCAAGAATCACACTAGACACCCAAATATTACTTCTGTAGTATATAACCAACCAGCTGATACAAGCAATTACCACAAAAGGTCCACATAATGACCTCGAATCAATACTCCACACACCCAAAAGAGTATAACAACACTATTACTATGCTGTAACACAAATTCAACTGTCAAATATGCTCAGACTATTCAACACAATACAAGAACCATAAGAAATCAGGTTACCGCCCCTTACCACCTGTCACAATTCTTGATAAAACTTCACCAAAATCAAATGACAACCCCAAGAAAACTATACCAGCATGTGATGGGACCCCCTTAGGATCTGTGGGCAACATCTTGCCTTCGAGGGCTAGGGCCTCCCGAGAACGACTTCTCAACCAGGACAAGTCCAAAGCGCTGTAGGACTTCTCTACCTTCGTGTTTTCTTCTTGGTGCACAAGGTGCCCTCTCCAAGAAGTCCAACTTGCTCAAGCGCTCACAAACCACTGGTGCAAAACAAAGAACAAGGCCAAGCAAGTGGGTGCATCTAGCTCTAAAGCTAGGTTACAAGGCTACCTCAAATTTTCAGGCGTGCAAGCCCTACTTACACAAATCCACTCAAAGACAAATCTGGACACATAGGTCCTCAATATATCAACATACACCTCTCAAAAAATTAGTTCAAACACACGTGTGAACTGCCTTGGGCACGCTCGGCAAGTCTGCCAACTCGAAGCTGTTCACAGTCTGTCGATGCACAGGGGTGTTGTTGTTGTGACTGCACACGCAGGTGACGCACGACACTGCTTGTTGTTGCTCTTTGCAGTGTGCAAGGTTGCATACAATCCTCCAATCCGCGAGTCATTTCCCTTTATTGTGAGAAATCAGATGTGGGAGTCACCTTACTATCGTAGCAAGAGATAGAGAGAGAGGTAAGAGGGAAGAGAGAAAAAAAATGTTGGCGTAATGTCTTCTCCCCTTTCCATTGATATTTATATGTTGTACGAGTGGTACAATACAGTACAATAGTATAATACAGTACAGTATGCTGTACAATACAGTACAATACAGTACAATACAGTACAATAGTACAATACAGTACAGTATGCTGTATAATACAGTACAGTAGTACAATACAGTACAGTATGCTGTACAATACAGTACAGTAGTACAATACAATACAGTATGCTGTACAAGTGGTACAATACAGTACAGAAATATATTCATTTACATATACATATTTAACAGCCTTCCTCAAGTTGAGGATGATCTTCAATCATGCTCAACTTGCCCTTAAGTAACCAAAATTGATGACTAACCAATCCTTTGGTGAAGATGTCTGCTACTTGGTCTTCTGTTCTGACATACGAAGCCTCAATTTCTTCTGTTTCAATCTTTTGTCTAACAAAATGCTGATCAATCTCAATGTGCTTCGTGCGACAATGATGAATAGGGTTAAAAGAAATATTAATGGCACTTTGATTATCACATAAAAGCAGAGAGGAAGAGATAGGTTCATTCAACTCTTGAAGAAGATGCCGTACCCAAGTGACATCAGCTGTCCCTGCTGCCATTGCCCTGTACTCTGCCTCAGTGCTGGATTTAGCAATGGCCTTTTGTTTCTTACTACTCCAAGTGACAATATTTGGGCCAATAAAAACACAATATCCTGAAACCGACCTACGCTCATCAGGGTCCCCACCCCAATCTGCATCACAATATGTAAGTAAACGGTGTCCTGTAGTGAAGCTTTCATCTTTGTGATAGAGCAATCCATCTCCAATAGTCCCTTTCAGATATCTAAGAATACGCTTAATACATTCCATATGACAATCAGTGGGAGCATGCATAAACTGAGATGCTTGATTTACAGCATAAGCAATGTTAGGTCTTGTAAATGTAAGATATTGCAACATACCAACAATGCGGCGATATAAAGTGGAATCATGATATAATTGGCCTTCTTTTGCACTAAACTTATGATTTAAGACAGATGGGGTGCTGAGAGGTTTACAATTAATCATACCAGTGGTGTGAAGAATGTCAAGAGTATACTTGTGTTGACTTAGAGTGAGTCGATCATCTTGTCTATCGACTTCAACTCCCAAGAAGTATCGCAATGGGCCTAAGTCCTTCATCTTGAATTTGGCCATGAGTAAAGACTTGACCAAGGCAATATGTGCATAATCACTCCCAGTGATAATGATGTCATCAACATATATAAGAACCCAAGTAGTAACATGATCATTCTTATACATAAATAAAGAATGATCAAGTATACTCTTAGAAAAGCCATGCTGCTGAATTTCCATGGAGAAACTCTCAAACCAAGACCGAGATGCCTGTTTTAAACCATAAAGAGACCTTCTCAATTTACAAACCCATGTAGCCGCATCATGTTCACTATATCCAGGAGGTTGCTCCATATACACCTCTTCCTTCAAGTCCCCATGTAGGAACGCATTCTTGACATCCAACTGGCTAAGAGATCAACCATGCTGAAGTGCCAAAGTGAGGATCACACGAATGGTGCCAATTTTGACAACAGGGCTAAAAGTTTCCTCATAATCTTGCCCATATTGTTGTGTGAATCCGCGTGCAACAAGGTGAGCTTTATATCTTTCAATGCTACCATCTGGTTTACGCTTGATCTTGTAAACCCATTTGGAACCAACAACATTTCTATCAACAGGTCGAGGAACAATATCCCATGTATGACATTCATGAAGTGCTGCCATTTCTTCGTTCATAGCTTCAACCTAAGCTCGAGAATGGGCTGCCTGATGGAAAGTAGACGGCTCTTTCTCTTTGGCCACATTGGTTAGAAACAACTGAAAGTCAAGAGAAAAATTGTTGTAACTAACCCAACGATGGATAGGATGCCTTTCACGTGTGGATCGTCGAAGAGGGGGAGCCTCGTGAGATGGAGTTGAAGGGGCTCCTCGACGGGCATAAACCAAACCTGAAAACCGTGAAGGTGCATCCTGGATGATGGAGTTGTCTGCTTCAAACTGAATTGGTTCATCAACAACAGGATCTCTAATAGAGTCATATAGCAAAGTATCACAAAGCCATGGATCATAAGTAGTTTGCTCATATACCTGAGAAGTATCACAAGTGCTGAAATGGTCATCATCAAAAACAACATTTCTAGACACCTTAATCTTACCCAAAATAGGATCATAACATCTATATCCTTTATACCCATCGGCATATCCCAGAAATCTGCACTGAACTGCTCTGTCCTGAAACTTGTTACGTAAAGAATGATCCACATGGACATAACAAATGCATCCGAAAGCATGCAAATCATCATAAGAAGGGTGAGAACCGTGAAGCAAATAATAAGGAGACTGATCTCCTAATAATTCCATAGGCAACCTGTTAATGATATGCACTGCAGTGTGAAAGGCCTCAGTCCAAAGAGAGAAAGAAATATCAATATTGTGCATCATACTTAACGCGGTTTCAACAATATGCCGATGCTTACGTTCTGCTACTCCATTCTGTTGTGGAGTGTAAGGACAAGAGGAGTTACGTGTGATGCCATGGTCCTTTAAATATTCACTAAAATCATGAGATATGTATTCTCCACCACCATCACACTGGAAATAAGTGATATTTGAATTGAAAAGGTTCTGAACAAGAGCATGGAATTGTTTGAAAAGTTTGAACACTTCAGATTTAGATTTCATAAAGTAAATCCAAGTGTAACGAGTGAAAGAGTCAAGAAATAACACATAATAACGAGAGCCAGATAGAGATGAAACAGGAGCTGGGCCCCAAACATCAGAGTGAATAATTTCAAATGGCTTGGAAGCTCTTTTATTGATACTTTGAAAGGGAAGTACATGACTCTTGCAGGCATTACAACTAGGACACTTATGATCTAATTTGACTTTGGGAATAAAACCCTGAGAAGACAATTTGTCAAGGAACCCTTGACTACAATGACCTAACCGACGATGCCAAGAAACTGGCTTATTACATTGCATAACAGAAGAAGACTGACTCAAATAAGCAGGAAAAGATGGAGACACGGTAGATGACGTCTTCAAAGTCCCGGGGGCTGCTTCGAAGACGTACATGTTTCCGCGTCGTTCACCCTTAGTGAGCATCTTCTTGGTTCGAAGGTCCTTAAGACAAACAGAAGACGGAGTAAATTCCATGGATGAATTTGTTTCATCAACCAATTTAGAAACAAATAAAATGTTTTTCTCAATGGCAGGAGTGAGTAAGACATTTTTCAATGGTAGTGTAGATTGTGACAAAGAGAGAGATGCATTTCCAGTATGAGAAATAGGGTGGTGGGAACCATCTCCCGTGACAATAGTGCCAGTGCCAATATAAGGAACCATGTTGGAAAGTTTACCTGCATCAGAAGTAACATGTGCGGCTGCTCCAGAATCAATATACCAAACTCCATCATCATTCTGACGCAAATTCATGTTGTTAAATGCAGTCATCAGAATTTGTTGCACATCATGTGGCAACCCTGCACTCTGTCCCTGATCAGTACCCTGATGTGCTCGAAAATTTCCCTGCGGCTGCCCCTGAAACTGTCTAACATTCATCTGTCCAGCTCTTGGTCCTGGCCTCCCTGCCTTGTTGCGATTCTGTGGGTTGTGCCAACAATCTGCTTTCACATGGCCACGCTTGTTGCAATGGAAGCAAGTAGGGACACGGGTACCTCTAGTGGCAGGTGGAGCAGTAGGAGTAGGAAGGAGTCCTCCACGGCCCATATGAGCAGCAGGTGGACGAAATGAGGTAGACCCAGATGTAAACATGACAGGATGAGGATCATCAATAAGATGATCTTGAGTCAAACTAACTTCATACTGTAGGAGTTTGGCCTGTAAATCCTCAAAGCATGGAAGTGTAGAGGCAACCTGTAATGCAGTGCAAAACATACGATATTGGGGCCCAAGGCTTCCCAATACCTGCTGAACAACATCTCTGTCAGAAACAGGATATCCAATAGCGGCCAACTGATCAATGATAATTTTGATATCCCCTAGAAATTCAGTAATGGTCTTAGTTCCCTTTCGCATAGATTGGAACTGCCATTTCAGTTGAAGTGCACGTGATTCAGAAACCTGTGAATAAGAGTGAGCAAGATGTCTCCATAGTTCTGCAACAGTAAAATGGTCAGAGATAGTTTGTAATATACGATCAGATAACGTGGCAGTCAAATAGGCAACCACAGATTGGTCCTTCTGAAACCAAACATCATACGCAGGATTTGGAATAGCAATGCAACTCACCTTCCCATCATTACCAGTTACCTCTTGCGTAATAGTCATAGGTGGGGCGGGTGATCCCCCATCCAGATGCCCGGAAAGACCATGACTTCGGATAAACGGCAGAATTTGGCGTTTCCAAAGTAAGTAGTTATCATGAGTTAATTTGTGAGAAACAAGTTGAGAAAGAAATCCGGGGCTGATTTTAGAATCCATAAGGAAGAAGATCAAAGATGAATCAAACAGCACGACAGAAATTCGTAGGTTGTACGGACAGAACCGTACGGACAGAAATTTTTGAGTTTTGGAAATCACGATTTTTTTTTTAGTTAATCGTGCAGAATGTACGATTTATCAACTATATTGCAAGAAATAGATAAGAAATCACAAGAAGTTTGAGAAAAGAGGCACTTTTGAGAAATGAGGGTTCCCAAATTTGGGGAAAACAGAAATTAGGGTTGATAAAATTGGGGATAACAGAATATGTAAGAAGGAAAAGATGCACGATATGAGGAAATGAAGAAACGACGTCGAAATATAGTGATTCAACGGAGAAACAACAGAGAAAAGATGAAAAAAAAAAACACTTTCCTTGAGAACGCCCAAAAACGCACGTCAAGGTCCTTAGGGGCCTTCCAGATGATCGTGATTACCACGCCCTTGGCTTTGATACCATGTGAGAAATCAGATGTGGGAGTCACCTTACTATCGTAGCAAGAGATAGAGAGAGAGGTAAGAGGGAAGAGAGAAAAAAAAATGTTGGGCGTAATGTCTTCTCCCCTTTCCATTGATATTTATATGTTGTACGAGTGGTACAATACAGTACAATAGTACAATACAGTACAGTATGCTGTACAATACAGTACAATACAGTATAATAGTACAATACAGTACAGTATGCTGTACAATACAATACAGTAGTACAATACAGTACAGTATGCTGTACAATACAATACAATACAATACAGTACAGTAGTACAATACAGTACAGTATGCTGTACAAGTGGTACAATACAGTACAGAAATATATTCATTTACATATACATATTTAACATTTATTTGCCATTTTCGTCCTTAAAACAAAAAAATAATTTTTTTATTAAAATAAAATTCATAGATAAAAACTAGCCGAACTTAGAACTCGACCCAAGCTTGGCTTTAACTTTGGTGAACCCATGCATGGGTTCACTATAGCTGAACCCAGTCAGCCTGTGTTCAGTTCTGGTGAAACCAAGCCTGGGTTCACCAGAGCCGAACCCAACAGGCTTGATTCACCAGAGCCGAACCCAACAAGCATGGGTTCTGCCCTTGTGCCAACAAGGGGAGGAGGAGGAATGAGAAGGAAGAAGAAAGATAGGAGAAGAAGGAAAAAGAGAGGAGGGGAGGCGGAGGGAGGAAAAGGAAGAAGAAGAAAAATAGGAGAGAGAGAGAAGTACTTATGGCACCCACCTTCATCTACGCCAGAAGAGAGAGAGAGAGAGAGAGAGAGAGAGAGAGAGAGAGAGAGAGAGAGAGAGAGAGAGACCTGCAACACTCGCCTTCGTCGTTGTCATCGCCGTCGTCGGAAGAGGAGGGGTCAGGCGTGGGTGGGTGTGGCATGATTGTGCCCTAACAACCCCCACCCCATTTGAGCCCCTATTCGGGCGTGGGTGGGTAGGGAAAAGAGAGAGAGGAAAGAGAGGAAGGAAGGAGGAAGAAGAAGAGGAAGAGGGTTCCTCTTCTCCAATAGCCCTTGCTCCACCATCATTCTTCTCTATTTTTCGATTGTTATCAAACGTACGGGTGTCCTCTTTTGAAAATAAGTGAGAAATCGAACGCTGGTTTGATTTCATGTAATATCTTGGATACAATCTATGGGAAAAACATGTATGTGCATGTTTTCCTTTGAACGCATTGGAGGATGATCCATGGATCGTCCTCCATGGCTGAATTTTTGCGTATTTTTACCTCTTTTCATGAAGTAAAAAAATTCTGTCCATGTATAATAGAATTTTTATTCATGAAATGACTGGTCCTATGTTGGACCCCTATGCTAAATATCGATTTCCAATGGTGGATTTTGATATGGGCCGTGTATATGCATACATATAGCTGTGGAAATAATTTTATATGCATATATTTTTCAGAAAACATATATGTAATGGCATGCTTATTGAAAACATGCATTGTTGAATAGGTATGTACAAATAGGTTTAAGGTTCACGTTAGATTTTTGATCATGCACATATAGCTTGATTGGTTGACAGTCATACGTAAATATAAACATATGTTTAAACCTGCATATTTGAGCCCCTAATCTGTAACTACATGTACGCGTAATCCTGGAAATATTTACTATATGTTTCTTTAATGGAGGCTTGCCTAGTCATGTGATTATTTTTCAGAATTTTTACTAAGTATGGTGGACTTAATCTGATGAATGAAGTTCGTCTTATGCTTTAGTTTGAATTTAGCATGTTGGATATGAATGCATGTCTCTTAACGTGTTATTGCAAAGTTTGTTTTGGTACAGGTGCATATGATATGAATGTGTGCAACCCTGAAATCCAATTTCTAGATCCGGGTTATGTTCATGTGTGTGGATGTTAATACATGTTATGAATGAAAAGTTTCATATGCCTATATTTATGGGACATGTTTAATTATCGTGCATTTATGGATTGGTTTCAAGTGCATGTGTATACATGAAATCGATGTGTGTTTAGCATGTACAATCCTGCATAAATGTTCTTATGTACTTATGAATCATGAATGAATGTATGTATGCTAAGTGATTACAAGAAAGCAATTGCATATAGATGGTGAACACATGCATATGACTGTGGTAGATCATGCACATTGTTAAATTGGTATGAATGAATGTGCATTTGAAATCATGTTGGTATCATTGCATAAATTGCATATTGTTATGATTTTTGCATACGATGCATCGATGTTTGAAATGAATCATCGTGAGCCTGGTGGGGCTCGAGCTTTGGTTTGCTCTTCCTTTATGTATTTTAAATGCATCACACAAATCATATTTATTTTTATTGCACTATATTGCACTGTTCTATGTGTTTTCACGGGCGGAAGTCCCGTGATGGTTCTCGCAAGAGTAGATGCGAGTTTTTGCCTTTGCTTTTGCATGTTGATTTGCAAAACTCAATAATTGGCTTTTAATAAAAAGATAATGAATAAGAACAGTGTAATATACGTTCTGAGATCTGTTATCGGAAAAATGAGAATCTTAAACATTCGGTTTTGGGGGACCACGAGGATACAAAAACTCTGTGTGCTTTATTTTAACCACTGAACCCGATATTGAGGTTTTTTCTCCTGGCCACGGTTTTAAGGAGAGTCCGCCACTTTACCTGGGGGTGGTGTGTTCGACACAATTGTTGTTTTGGTATACCAAGAAAGTGACATTTGTGGGCGTGTAGGGTCCCTCGTGTCCCCGACATTAGATGTGGAGGTCTAATGTTTCGAAGGTGATTCGGTCGAAGACTAAGTTTGAAACTCAGTAATAAAATACAACTTGTGCGTTAAGCAGTGGCGGAGCCAAGGGTGGGCGGTCGCCCACCCCAGAATTAAAAACCGAGGCAAGGGGGGTGGGCATGGGTGAGCCAAGCATTTCTTCAATTCCTTGTTTACCACGACATCCTAGACTTGATTCTCGTCCTTATTATAATTTGCCTAATTTACAATGACAATCTTCTCATTTGCATAAACCAACATTGAGAAAGGTCAATATCTTAAGAAAGACTTTGTGTGTGTGCTCGCACGTGTTCTAAATTGTCAGACACCATTCACCAATATTGCTTTCAGCAACATTAAAAACCACACACAAAATAGATACATTATACAAACTAATAAATATGCAATTTTGGGTAAAAACTGGATATTTCCTATACTACTTTCACAAATCTGACCGCACATATGTGTTCCACATAGCACATTTGCTAGGAACCAACACATTCCAGACGAAAAAATATAACTTGAATATTAATGAAAGTTCTAGGCCATTGATTTTCAAATGGTAAAAAAACTTGCTCGCATGTTGTAATTATACGATCCAAGTGCTGATTTCTAAAAAATCAAACATGGGTGCCCCCCCCCCCCCCCCGAATTAGAAACCTTGGCATGGGTGCCTGCCCCCCTTGCCTCTGCGAGCCCTTCTCGACTGGGGTCTTTGCCCCCCTGTCCCTCGATTGTCGGCAGGAGCTCTGCTTCCCCTGACTCCTCTGATTGCCGGCCTTGTCCCTCAAATAAATGGATCGTCCTTCAAGACCATAACATTGTCCTCGAGACCTGAAGTCTGCCCACCCAACGAAAAACTTCTGGCTCCGTCACTGGTGTTAAGCTACCCTAGGAACCTAACTTGACCTTGGGAAAATTGTACCCGCTTGGTGTATCCGCGTGCAACGGTAATTAAAAAGAGGAACTTAAATTGTATGCATCAAATAGGGCATGCATTGGAAAGGAAAACTTTAAGTAAAGATAATAAAATGTTTATGCATTATACATAAATCATGCATATTCCTGCTATACATTAGAACATGCATATTCTACCTGTTTTCTTAATTGTTACATATTGGTGGATGCATGATGTTTAATTTCTAATGCATGTTAAATGTCTTGCCTACTTAAATGGTGATTTCTGATGTTGATTAATGTTCTTTCATGCTTAATAAATGTTTCATGTTGCATGAATGCTTAAATTGAATTATGAAATTGTCAACTGCTTTTCTCTAAATTATTGCATAAAATCTTATCTGTATTTTTTATACTCGGTTATTTCATTAGAGGGATTCGTACGCAATTTTTTTTGGATTTCTAACACCCTTTATCTGTGTTTTTTCGTAGCCGTAGGAGACCAGTGAAGCGACTAGCTTCTGAGAGAGCTACGGGTGTCATGTTTTTGCTGGGCAGTTCACAGAAGGACAACGTGACTCAGTCTTTTTTTCTTTATTTACCTTTATGCCATTAAAATAACTCTGATATGTCTTTTGTAATTATTGTTAGATACTCTTTCTTTCATGATTAATAAGTAATGAGTTGCTATGGTTTGGGATGATAAGTGTAGCTCTATTGTGATTGGTTGTTTTATCTAATTGGGAGTGAAATTGTAAAGGCTTCGGGTTTCTGGAAAGATTTTTGCAATGGTTTAAAAAAAAAAATTCTGCATTTTCAAGGGGTATGAGTTGGGGTCGTTACAATACTTGTCAAGTCTGATGAGTCCTTTTTTATCCATTTAGAGGAGGTGGGGTGGGGGGTGCGGGATTAGGCAGCTTGCATGTTTGGTTTTTTTATTTCGAGACACGCCCAGTCGGGACAATAGTCTAGTTGGCCTGTCCAAATTGCAGGCTAGGCTGGCCGCTTGCTGACCTCTATTATTATATAAACTGGACAACAGGCCGCAGCCTGCTTTGTTGCCGACCCCTAGTTAGGGATTAGGGCACCGCTTGATGCCCTTCCTCCGTCACCCACTTACCTTTTGGCTATACAACCTCTTCTGGCAACAATCAACCTATCTTCAGCAATCTGTCTCTAGCAACCTATCTGCCGACCCATCTTTGTGCGGTACACATTCTCTCTCACCTATCTTTTTATCTCTCTTGCTAACACCTGGTCCTGACCAGGTGTTAGCAATCAGATGATTCGGACCTGGGTTTGTTGGACCCAGCACTGAATGCTTGACCAAATCACCCAGAACTGGTTCCATTTCCAATCAGATTGACAAAGAACTGATTTCAGTTCTGGATCTGAACATGTAAATCCAGAATTGAATCTCAGTTTTGGCTCCAATACGACCAGGTTTGATCAGACCAAGTTTGCTAATTCTGGCTCTGTTCAGAGTCCAGACCTGGTTCTAATTGGATCTAGAGCATGCTTTTTTCTTTTAGCGTTTTTTGGGTCCAATTATACCATGTCTGATCAGACCCAGCTCTGCAACAAGTTATGGATCTGTTCAGACCTGATCCTGTTTTTTCTTTGAGACTTGTATCCAAAAAAATTGGACCCATGTTTGAAACATGTGCACAAACCAACATAGGTATGAACTGACCATTTCGGCAATTCTTTCAATGATTTTTTGAAATCTGACCCTGCAAATGTGATGTACATGATTGGTTTTATAGGAACCAGCTGTTGGGTTGTCCGATTACAACACATGAGCAAGTTTTTACGAGGCTTAAAAAATCAATGGCCTAGAATTTTTATGAATTTTAACCCTGAAAAAAATCATATTTTTCATCTAAAAGACATGATCCAAGTGTCACTTCCTAGCATATGGACAATGTCGAAGACATCTACATGGTCGGATTTGTGAAAGAAGTGCCATGTTTGTATTCAGTTTTTACTTATATTGTTCTTTACCTACCAATTTCCTATATATATATATATATACATGTATTAGTTTTTGGAATTGCTGTATCGTTCTCACCGCACCTTCACCTGCAACCATGTGACATATGTCTCAACCAGTGTTATGAAAAGCGTTGAGGCGTAGTGAGGCGCTCCACCAAAATCTGAGGCGAGGCGTAAGCCTCGAGGCGCAAAGCGTAAGCCTCAAACGGAAAAAATATGAGATTAACATGTAAAATTAACATTAATGCAACAACTTGATCTATGTAAGTATCTAAGAAATAAAGTATGAGCATTCTTTCAATAAAAAATTAACATTAACAACAAAATGCATATTAACACTAAAAATATCATGTCATTAATTAGAAAATACATGTTAACATTAACAACCAAATGTTAATATATTTGTCCAAAACTCTTCAAAATGAGAGTGTTAGCATTCATAATTACAACTCAAAGACCCCAAAAACATATAAATGGCCATAGCTCTGTGATATGAATTACGACCTAGGCTCTTCTTGTGTCTCGTCATCATCAATATCTAAGTCTTCAATGTCATCATCTGAGGAATCCATATAAATAAGTTCTCCTTCATCTTCGTTCTCTGACTTTTCATCATTTGCACTTTCTTCCTTCATGTTCTCGGTAACTTCTTTTGCTTTTTTTTTTCTTTCAATAAAAAGTCATGTATTAAATACTTATGTTATGTAATTAAAAAAATACATTTATATTCATAGCAAGGTAAAAGGAATATAGCTTTACCTCGATCTCTTGAAGATCTGACTTGCCTAGAACCATTTTGTGAATCATGCGGTGAAGTGACTTTTTCAATAGGCACATGCTCAATGACATTTATGTCAAAGTTCGGATCCAACCATGAATCCTCCAACCAATTGGGATCACTAGGCAACACTGGATTTTCCTGCTCCGCAATCCACTCATCGTCTGAGTCTATATGATCTAGAAATATAGGGTCTTTGGTAGCCCTCTTCCTCATATTTCTCTCTTAATTTCATATTGTACATTACAAAAACCAATGTATTCATCTTCTCTTGTTCAAGTCTATTCCTTCGTTTTGTATATACCTATAATTTCAAATCATTGATAATCAATTATAAGATAATTAAACTTATAAAAATATATTTCAAAAATAAAATACAAAGTCACAGACCAATGAGAAAATACTCCAATTCCTCTCACAACCCGATGCACTGCACGTCCAACTTATAATTCGAATTGCAAAATTCATCAACTCAGGATTTTCGTGCCCGAATGAACTCCAATAATCAGCTACATTCAAATAAAACAATAAAAAATTGATAAAACCATTAAGAATGTTATAATTAACAAAAACATAAAAAAATATTGACAAATAACAACATAATTGCAAACTTACCAGGACTTTTTAATTTTCTTGTTATAACAACTGCCTCTCTACCAAACAACCCCTTTGCCTTTTTAAATGCATCGATTTGTGTTATAATTTTCAACCAAATATTTGCATCAGAAACCAATTTTTCAACACAATCATAAAAGCCACTCATCACTTCTCCGTCCGGGTTGAAGTTGTCAGCATAATAAAAATGTGGATTTAAATAATAGGCAGCTGCATGCAAAAGCTTATGAAGTTGCAAGTCCCATCGTCTATCAATGATATCCCAAATAGGTTTATATTTTCTTTCAACCTTGTCAAGGTTTGAAGCAATTTCTTCCTTTGCTCTATCCATTAGCTCATACAAAAATCCCATAGCAGGTTCATCTGCATCAACTAATCGTAACACTTTCACGAGAGACAGTGTAGCTTTAATTGCATATGATATGGCAGCCCAAAACTTATGATCATTAAGAACAATATAAGAAATGTTTTTAGCATCAGATTTCTTATAGTAATTAGATGATCGAAAATTTGAAGATAAGAACATCGACTTTAACTCTTTCTTATAACATCCAATATTATGAAGTGTGAGATATATTATAGCAAAACGAGTGATGGCTGGACGTAGAAGTTCTTTCTTCTTTGTGAACTTTCTCATTAAATTTAATACCCATGCATGACTATAAATGTATCTTGTAATTTTGTTTGCCTTTTCCACTGTATTTTTAAAAATTGATATCTTTCTAATATCTTCTAACATAAGATTCAAGCAATGCGCTGCACATGGTGTCCAAAAACATGTTTTTTCTGCTGTTATCATATTATCAGCTGCCACATAATTTGATGCATTATATGTAATGAATTGCAACACATTACTTTCACCAACTTCTTTAACAACTTCTTCAAACAACTTACACAAATTTGCACAAGTTTTTTCCATGTCGCTGATGTCAACGGACTTCAAAAATACTGTCTCAGATGAACTGTTCACAAGAAAATTAATTTTCTTTCTTTTCCATCTGTCCAACCATCTACCATAATACTGCAACCAACCTTTGGCCATTCTTTTTTGAACTCTTTCAAAATTTCATGAGTACAATCTACCTCGTCCTTTAAAATCCACATTCTGATGTCATGATAAGAAGGCTGTTTGAACCTTCGCCCATAATTTGCAATAGCTTCTACCATTGCACCAAAATATGGACTGTTGCAAAGATTAAATAATAAGGCATTTACATAAAAAAATCTACCAATGGCACGACATACATTTTTTCTTTCATCCTTTTTGAAAGCAGTGTTTATTGTGGTTTGTCGTGCTTCTTTGTTCACAAAAAGGTTCATAGGACCACCTGTACTTGTTTTTGCATGATCCATTAGTTTCTTTATTCACATTATCGCCTGTTGATGATCCAAAATAGACACTTCTCCCGATATCCAACTTGTTTTGTTCTAACTCTTCTTTCTTTTGCTTCTGATCCTTTAGATGATTCTGAAAAAATCTTTTCACATCGGGTGGAACCGCTTCGCACATGCTTACACCATGCTTTGTGCCATCTAAGTGATGTTTTAGCCTATAGATGCCTCCTGTAGTTTGTTTATGGCAGTAATTGTAAATTACATGTCCTACGAGTTTGAGATCTTTAGTGAGATTTGAAACTTTAACTCCATGATCTCATCCTACATTTTTTCTATTGTTCAACTGCAAAAATACATATAACAAAATGTATATTGACACAAAACATTAGATTTATATTCAATAAGAATCAATATATATAAATTGAAAACTAATGAAAACACAAACACATGAAGTCAGTGAGAACTAGAAAATTTTTAGTTTATTTATTTTTATTTAGGAACCAATTTGAATTACTTGCCACTAAAGGGAGAGTATAAAAAAAACTAACAATGTATTCAATGTGAATGATAACAGATCATGGGCGAAGCTAAGTAAATGGGAAAAGATTCAATGTGAATGATAACCGATCATGGGTTGACTTGCAAAGATTCAATGTGAATGATACAGATCATGTGCAAAGCTAAGTAAACCCTACCAGATTACACATGTAGTAAGCATTGAAGTTGCAACTCCGACCTCAATGAATGTGAATACATAAGGTCAATTCAAATATAAACAAATTTTATGAAATAAAAGACATAGTTACAATGCAAAAATATGTAGATCTTATGATTACACCGCCCAACCACAATGGGCATTCACAGAAGTTGACAACCTGCTTAAAACACTGCAGGGGCCAAGGGCCCTGCCTGCGGGAATAAATCGCACGGCAGGGGTCGTGCCCCTGCCTGCTGGAGAGATTGAAGAGAGGGAGGCAGGTGATGAGTTGTGGAGCCTGATTCAGAGTTTTTCCCCTTGCAGTAAGGGGGTCCGGGGGCTCCCCCTGGCGCGTGTCCCGCTGCGCGGTCAACGGGCTGGGGTCCAGGGGGGCCACCCTTGGCAGGGGGTCGTAGGGGGCTAGTGCCCCTCGAAAGAAATTTTTTTTGGGGCTGCCGACGTTGTGTTGGGACATTGCAAGTTCGAACCCCAAATGGTTTCATTAATTTATAGAACGATCAGGTCATACTTATAAGATCCATTACAATAGTTAAAAACAGAATAAGATAAAAAAAGACCATGACCATATGCAACGGTAAGTAAGTACATTACAAAAGACAAACAAACTCTCTTAAAAGAATGTAATTACAATAAAAATAAAAAGAATAATACCTATGATAAGAAAAAAATGGCTAAAATACCTCTATACGACTGCAATATGTAAAATAAATATAATTTAATTTGTAAAGAAATCTACAAGTTGGCATTTTCAGAAAGTGTACACTATACAATAAAGAGATAATACCTTGTGTGAGAGACAAGAGGGAGGTAGGGCAGGGGTCGTGCCCTTGCCTGCTGGAGAGATTGAAGAGAGGGAGGCAGGGGGTCGGGGTTACCTGGGATCTGGCAAAGGCTTCCGGCGTCGCGGCTGCTTCCGGCGAGGAGGAGGTTGAGAGGGGAGAGACTATGGGAGACGAGAGAGAGAGGAGCTGC